>NC_139923.1:3167055-3767055 GCF_963514095.1 Eutrigla gurnardus | reverse complement strand
GTTTGATTCATTATAATTTAAAATTTTGATTTTCACATTTTTTACGCGCCATTTTACCCCATTGAACTTGAATTAAAGTTCTTGTTGGTGTGTTTTGAATATAAATAAATGGATCAATTTCGTCTACATTTCGTGTCTAAAGAAGCACACTGTCCCTGACCTGAATGCGGCCTGCACTGCTCTTCAATCCAATTTTAATAATCCGTTTAGGGTCAGATGGAAACATATGACCGAGTACATCAGATCAGATTTTTTTTTCCTGCAGTGAAGCTTCATCTGTCAGCGCTAAATGTGTCGCAGCGTTTTAGTTCTTAGCGGAACTAAATGGTTCGATTCCGCACATGTCGACGTTTTAAAGGTAACCTTTTATGTTTACGGGGATACAATTGTTTTTTGTGAAAGTATATAAAGATGCAATACATGTTTGAGAAAGTACTTTGAACGAGTGTATCGAAACGAATTCACGGTGTAATTTCGGGTGCCGTTACACTTAGTTTTATATGCTTAATTTCAGAGAAAAACCCCAAACATTTTGTTAAAAAAGAAAACATCACTATTCTATTTATCTATAAATCATGTAGCATAGACCAGTAGGGATTTGTGACTTTTTAATATAGATATTTCCCCTTTTTCTTTAAAATCTCTCCCCACCATTGCTGTTCTTCTTTTTTAGATTTATCCTCCACTCCTCTTTTTCATCGAATGCTGCAACATTTGATCATCCTGTTTTATCTGAAACTATAATATAATATATGAAGATTATGCCTTTCTGTTTCCTAAGGAATGTTGCTGTAACTGATTTCTTCATGTCTTTCTTCCCCTCTGCAGACGGATTATAACAGCTCGACCTGCCAGTCCAACAGAAGAGGATGTTACGACAGCTCTTATTTCTCCAAGACTCCAAATGGTAAGAAATGTGGATGAACTGTTAATAATATAATAACAATGGTTATATGATCAGCTAACAGGCCAATTAGGCTACTAATTTAAATAAATCAGCCTGCCAGTAAAACAAACACAGTCAGCAGGAAAGACAATCAGAACAAGCAATAAAAAGACGAGAACAATAAAACTGATGTCTGTAGATTATATTTTTGTTTAGAAGACACATCTATGCTATGTATGTTTGTTATATTAAAAACCACAGTGTAGAAAATTCAACATAAGCTGTTCTTTTGTTTTACTGAAAATATTCCATCCTACTGGGTTTCCATGGGAACGCTTATTCTAATTTTGGCACATTTCCCCAAAATGTCTCGCTAACTATTAACTAAAAGAAGTACTATTTACAGTAATTGTGTGTGTGTGTGTGTGTGTTTGCGCACGCAGAGCATTAAGCAGAAATAAAGTTGATAGAAGTTAAAAGCTGTACATAATGAGCATGAGAAAACAATGATATAAGTTGTTTTGTTATTTTGATGATTAAATTCATATCAGATGAAAGTAATTTACCAATGTAACCAAAGGACAGATAAGAGTTCACCATGTTCTTTATTTTAATTTATTTTAATGAGAACAATAACATATGTATTGTAATTATGAATGTGATCCTTATGAATGTGATTATTGTGAATGTATTATTAACTATGCTGTTTTACATCATGCAGGCGGTCTGAAGAGTAACCGGAGCTCGGTGGTCTCCAGTCTGGACTGTCTGTCCAGCATCGTGGAGCGGATCTCCACCGACAACAGCAGCCTGCTGCCGGCCGCTGACGGCCCCGGGTCCTCGCCAGCAGAGCCCGCCGCCGAGGCAGCGGCCCCGGGGCCGGTCCGGATCCCCTCCTCCAACACCAGCCAGGACCCCAGCCTGATCTATCAAGTCCTATAGACCCTCACACCCGGGACTTTGCTGTCCTGACAAAGCGTCTAACAATCCAACAAACACACTATTTTAATTTGGAAGTTATTGGGCTGAACTGAGTCTTCACAACCTGTAACGTTTAATCCATTCACACCTCTGTTTATTTCCTGAAGCCGAGATGTACGGAAGCTCATTCCTGCCAGGAAAACGTGTGAAAGATCCCACTTACTAATCCCAATGGACTTCAGTGGATGGAGCTTCATATTTTATAGATTTTGTATTTGCTGAGCAAACTCCATGAGCTGATGAAGATCATGAAATATAGCCAAAAGATCTGGAAATGGGCCTTCCAGTAACAATAATAGAAAACGTGTATTTCTAAATCTTCAGTCTTAATTCAACAGCTGTCAAATAAGGAGTGCTGAGACTAAATTATGTGTCAGCAACAAATATTATTCTTAAATGATAATCTCAAGATGAAGTTGTAATGACATGATTCTAATTTATTATGTCATAAATTAAACTTAATTTGAAAACTTTTAGAATCTATTTTGTGGAGCCGACTTATACAAAAAATATAGATTGAAAAAGTTAGAAAGTGGCTCGTCAAAGTTGATTTCATCATTCCAAAGTTTCCATCCATTAATTTATTTCCTGGCAGGAATGAGCTTCCAAGGTTCAACATATTTGATCCCTAGATTCTTGTTCCTGCTGTTAAAATAAATACATTTTACATTAAGATAAAACCGGGGCTGCATGGTGGTGTAGTGGGTAGCACTCTCGCCTCACAGCAAGAGGGTCCTGGGTTCGATTTCCCCGGGTCAGCCCGGGTTCCTTCTGTGTGGAGTTTGCATGTTCTCCCCGTATAAGCGTGGGTTCTCTCCGGGTTCTCTGGCTTCCTCCCACAGTCCAAAGACATGCAGGATGGGGATAGGTTCATTGGTGACTCTAAATTGCCCGTAGGTGTGAATGTGAGCGTGAATGGTTGTTTGTCTCTACATGTCTCCCTGTGATAGACTGGCGTCCTGTCCAGGTGTACCCTGCCTTCGCCCAATGATAGCTAGGATCGGCTCCAGCCCCCCCGCAACCCTGAATACAGGATAAGCGGTAGAAGATGGATGGATGGATTAAGATAAAACCACTTGAATATTTTTTTTTTTTTTGCTTTAAGTTATGAAAAATCTTTTAAAGGCTCAACTTGAGTCATGCAGATGGATTTTCTTCCTTTTGGTGTAAAAGTCTATTTGATGAAGGACGGAGGCCAAAAAACATCCATTTACATTCCTCCACTTTCATCCATCCAAAGTTGTAAAAGCTTATTCCCCTCAGGAACAAAACACCTGCAATAATGATATTTTACAAAGATGTCAGATTTCTGCAGGAATACATAACTGTGGGAGTTTTGTAGTGAAGTCTGTTCAGACCTTCTTCCCGTTAAACTAAAAAACATTTATTTCATTTTTTGTTTTCATTCACTGCAGCAGAGGACCATTTTCTGTTTCTGTACATATTATGTAAATAAGAGCTGATTTGTTCCAACTGAACGTATTAATTATGTATTTAATGTTTCTGTCTATATATGCTTTTGTTTGTTGTGAAAATGTTAAACTTTATATTTATACATCTGAAAACTGAGTGACATTCTAATGACAAATAAATGAACCTGCTTATTTATACAAAAAAAAACAGACTCTGGTTCTGAATTTATTTAATATTTTATTTTATTTTATGATGAACTATTTGCTATTTAGACTTCAGGATAAATTAAAATTGTTTTACTCAGGGAAATTAAACTATATTTTGCTACAAAGAAAACATTTATTTTGGACAAAAATCCTTGTACAAAACATTTGAACCAAAAGTTAATTTAAGTTGAAGGTAAGATATTTAATCTTTATTTTACTGAAAAAAATACAAACAATACTCCTTTTGAATTGCTTTTAATGTCAATTTCATTTTACAGTTTAAATATACGCTTATAATTTTGTTAAAATATGTATTTTATACAAACATCATAATGGTTTAATATATTTTGAAACAGCGGCAGAAATCATTATTAATTAATTATTTCAGTTTTATATCTGACACCAGGAAAACATTTAAATTTAGAGTGAAATAGTACACTTTGAAAACATGTAATTATCACAGTAAAATACAATCAGATGTTTGACATTTTCTTGTAGATATAATGTTCATGTACTGATTTACAAGCTGCTGAATAAATAAAGATTCAAGTTTTACAGCTGTTCACTCAAAGAGCTGCATCACCATCTTGTGGCCACGTGAGGAATTACATGTGTTTATGACCAGAAATAAAACTACTTATTTTTAAACTCAGGGCTACACAGTGGTGTAGGGGGTAGCACTGTCGCCTCACGGGTTCAATTCCCGGGTCGGGTTCCTTCTGTGTGGAGTTTGCATGTTCTCGCTGTGTTAGCGTGGGTTCTCTCCGGGTTCTCCGGCTTCCTCCCACAGTCCAAAGACATGCAGGTTGGACCTGTCTGTCTCTACATGTCAGCCCTGTGATAGACTGGTTACCTGTCTGTCTCTACATGTCAGCCCTGTGATAGACTGGTTACCTGTCTGTCTCTACATGTCAGCCCTGTGATAGACTGGTTACCTGTCTGTCTCTACATGTCAGCCCTGTGATAGACTGGTTACCTGTCTGTCTCTACATGTCAGCCCTGTGATAGACTGGTTACCTGTCTGTCTCTACATGTCAGCCCTGTGATAGACTGGTTACCTGTCTGTCTCTACATGTCTCCCTGTGATAGACTGGTTACCTGTCTGTCTCTACATGTCAGCCATGTGATAGACTGGTTACCTGTCTGTCTCTACATGTCGGCCCTGTGATAGACTGGTTACCTGTCTGTCTCTACATGTCAGCCCTGTGATAGACTGGTTACCTGTCTGTCTCTACATGTCTCCCTGTGATAGACTGGTTACCTGTCTGTCTCTACATGTCAGCCATGTGATAGACTGGTTACCTGTCTGTCTCTACATGTCAGCCCTGTGATAGACTGGTTACCTGTCTGTCTCTCTATGTCGGCCCTGTGATAGACTGGTTACCTGTCTGTCTCTACATGTCAGCCCTGTGATAGACTGGTTACCTGTCTGTATCTACATGTCTCCCTGTGATAGACTGGTTACCTGTCTGTCTCTACATGTCTCCCTGTGATAGACTGGTTACCCGTCTGTCTCTACATGTCAGCCCTGTGATAGACTGGTTACCTGTCTGTCTCTACATGTCAGCCCTGTGATAGACTGGTTACCTGTCTGTCTCTACATGTCAGCCCTGTGATAGACTGGTTACCTGTCTGTCTCTACATGTCTCCCTGTGATAGACTGGTTACCTGTCTGTCTCTACATGTCAGCCCTGTGATAGACTGGTTACCTGTCTGTCTCTACATGTCAGCCCTGTGATAGACTGGTTACCCGTCTGTCTCTACATGTCTCCCTGTGATAGACTGGTTACCCGTCTGTCTCTACATGTCTCCCTGTGATAGACTGGTTACCCGTCTGTCTCTACATGTCTCCCTGTGATAGACTGGTTACCTGTCTGTCTCTACATGTCAGCCCTGTGATAGACTGGTTACCTGTCTGTCTCTACATGTCAGCCCTGTGATAGACTGGTTACCTGTCCAGGTGTACTCTGCATTCGCCTAATGCAGCTGGCTGATGACTTTGCAACTTACTTTACCAAGAAAGTAAAAGACATCAGCTCCTCACTCACTCCTATATCCTCCCAGAAACCATCTCCACTAACTCTAAACTCCCTTGATCCTCCCTCACCTCAATTGTCATTGCAGCGGCCTTTAAGACGGTTACAATGAAGCCCCTCTTAAAAAAAAAAAACCCACTCTAGACGCTGCTGACATCCAAAGCTATAGACCTGTATCTCTTCTTTCATTCCTCTCTAAAACCCTGTGCCTACAACCAACTGTCATCCTATTTCTCACAGAACAACCTCCTTGACTCTAATCAATCAGGATTCTGGACTGCTCACTCCACTGAGACGGCCCTCCTCACAGTGATTGAGTCCCTGCGAGACGCCAGAGCCTCATCCCACTCCTCCGTTCTCGTTCTCCTCGACCTATCTGCTGCATTCGACACAGTCAACCACCAAATCCTCCTCTCCACTCTGGCTGAACTTGGCATCACTGACTCTGCTCTAACCTGGTTCACATCATACCTGAAAAATCGCAACTTTCAGGTCACATGGAATGGCTTTATGTCCAAACCCTGTTTTATGGACACGGGTGTCCCTCAAGACTCAGTACTAGGACCGGACTACGGTGGATCACTAGGCTCTTTAATCACTTGTTTCTATTTGTTCGCGCTTAATTTATCGCCAATGATATGTTGTGGTTTCTTTCTTTTGACAAATGTACTTATTATAAGTCGCTTTGGACAAAAGCGTCTGCTAAATGCCCTAAAGCTTACTTCCTGCTTTCGTACAGTGCAGACACTTTTCCTCTTTGCTCTCACCCCTGCCTGCGATTTTCTGCTATTTTTTGCTATCTGCTTCTCCTCAACAAGAAACAAAGAGCAGCAGCTCCTGGATATTTACAAAACCAGTGGGATTATATTTTCTTTTAGATAAAACAGGCAGTTTTCAATATTTTTACGACTTCCTCAACGCTACGCGAGGAGGCCTATACCTAACAAGATAAGCCTGAGCCTGTGCTACATTGCTTAAGGTAATTAGCAGAAGATGCCTCCCTTCTCTACGGAAGATTACCATAAACTCCTACAGAAGATTTTACTGTTGGAAACAAAAATGAATCGGTTAGAAGTAAATGTAGAAGTCAATGGAATTTGTGGGAACAACACCACTCTAGCACTGACTCAAAACAGTGGACAGGAGCATGCTAGAACCCAGCTAACTAGCAATAATGACGCTATGAAGAAACGGGAGGACCCTGTACACGGATTACCACTTCTAAACTTGATTTTATGTTTTTGACTGAAACATGGCTAGAACAAAATAACAGTGCAAGCATTCTGATCGAGACAGCACCCCCCAACTATAATTTTATTGATGTTTGTAGATCTGGGAAAAGAGGTGGAGGGGTTGCTGCTATATTTAAAAATACATTTCAGGGGAAACAGATGTCACTTGGTGTTTTTCCATCATTCGAATATCTTTGTGCTGTGTTGAAATGCTCTCCCAGAATTCTCCTGTTAATTATTTACAGGCCACCTAAATATTCGTCAAATGTTTTCGATGATTTTACTGAATTATTGTCTAGCATCTCCACTGATTTTCACTGCCTAGTTATAACTGGTGACTTTAATTTTCATATTGATGATTTGAATGACAAGGGTGCAAAATAACCTTTTACTATTCTAGACACATTTGACCTTTCTCAACATGTGAAAGAGGCTACTCATTGTAAGGGACACACCCTGGACCTGATTATCACAAAAGGTCTCCATGTTTCTGATGTTTTTGTGACTGATCCTTCATTGTCTGATCACTTCTGTGTTTTCTTTAATATTGCTTTCATTCCTGACACACAAACTGAATCAAATCAGATCAAAAAGCGGTACATCAATAAACATGCCAATGTACTCTCTAAAAATGCCATCTCCTCGTTACCACCTCTAAACCCATGTCATGCTGATGATCTTGTAAACATCTTTAATTCCAAAATTCTGAATGTCATAGATGTCATTGCACCTGCTACGGTTAAAACAATTTCTGGTAAGCAAAAGTCACCCTGGAGAAAAGCTGCTGCTGTGACAGCCCAGAGAAGAGAGTGCAGGAAGGCTGAACGAATCTGGCTAAGTAGTACTAAACTTCATATTTACCATGACATCTATAAAGAGAGCCTCCGGGCCTACAATTTAGTCTTAAAAAGTGCGAGAGAAACATACTTCTCCAATATCATAAGCAACAACACTAATAAGGCGAAAACCCTATTTGCAACTGTTGACAGACTGACCAACCCCCCAAACACAAATACCAGCTAAACTCCATTCCACGCAAAAATGCAATGAGTTTGCATTCTTTTATACTAATAAAATTGAAGGCATCAGACACGCCATCAATGTCTCAAACAAAAAGTTGGATCACCACCCTGTTCAGGCAGTCATGGCAAGCTTTAATGCCATAGACTCTAAAACTCTAGTGGAAACGTTGACAAATCTAAAATCATCCACCTGCTGCCTTGATGCTTTACCTACCAACTGTTTTAAGAATTTTTTTGACTGCCTATCAATAGACGTATTGCAAATAGTTAATAACTCCATTCAATCAGGCAATTTCCCAATTTCGACAGTCACATCAAATCAGTAACAAAATCGGCCTACTATCACCTCAAAAATGTAGCAAGACTTAGAGGGCTCATGTCAGCTCAAGGCATAGAAAAACTTGTGCCTTTATTACTAGTAGGCTAGACTACTGTAATGGTCTCCTTGCAGGTCTTCCGAAAAAAACTGTCAGGCAGCTACAGCTTGTTCAGAACGCTGCTGCTAGAGTTCTTACAAAGACCAAAAAATGTGAGCACGAATTGCTGTAAATTTACGGTGGATTTACAACAGTAGCCTACTGTATTTTATAATAATTGTAAAATACTGTTAAATATTCATCCCTCGCATGTAAATTAACAGTTAAATCAGTCATTTAACAATAACAGTAGATAACTGAAATTTAACAGCATAAAACAGTATTTATACTGAATTGCTACAAATTTACTGTGGATTACAACAGTATCTTACTGTATTTTAAAATAATTGTAAAATACTGTTAAATATTTATGCTTACATGTAAATTAACAGTTAATGCTCAGTTAAAAATAAGAAAATGTAATTTAACAGCATGAGACAGTATTTTCTGTCAAGGAGACGTGCCCTTCTCAAGACCAGTCATGTGTTCACCAGAGCAGGTAAAGTAAAGTTCTGCTTTTCTCCCAAAATTGATAGTGTCCAGTGTTGTTTTATCTGCATGATTATTGAACTGTTGACATTTCAGATGTTTCATTAGGTCTGTTTCATTAGTTCAGGTTGCTAAAAGGGCTAAGTGAAGCAAGCTCTGTAGCTAGCTTGAGCTCAATTAGCCATGGTCATTAGCCAGGTGTTGTGAGCAGTTAAAAAAACGTATTTTTAGTAAACAGTGTACACAAACAATGTTCTCATTGCTTGTGTTCATGTGTAGAGACCCTGGTGATACTACGAGCAAAGTTTCATGTTGTGTTGAGCCTTCTTAGTGTTTAAAAAATAGCAATTTTGATGCTAGCATAAGAGGGCCCTTGCACTTGAAAATTAGCTTGCCCAAAAATCTTAAAAGTGACTCTTTCATCGTAATTATGCATTTACACAAAGGTTTGACTCGTATACATTCACAAAAAAAGTCTAGGTTGCTTATTGGCGAGAGTTTAACTTGAACAGGCATTTGTTGAAATGACATCTTAGAGATTGTTCTGTTATTAAAGTTAATCTGCAATTTTGTTTTTATAGAACTGACTGTGCAACCACAAACGTGAAGGGACGGGAGGACTTTCCAAAGGGACTGAGTAAGGACCTACAATCCCTCCATTAGTCTTTCTTATTTTTACATTTTACCAGGTAGCCTACGTTGTGTTGCTAATTTTATATATTCATTTTTTTTCCAGGCACTCATCATCGGTGACTGACGAAACCATGGTAGAAGTACTCCACAGTCACTTTTCATTGTTCACATGTAAAAGACTTGTTTGTTTGCAATAAACTACAGCAATGTTATGGAATGTATATTCTCTTGTGTTCTATACCAGGGTTCCCGAACTTATTACTTATAGTCTGCATTTTTATTCAAGTGAGAGGTCCGTGTCCTCAGCTTATCCTGCTACTTTTCTTCAGTTAGCACACACAGATGAACAGTGATAACTGCATGTTGTTGCTGAATGTGTTTCTGATCCGTTCTAAGCACTAGAAGACAAGAAATTAGTAAAATACAAGAAAAGTCAAGCTGTGTGTTTATTGTAGGACTTTTGGATGTTGACTGTCTGTCTGGATGAATGTGGTAGAGCTGGGTATTTGAGAAGCCCTGCATACTTTGTTTTTAAATTGGTGAAAAAATAGCAGATTTTATAACACACTGGCATACACTGTAAAATAACCACAACCCAGAGTTATCCTACAGTCATGTACTGTAATCCAATATACGGTAATATACCGTTAAATAAATAACGGTAGATGCGCCGTAAAATTACCATGACCCAGTTATCCTACTGTCATGTGCTGTAATCCAAAAAACGGTATTATACTGTTCGATAAATTACAGTAGATGCGCTGTAAAATAACCACAACACCCACCGTTATTTTACGTTCATATGCTGTAATGTAAAACGGTAATATACTGTTAAAGTAAATAACAGTAGTTGCATTGTAAAAATAACAGTAAATTACTGGCGTCCCTGCTGCCAGTAATTTACTGTTATTTTACAGCGAAATTTGTTACAGTGCACATTACACCAATTCTTAAATCCTTACATTGGCTCCCTGTGTGTCAGAGGATTGATTACAAAATCCTCCTGCTCACATATAAATCACTACATGGTCTAGGACCGAAGTATATCACTGATATGCTCCCACTACATAAGACTTAGACCACTAAGATCTTCTGAGACCAATCTGTTAGTGATTCCCAGAGTAAACAACAATCACGGGAGAGCATCATTTAGTCACTATGCAACAAATGGCTGGAATAAACTTCCTGAAGATGTAAGACTTGCCCCAACTCTGACCACTTTTAAAACTAGACTGAAAACGTTTATGTTCACCATCTTTCTGCTAAATCTTTTAATGTCTGCACTGTTTTTAATTATTGTAAAAATGCTTTTATTCTCCTTGTCTTTCTTGCATTTTAATTGTGCCTTTGTTTTCTTTTAATTCTTCTATTTTTTCACTTTATTGTATGACATGTTATGATGCACTTTGAGTCTGCCTTGTGTATGAAATGTGCTATACACATAAAGTTGCCTTGCCTTGCCTTGCCTAAATGTAAATGTAATGTTTGGAACAATAGAGGAGCCTTTATACACAGCCTAAACCTGAGCTATTGTTATTGACCCTCATAAAACCATTCAAAGGTTGAGTAGGTTATTTGGAAAAAACACAAAAACTATGACTTTGAACACATTGCCAAAAAAAAAGTCCCACTGCCTTCGTTCAGACCTCTGTTCAAAGCCCCTCCCCAAGAACGCCTAAAGAGGGCTTGAGATCGGCAGAGTGCAATCAGGATAGGCATTAATAAGCAGGCAGGCTGCCCAAATCTCCGGCCCAGCTTTTTTGATTGGACGGGGTTTTTACAGTCCTGCCACGGCCACAGATGACATTTTTAAATGTTTTTTTTTTATGTCAGAGCATTTCATGTATTGATGACTATCGGTATGTTACAAGGTTTTCAAGGAATATAACATTAAGTGGTTCTGAATAGAATCACCTCCTCAACCTTTAATACAACCACTCTGTGACGTCACTGAAAAGAGGCAGCTCCTTGCTTTTTCCCAATTCGTTAAAAACAACCATTTGGTTTTCACCAAAGGGAGCAATAACCTTGCCGCCACGTCCCAGAGAGGTTGTACAGTATTATACTGTCATAAAGAATGTATATAGGAGGTCAAACAGAGTGTTTCATAGAAAGACTGAGACAAGCTTCTAATTCATGTTCTAGTAGTAATATGATATAAAAGTATGCACCAGACAAGCATTCTCTTTATTTAAGGTAGTTTTTCCTCAGGTATTGTGAGGATCCTGGAACAGAGGATGTTGTATGTTGTACAGATTATAAAGCCCTCTGAGGCAAAGTTGGGGTTTTGGGTGAGATAAATAAGATTTAATTTTATGTGAGAGACAATATTAAATCATGCCAGTAAGGGAAAAGGGGATGACGTGGTGGTTAAAGTGGTACAAGCCGTTATATTGACCCTAACTGCTTCACTTTCTCTGTAAAGTAAGAGACATTTTTTCAATGTGAGCATCATATTCAATCGAAGCATTTGGATGGTCAGGATTTACCAGTTGATCAATAGTCTTGAATATAAAACGTAGATAATGACCATTTTCTGGTGTGCGATTTGAGAAGAAGCATGATCTTACATCTTTCACCGTCATACTTCCGCCTTCCATTCCTCTTTTACAGCTACACATGCTGTCATTTATCCAAGATTGCAACCATTTATTTAGGGGAGCAACATTGTCCAAAAGTGGAAAGCATAGGCCTAAATAACTTGCCATGGAGATGGTAACTGCTTGGTTAGGACTCCTTGATAAACATATTGGGCCCTGGTTTCGTAGACCAGTCACCAATCAAATGAGCTCCTCTCCTCACCTTTAATGCTTTAGGGGAGGTTCAGTGCAAGTTTCGTCACTTGACAACCCAATGACAGAAGCAGCGCCGCCGCTACCACCACGCGCATCACGCGCTGTGCGTGCGTATAGTCATAATAACTATAATACCAATTATATCACTATAGAAATTGTAGGCACATTTTAGGCATTTGTCTATCACAAAACAGGGTCAGGGCGCACAGCAGTAGACATAATAGTGGAGAACCCGGTGATTGCACGAGCCGGCCAAGCCATTCATCATCATCATCATCACCGTCTTCATCATCTGCGCTCCACAGCTGCACCGGATTCCCCGTCCAACACCAGAACAGCGGGACACCGGGACCTCGCGGGCCGCTCAGACCAGCTCCAGTCCAGCCCCAACTCCGGTTCCAGCTCGCGGCAAAAGTTGCGCGTTTCTCCACGGACACAACAGGCTGCCGAGGCGCGAGACCAGGCACGAGCTGCTGTATTTTTTTTAAAGATTTTTTTTTGGCATAGACGCATTTTATTAGCAGTGGATAGATATGAAAAACAGGGGAGAGAGAGGGAGGTGTTTTGGTCCGAGAGGTCCAAGTTTCAGCTGTGTTAATTCAGTCAGGCTGAGTTTCCGTTACGCGTGCCATCCGCCTTTGATCTGACGTCAGATGTGACGGGACAATCTATATAGATATAAATTCACATGTTGATTCAATTAGTTGCATTAAATAGTGTTTGTTGTGATTATTTATTGCATTTAAATGTGCCTGGAACTGTGGAAACCTGCCTGTGAGGTCTCGGTGATGTGTACGCACTGCGCGCCGTCAGCCAAACTTCCACTCCGCCAGCTGTAATTCGCCTTATGTCAAGAGTAGACCAGGTTGGAGCTGGCGGGCTTTCGGCGTAGTCTCGGCGAGGCTTTTTGCCACGAAACTTCCGCTGCACCAAGCTGAATCTGTGACGCCTCCCCCTGCTGCGCCGCCACACCCATCTTGGCGCAGGCAATCCACCAAACTGCCAAACTGACCGTGCGCAAGGCTGCCTGGTCGAAACTTGCATTACGGCGGCTCCGCCACCCTGCGCCACGCCACGAAACTAGGGCCCATAGTGCGAAATGTGTGTGTGCTGGTAAAACTATGAGGAGTAGGTTAGAAAACCGGTGCTTTTTGCTGTTTCTTGTTGTCATGAGAACATATGCAGCAGTTGCTCGGTGATCCTCTCGTTTTCAGGCCTCTATGGCCTTTTCCCTGCAGTGATGTTGTTTTAAAGGGCTCACATTTTCCCACATGTTCACCTGAAATTAAAAGTGGTTTAAAGTATGAATAGTGAACATTGTGGGAATGAGAGCAAGTTGAAGATCATTTTTTTTTAAAGATTTTAAAGCTCCTGTCCACTCTCGTGCAGAACATTGCACCAGTACACACCATGTCAAAATATGAGAAAGACATCTTCACTAAGCCTTCAAAGAAAATCCAATATCTTAAAAAGGGGATTGTATGTTGAATAATTGTCTGAATGTATGAAAGATGAGGGACATTTTTCTATGTGAGAAAAATGTGAATGTATTAATGAGTAGACATAATCTGTGTTAAATCTGAACACTCGACAGACGTTGAAGGGGGACATTTAATTTGTTTTGATAGATCTGAATGAGAAAAGTTACTACGTTGAAAATGTTGTGTTGAGTTTGACGACAAGCATTCACACCAATAATGGTTGTACCCTTTGATTTCAAGCTTCTTCTTTTTTTGAGACCTTCTCCCCACCTGGTTCGAGCCAATTCGACATTTCTGCCATCTAATCCCACGTCCAGCATTCATGGAATGTTCAATTAAAACATCTGTTCTCCTACGCTGATAATCTACGTCGTCCAGTTTTGTACACAATAATAATTTCCTGCTTTGAATTCAGAAATCTTCTCAAAATAATGCCTTAGTATCTTAGAATAATAACTCTACACAAGATATTATTTTGAGATACTAAGTAAATATTTTGAGATACAAAGTAAATAATTTGTGATCCAAACTAAATATGTTGTGATACATAATTTTATTTTGAGAAAGGATCTGTATTATATTCTGATAGTGACAGAAATTGTCTTCCATACTTTTCACAAATAGACCATACTGTTGAGAACATTTGCATGAAATAAAGACGTTCTGAGACTTTGTGGTAATTATGAATGCAGAGCCTCCATTTATTCAACTCTGCAGTTAGAAAACAGTGTTGATCAAACGACTGTCTGAAAAATACTGAACTTTATTGATTTCTGAATAACAACAGCTCTACAGACATGGCTTGAAGAGTCACACTTTATTTACAAAAATATCAAGAACCAAACAGCTGGAGGTGAGGAAGCGTGTTTTCTTTCTAAGCCTAAAGGCTCCAGGTTGCATGTATCAGGACGTGGGTTGATAAGAACCAAGTCCACCTCAGCGTTAAGGGCTTCTTCTGAGCTACGACCTTCGCCGTAGCGTGCGTTGTTTCATCAGGCGTGTGTCCGAGACGATTGCAGTTTGGTTTCTGAGACGATCTACTTTCTGCGGCGGGCGGCGGCTCCCTTCTTGCTGCTGTAATACGACAAAACAAACAACGTATCAAATAATCTGGGGTGTTTTCAACAGTTTGTAAATCGGTCAGTGGCTGTGCAGGCTGCTTTTCAATTTCACTCAAATTCACACTTTACAAGATTTGTAGTATTCAAACATGACCAGGTATCAGGGTTTCTCACCCGGACAGGAACTTGGACAAGTCTCAAGTCGGACTTACCTGTTGGAGCGCTCACTCACACACCTGACCGGAGCTCTAACCAGGACAGTCACTCAACTTTTTAAGAGTTTGACTCCAAAATGACATTGAAACCAAATTCCCTGCTTAGTCTTTACATTAAATTACATTTTACTTATGTATGGAAGCTCAGAAGTGTCATCATTAAAAAAAATCAGATATTTTTGTCTTATTTCAAATCCAATTTGATCCATTATTGGGAGAAAAACATGTTGACAACAAATACACTGTAAGTCAATATTAAAATGGAAATGATGCGAGTTTCCTTGGACTTGAACTAAAGTACAGTTATTTTAAATGATGTGTTTAAAGCATTAAGGACATTTTGATCCTGACTCTGGGCTGCACGGTGGTGTAGTGGGTAGCACTCTCGCCTCACAGCAAGAGGGTCCTGGGTTCGATTCCCGGGTCAGCCCCGGGTTCCTTCTGTGTGGAGTTTGCATGTTCTCCCCGTGTAAGCGTGGGTTCTCTCCGGGTTCTCCGGCTTCCTCCCACAGTCCAAAGACATGCAGGATGGGGATAGGTTCATTGGTGACTCTAAATTGCCCGTAGGTGTGAATGTGAGCGTGAATGGTTGTCTGTCTCTACATATTGGCCCTGTGATAGACTGGCGTCCTGTCCAGGGTGTACCCTGCCTTCGCCCAATGACAGCTGGGATCGGCTCCAGCCCCCCCGTGACCCTGAATACAGGATAAGCGGTAGACGATGGATGGATGATCCTGACTCATATTTGGATGTAACCTTTTATAGTTAAAGTAAAATGATTTACAAAACTGCCTCTTAAAAAATATAGGTTGTGATTAACTTCACAGCTCCTGAGCTTTTTCATAGCAGATAGTATTTTGAAAAAAAAGTCTTCAGTTTTCTTTCATGTCCTCTCATGGCCAGCGTGGGGCGCTCTGGTTCTATGTAACTTTCCATCATGCCAACATGCAGCAAGCCTGAAGCCAGCAGGAAAACATTTCTGCTGCTCAGCTCTACTTACAATTTACTGAGCTCCTCCACTCTCTTACGCAGGGTTGTAACCTGGAGGGAATCACAAAGCATAATGTAGTACTAGTACACAGAGTAGACTCCAAAATGACAAACTACTACATTCACATATTAGTGATAAAAAACAATATAATGACCCATGCTATATTAAAGAAGCCATTCTACATAACTTCATTTTGCGATATTACTTGGATTTAAGAGTATTTCTACATTCACTTAAGTAAAGCATCTGTAAAAGTAAAAATACAATTTAACAATTTGTTAGATGTAAAAGTCCTGCATATACCTACATAATAGTATGTAAATATTGTTTTTTTAACCAAAATGTGCATCGAGTATGTGTGTGTTAAACTATTGATGCATTATTATTATTGGTGCATTAACATGAAAGTGGCATATAAATATTGTAGCCCACTGAGGTAGAGCTCTTTTTATATACTGTCCAGGTACTTAATTTACTTTCTAACAGTACATTTATATTTCACAAAGCACATCACAAGTTCACACCCGGGGGTTCGCTCCGCTGGATAGTTTGATATTAAGTACCATACTCATACTAATAAAAATGCAAATACAATAAAAATGTGGTGTGAATACAAAGACGCATTTGGACACCCAGCTCTATATACATTGTTATATACTCTACATTAACAAAAAGGCCTTTAATTGTTCTTCATAAAAATGTAATCTGATTTATTTTGCATGATTACTTTTGTGCTTAAATAATAAGCCAATTCAACCTATATGACTCACAATCTCCCCATAATGTTGTGCTTTAATAAAAAACATCTAAATGATTAATTTAAATACCCAATCCCGGAAGTCAAATCAAAATTACTCTCAGAAAAAAGTTAAGCTGTCTTTTCAAAATAACACACAGTAAAAATACAGTACATGTCAAATGAAAAAAAATGTGAAATGTCAAAACTTACATTTAAATGTATTATTTGCAGGTTAAATTCATATTGAACAATTGTAGATATTATAGCAGTACATTATGGTGTGAAGACGCCCGGGGCTCACCTCATACTTCTGCCTCTTCAGTCTCTCCATGTGGTCGAACTTCTCAGACTCCAGCTGGGTCATCCATTCATGCAATTCATTGATCTTATCTCTGCAGGACACACAAGAACATGCTCACGTTAGAGTTTCCTTTCACCCTGACGAGATTGAAAACATGAATGGTGAGAAGAGTGTTTGTCGTACTTCAGCTTGTCTTCGTTCAGATGGTCGATGTTGAGTTGCTTGCGCCTGGCGGCCAGGATCTTCTTCTTCTTCTCTCTCTCAGTCTCTTTCTTTCCTCCTCTCTTCTGGTCAGCCTGTTCGGTGGGGTTTACAGACACAGTGGAGGAAGAATTCACATCTCTATCTCTTATTGGTGCATAAAGATAACAGCACAATAATATAAGACATCATTTATACAGAGGAAATGTGAAATCTGTCGAGGCATTGCCTTTTGCGGTTAATGCTTGCAGAATAGATCGCATTTTTTTTAAATCACTTTCAAAACAGTTTTTTCCAATAAAAATAAAAGTTGTCTTTTTTTAACTTGTTAATTTGCCTGCTTTTATTTAAAATGTTTTAATCTTGGTTCAAACACGTAAAGTTCTTTGTAACTTTGTTTTGAAAAGCGTTTTCCAAATAAAATTGTTATTATTATTATCATCACATTTATTTGGTTCTAATAGACACTACTAGTACACAGAGTAGACTCCAAAATGACAAACTACTACATTCACATATTAGTGATAAAAACAATATAATGACCCATGCTATATTAAAGAAGCCATTCTACAAAGCTTCATTTTGCGATATTACTTGGATTTAAGAGTATTTCTACATTCACTTAAGTAAAGCATCTGTAAAAGTAAAAATACAATTTAACAATTTGTTAGATGTAAAAGTCCTGCATATACCTACATAATAGTATGTAAATATTGTTTTTTAACCAAAATGTGCATCGAGTATGTGTGTGTTAAACTATTGATGCATTATTATTATTGGTGCATTAACATGAAAGTGGCATATAAATATTGTAGCCCACTGAGGTAGAGCTCTTTTTATATACTGTCCAGGTACTTAATTTACTTTCTAACAGTACATTTATATTTCATAGACTCATTAGAGGTTTTTAATATCATAATCTGAAAAATATGTAATCTGTCAGATAAATGTAGTGCAGTAAAAAGTACAATATGAAGTGGAATCGAAATATAAAGTAGCACTAAATGGAAGTACTCAAGTACATTAGAATTGTAGTACTTGAGTCCATTTACTCAAGATACAGATATTACTCTAGTATACAGTATGACTGTGTGTACTCACTTTCTGCAGGTGGCTGCTGTAGTTGGAGCCCATGCTGGACAGAGCTGACTTCTTCTTCGCCTCTTCATCAGCCTTCTTCTTGGCATCAACCTCCTCCCTCCTCTGCCTCTCTTCCTGGTTCACACAAAAACCAGTCCGAGTGAGACCTCCGAGTCTGATCCGCCACTCACTCACTCACTCACTCACTCACTCACTCACTCACTCACTCACTCACTCACTCACTCACTCACTCACTCACTCACTCACTCACTCACTCACTCACTCACTCACTCACTCAATGTCACTCATAGTAAAACAGGAAACTTTAACTGGGCCAAGTCAGATGGAATACATTGGAAAGTAAAATAAAGAAAGTAGCAATTGTCATGAAATCATATTCTAAAACTACAGTTTTGTATTTAGAAACGTGAGAATAAATAGAATGGAGAAATTATTTTTACAGATCAAAATATTTAAAAAATCATCACTGCAAACTGAATCTTAAACATAACCTGTCGTGATTTTAAACATTTCTGTTTTGCTGTGGAGGATGACACATTCCTCACACCTTAGAGAATAAATATGTGCTGTTGTTGGTTAAAGAGGAGTACAGATGAAACCCACCTCACGCCTCGCCTGGCGCTCCTTGTCCTTCTCAGCGCGGACCCTCTGCTGCTCGGCCCTTTCAGCACGACGCTTCTCCTGCAGCACAGCAGCAAACACGTCGTTAGAGGAGACACAGGAAGCTCTCACTATGGTCGTGTGAATGATTTGGTATTGACCATTGAACATTAAGATACGCTATCACTTTACATAATCAGATTCTAAGCATGCAGCTTTAATGTGTCTAAAAGTTAACATGACAGTAACTCTTGTTCAACAGAAGAGGTGGAAGGAGACCATGTCTGTTGCTTTTAACTTGTTACTGGACTTCTTCACTGGTTCACAAGACTCACAATCCTCTCCTTGAGGCCAATCAGCTCCTCCTCCTCCTTCTTCCTGCACTCAAAGTGAGCATCGATCAGGCCTTGCAGCTCGATCAGATCCTTGTTCTGACGTTTCTTCTGGATGTCCTGTCGGTCAGAAGTACAGAAAAACATCCTCAGATGAACAGAAACACTCAACACGGACAGAAATCCTCCATGGCGTCACTTCTGGTCCACTTACATCAAAGTCCACTTTCTCACCATCGGGAATCTTTGGAGCGCTGGGCCTGCAGGAGAGAGAGAGTTTGACTTTAAGTGCTCTGACTTTAATGTTGTTTTAATGCTTTTCCTTTTGAGCCGAATGTCTCAGATGGAAATGATATGAAGTCAACATTACACAAGAAGGACACTTACTTGAACTTTGGCTTCTCCTCTGCAGGTTAGGAAATGAAGAGGGGACAAGTACATGTCATGGGGTTAGAAACAAAGCCGATTATTTCACTTCTCTCAGGCATTACACTGATTAAACTGCATGGTTTTGGCTCTATGTGACATTAAGTCATCAGCCTCAGTGTTGAAGTTAGGGTTAGAACAACAGGTAAACTCTGTCAGAGCAAACGCATGAAAACTTCATATACATATTAAAAAACAACAACAGTTTTTAACATCATGAAGTTTCGGGGATATCAGAGAACCATCTTGCTGTGAGTCGGTTACGGTAACGCAGGGGGAAAAAACATTTTCTCATGAAGCCTGTTTTTAAAAAAATCCCTTAACCAACAATATGTGTCATGTTTTTATTTGGCTTGACCCCAAAAACATTTTACACAAGCAAGGCAAAGTCATGTCCCCCATTTCTTCCTTGTCTTTTGACCCAGATTCTGGCGGCTCCATGCCATGCAGATGATGAGTGGCGTAGCGAGAGTGTAACGGTGGGGGTTGCTGCGCAGTAAAGCACGTGTTAGCGTCTCATATTCTTTCACCCTTTTTCTCCACTAGTAGCTTTAATTTAACATCAAGTTTAGTAGCCTATGCCATTAAAATTGTTGTCGTCGTTCAGAATTTGGATTTCAAATTGCCTCTCGGGCAGCGCTCCTGGACTTTGACAGACAGATACAAATTTTTGGACAGACATTTTGTGAACAGGTGTTCCCCGAGTACAGACTTCAGACCTGGACACTGTGGTCCTTCCAAAACCAGAAAGACAGATTTCAGATACGTCAAAAATAATTTTTCCAGATCAACATACCTTCCTCTTCAACGGCCTCTGCATGCAGCAAGCATCCAAAACAAAGAGCAGAATAGACATGAGTGTTAGCAAGCGCTCTGAGAGCAGCAAACTGTACATCCAATCAGTTAAACATAGTGAATGTACAAAACTATGGCAGATAGTTAATGGGATGTGGCTTCAGGATGTTTAAATTGCTGTAAATTATCATATAATAGCTGAATATTACCAAGTTCTTTATAAAGGCGGGATAAAAACACTGAGGCTATCTGTACAACGGTCACGCAATAACACTTGAGTCTTTCATAGGAGCTTAAAAAAAAGGAAATGACTCAGAAACATGCGGAGACGAAGATATTACAAAATATACGTATAAGGTAGGCCTAATCCTGTAATATAGGCTGTTTCATATGAAGGTCTCGCTGCAATTTGAGTTGAATAAAAGTCAGTATTTGAGAATTTACATTGTCTGTTTTTTTTTGTTGAAACCGCAGTTTCACCTTCAAACAGCTCAACAAAATAGGATTCCTTTAATATTCATCACTGAATCCACATTCCATTTCAGAAATGTCAAAGTTAAGTTGGAAAGTTGGGGTGGACATAAATGATGCAATCTTAACTTCATAAACATGATAGGAAATTACAAGTGTCTTTGGGTTTGGCATCAAATCCAACACATGGTTCCTTTTTTGAATGCTTATTCTTGTTTGTTTTTTTTAACACCAACTTTCCGACCAGGATGTGAGCATAGTATCCATCTTAAAAAAGCAGTAGTATTTAATATTATGTTAATCTGCACCATGAATTAAAAAGCAAATATGAAGCATTTGCCAAATACAAGTATGTAATATCCATCCCTCAGTAGGCTTAGACTGATAAAAGAGACCAATATTTGTCTCATTAAGAATTCAAGGACTCAAATTTTTCCCTGTGTTTGCATTAAATATCTGTGCCCGCTATGAACACCAACACAATAGAGTATGCTAGGCTAGCTAGAATGCTAGCTAAGTAGCAAGCACTCTCTGTTTGTATTTGCAGGTACATCTCAATATCATGTGCAATATTACTTTGATATCTCATTAATAACCTATTATTCCTTTTTCATCATCATTGGCAACATTGTAATAATTCTATTTTAGTTTACTTATTCTATTTATCTTAGTTTTATAGTTACTGTATTAGGCACTGGTGTTAGTATTACTTCTTATACACTATATTTTTACTCTTGTTTTAAGACTTTATATGTAATTTGTTTCTGTCACATAATGATGCAATGCTAATGTTTTTACAAGGGAAATTTTTATTTTTTAGGAACTGTGAATATATAGCCTAATCCCCAACAAAAATACATAAACTCTGTCTGTGGTATATCTGCTGTATGCTAATGTGTTGGTGTGAACACAATGGACACAATTTACTCAATTTTCAAGTCTTGACTGACCAGAAAATTTGGATGCCGATTTACTTAAGTAAAAACATGTTCATTAATGAACGAAGGAAAGGATTCATTTTTACGTTTTGAGAACAGAAGCTAACGGAACAAAAGCTTATAGAATAAAGGCTATCATAGCTGAAGCTAACGGAACAGGAGCTAACGGAACAAAAGCTAACGGGAACATGGACCAGGACTTTGGCTCTCTACAGCCTCAGTGCAAAAAGTCACACGGTAACAGTAAAAATGGTTCTGGTACAGTCATCTCAACATATTTATAGAACACATCACAAATTGATTTTGAGCGCCGTCGTGACTTTGACTTTGAAGAGAGGTGAAAGGAAGGTAGCATTAGCATTAGCAGACATGGTGAACATGTATGCAGATCAGGATTAGTGGGGTCTGTCTGGCTGGCTGCAGCCGTTGGAGCGCACCTGTCGCCTGGGAAAGGATAATAGAGTAACCCCTTCCCCCCTCCATACCACATACCTTCATACTCAGGCTCAGGCTCTGGTTCCTGTTCTGGCTCTGGCTCTGGTTCTGGTTCTGGTTCTACCACTGGTTCTGGTTCTGGCTCTGGCTCTGGCTCTGCCTCTGGGGCTGCCTCAGGGGCCACCTCTACTTCCTCTACTACTTCTTCTTGTACAGCTACACAACATGCAGCGAGTCACCAGGGGAGAGGAAGGGCGTTGAGAGGGTTAATGGAAGCAGGAAAGGTAACAGGTAAAGAGGTGGAGGTGGTCGGGGGTGAGTAGATGAAAATGGGGGGTGGGGGGTTGAGGAGGTTCATTGTGTGGCAGTTTGGGGGAACTGCCACTGGATGCCGCTAAAGCATGTGAGACAGCAAGCAGTTACAGGAGGGAAAAGGTCAGTCATTGATGGATGAAATGTGATTGATTCCCACGTTGCAACTCGGTGTAGTTGAAGCCAAAAGAGACTATCCTGATGTATTTCTGTATCCTTTTATATAATTTACCTCATATGGCGTTAGTGTTAACCAGCATGCCACAAAATTAAGAGTGAAAAACACGCTTTTCCAAAATGACTGACAAATTAGTATCATTAACATCATTTGCAGTCTTACCATCGTATTCTTCACGTCCGTCCGAGAAAGAAAGGAGCAGAAGAACATTATGAAAAGATCCCGTTTGTACCCATTTTTTGACAGAATACAAATTCAAAATGTGGGTACACTGGGGATCCATGCTAAGCAGACAGAACGCAGTCCTCCTGGGCTGATCAGAGCTCACAGACGGGACCTAAACTTCACAAATATCCTCAAATCTGAAAGGCTGGTCAGTTTAGGAGGAATGCACTGTTACAGATATGCATGCAGAGCTGCAGGACTTGTTGCCAACAGGTCAGTGCAGGATTTATGTTTATTTCGATTTTGATCATATTCACACTGTCCTGATGCCAGCATTGGTGCCTGTAACCATGCAACAGCGGGAGGATGATATCTGAGCAGAGTTGCTTCAAAGAAAGGGCATTATTATACACAACTTGAATCTGGAGGGAGTCAAGCCAAACCTGTAAACATACGGATTCATCCAGTGCAAAATAACTCTCTACAGGGGATGGAAATTCAGTTAGGGAAGACTCAGAAAATTGGGCTTTAGCATGGAACTCCAGGCTGTACCTGGACCTAATTTTGGGGGGATTTCTATTCTTTTAAACAGGGGGAAATGTTGCTACTTACCCTCGACCTGATCTCTGCAAGACAGAAGGGAAAAACAATTCTGATTTAGACATACATTGTCAAAATATTCATGCTATATACATTTTGACAAAACAATCTTAATTCAAGATCCGTTCAGTGGCTTTTGCCAGAAGTGCAAAGGGATGCAGTTATCTCCCCAATGAACAAAAAGCTCGGACCTCGAGTTGAGTTGTCAAACCACACACCAGAAGGTTCAAATGTGTGAATGTAAATGTGAATGGACTTACACTTCCTCAGTGTCAGACATGGTGACAGTGGACTTTGCAACCTGGAGGCCAAAGGAGAGAGAGGAAGTCAAAGTGTTTCTGCAAGGAGCGACTGACCAGCCTGCTGTATTTATAGCTTGGTATTAAGTTGCACATATCTGCTGCCGACCACACCCTGCAGCATACCCCCCCCCCGCCCACTATAAAAACGGAGATTAATTTCCGAAAAGTTTTACTCCTCATTGTATGAAATGTTTTACGAGCATCTATTAAACATAATAAACATTTAAACATTTTATGTATCCAAAATCGGTGTATAATTAAAACTTCAGGCTGAAATTCAAGCCTCAGTCCTGCCTCTCTGATGATAAGTGAGAAGGGAGCCAAACTTAGATTTATGTCATGTTTTCAACTGCTGAGAGGGGAGATTCATGTAAAAAAAAAAGGGGGGGGTTGTGGTAGAGGCCACTCTTTCCCATCACTCTGCATCCATTCAGCATCAATGGTGTTCTGGCGAATCTCACATCTGATCTCAGTTACAATTCGACATGAAAAACTCTGCAATGATAAACACACATGACCTGAATTTCTTCATAATTTAATCTATCAGTCGGATTAGTTGCCCATTAGCTTCATTAGCGTGAGGCCACCATGGCTGTGTCCCGACACTACAACTATTTCCGACCGACAGCTGCGCAGGTCCCAGATCCAGTTTCAGGAGACCCGATGCTGAAGATTGGGTTCCTTCCCCTGTACCACTACACATAATTTCATCTCCTTATCTGGCTGTTTCACATGGCTCCTTCAATCATCTTCCCGAGGCATGCTGCTGACTGAAGACACTTTGCTCAGGAATTAAAATAAACCCGGCCTTGAAGGTTAAAGGGCTAATGCTAAAGGCTTCCTCGTATTTGCTCTTTGAATCTCGTAAATTCCAAACTCAAATGTGTGTTTACATCATGATGTAATATTGGTTGTCTGGCTCCTGTACAAGATGTTAAAGTGTTTATCCTGAAGCTATGTGCGCTATAATGTAAACACATGCCACGCCCAATTTACAGCTTTGCCACCAACAATATTAAAGGTTTAAGCCGAGAAAACCCGCAATCCAAAACAAAGTGACAGCAATGTCCCCGTCTTAAAATGTCAGAAATGACAACACCATTCATTGCCGTCCTGTTGCATAACTCATTAGTATCATTAGTATCTTCTGTCTCCTGAAGCGGAAAGCTGCTTCAAAGGCTTTAAGCCATCTGTAAATCCTTCAGGTATGAACCTCCGCTGGCTCACTGGACTTGGACCAGACCGGCACGGAAACAACAACAACAAAGTCCTTTAAGATGACAGCAGATGATGTCCTGTGAGAAGGTCAGAACTTGTAAACCAATCACCGTTTCATGTTTAAACATTAGCTGAAGGTTTTACATGGTTCCAAAAAAACACAAAGAATCAAATTTCTCATTTTGGAGCTACAGAGGTGTCAAAAACCAAACTGCTTATCAGCTTCTCAGCTGCAATCAAACACCAACACAAACTGGATTTCAACGCAAAACCATCTCACTCTCTGGGCTTCAACAGGAGGCCTGTTCCTGCCTCACCCCTGACCTCAGACCTCTACTAGATGTGGCAGTGATTATAACACGTGGACAAAGTTTGGGTGATGTTTTTGGGGGGACAGAGCACTCAAGCTTCCTCTCCACTACCACTCACACACTCACACTCTCTCCCCTCTTTCTTACCTCAGAAAAGCTGAAAGAAGTGAGCTTCCCGCTGGCCGAGACAGACTGTAAGGTTCTGCAAACTTACCGCGCTGATTATGTCCTTCTGTTATAGTGACACACGATCCGCTCGGCCTCCCCATTGGCCAAGGAGTCGGCCTGGAGGCGAGGCCCAGGCTTGCGGTGGTGCAGGGTCCCTCACTTCGGTGACCCCCCCTCCCACTGCTGGCACTCAATAAGGAGATGGAAGGGTCGAATGCTAAGGTGGGAGGCTCAAGTTTGGAGACGGGGGCAGCCAAGACACCCCCAGGGTTGCTATTCTGGGGCAGCTGCATTTTAGGCAAGTAAATTTCATCTGGGACCGGAGGAGGACGTCAGGGAAGCGAGGCAGGTGGTGATCCTGAAGAAGCCTGGGACACATAATGTGTAAACATAATGTACAGTCAAAGGAGGACAAGAAGCTGAATAATTTGTCTATCCAAGCTGTAAATCCGTCATGTTGATCCATCTCCTGCTTGTTTTCTTTGACTCTTTGGTTTGCAACAATCAACCAGATGGCCAAAAGTGGTCTTATCCCCCCAAAATACTGGAGTTTTACTCCATAAAGGCATCATGATGCAAAAACATTATTATGCCTTTAAGCCAACTTGACTTTGCACACATTGTGTATAGTAACAATGCAAACTTAATTTATTTAATATGAAGTCTTTGCTAATGAGTTTATTTTAGTCCTGTAAAATGACACATTGCAGATTTTTTTTTGTTTTTGTTTTTTAAAGTTGTATTAGATTTGACTATATTTAATTATCTGACAGAGAATGAGTGAGGGGTTTATTTCCAGTTTAATTGTTTTTCAGAAATCAACAAGTCTCACAGAGGATGCGTTTGATCTGTTGCTAATGTCTTTCAGTTTAGTTGCAAGTCTAAACAAGCTGCGGCATGAATCATTCAGCAAACACCATCGGCTTCATTTACAAGGCGGATCTGTGATACGAGTGTCGGATTCAACCGTCTCAGGGATTCTGATTGTTCCTCTATTTTCCTGTAGGGGGTGCTACAATGACAGAATACAAAGTAGAGAGTCTTGGTCAAACACGCGTGGAGGTGTCAAACACAAATAGACAACCCAGGCCATTTATTTAGTTGTTGCTTATTAACAGCTGAGAAGATCTGTCTCCACTCCAGAAACAAAAAACCTAAACATTTATACTCTGCTGGTTCAACTGAAATGTATCCTGCCAAACTGCAAGAAATTACCCACAAAGAAAACAACAATCTCTCTTGGAACATACAAGAATCCCACAACAATAAACCATCTAAATAACTCTCTCCCAGAATACTTTTGAACTCCCATATATGCAAAGGAGATATACAATGGACCAGGAACCCCCCAAAATCCTTGTAACCCCATGAAGGATCCTTAAAACCCTCTGTGGGAGTGCTGGGACATTTCAAGGACCAGCCTGTTCTCCCAGAAATGACGTATTATGAAAATGTAGGTTGGTGTTATGGTGACAACACACGTCAGTGGGCCCCACTGGAAATGTTGTTGCATCTCAACAGGAAGAGAGGAGATGCAGCTCTGGAGACAGAGGTCTGACTAGTTAGCTAGTTATCTTGTCCTTCTGTGGAGCAGCAGGGACTGAGGTGGACCCAACACTGCCACTGATTACCAGCCTGCTGCTCGGCTCATCTTCTGTAACCAGTGTAGCATTGAATGACACAATGAGCAAGCTCATGAGCGTGCTCATTCCCTTACTTTAATGTTGCTCTTGTTACGGAAAATAATCCAACGATAGCAATTTGAGAGTGTGTTGATGCAGCAAGAAGTTATTACATTTTACTGATTTAGTCCGTCTCTCTATGCTTTGCAACATTACTACTCCACTGCTAGTTGTTACTGCATAACCTCACCTGAGTTGGTCCCGCCACTTGCTGTCATTTGGTTCTGAAGTGGCCCGCAACAACGGCCCCATGACAAGAGTATGCTACACATAAAAATGACCCCCACTCTGACCAACATGCTACATTGATTTGAATGTGTGTGAAGTGTCTGGTCATCAACACATTCTAGTTGGGATTTAACTTTACCCGTTCATGAGCGAAGGTGTAAGGGATGTTTAGGTGTAGGAGGAAGGTGCCCAGTTGTAAATTAAACTTAGCTATCTGATGGGAAGTAAAGCCCTTATAAGGGAGTATCCTTGTCTGCCAAAATCTGACAGAAAATGAGTGAGGGGTTTATTTCTAGTGTAATTGTTTTTCAGAAATCAACAAATCTCACAGAGGATGAGTTTGATCTGTTGCTAATGTCTTTCAGTTTAGCTTTAAGTCTAAACAAAGGCTATGCTAAACAAGTACAAAATAAGCTATAAAATATAGCTTTAGGATGGAGCGCCTGGCAACCTCCTCTTCCATTAGAAGAAGAGGATACATTTACGAAGGTGACAGGATGAGCGAGAAGAAGGCCGATTCAAGGGCAAGAAAGGACTTCCCAGGTGGAACAGGTGCAGAGGCTCCAGGAAGAACTCTACCAGGGATTCAGAAGAACCACATGCAGCCGCACGGTTTCGGACGTAGGTTGATATCTGTTTAAATCAAGGGTGCAGATCCTGGGGGGTCCCCAATAAACAAGAAAGCTTATAAATATTATAAATTATTCCCTGTGCAGTACTTTTTGAATGATATGGCGAGCCTCTAGGAAGTTGTGATTTATGGTGGCATGGTATGAGTTGCATATGGGCAAAAAAAAATCACTTCTGCCCCCCCCCCCCCAATCCTGACATCGGATCTGCACCCCTGGTTTAAATAAAGATCATTCTCATTCCACCTGCCTGACTCCGAAGATTCATTTATCAACCAACTGAGATTGACATCGTTGAGGAAGCTGCCTGAGAAACCACAAATGTTCTAGTCTTATTTTATTTCTATGAGCAACTTGGGTTCAGTGTCTCACTAACTCAAAGACACATTGACGTGCGAATAGTCGGAGCTGGGGATCGGACCACCAACGTGATTAAAAGATGACCCGCTCTACCCACTGAACCACAACCTCAGCAACCCTGAGGTTTCGCTTTCAAGGGTCACATAAACTAAGACATGGCAATTTTTTGCGATTGTCAAATCCAATTTTCAATGTTGACGTGCGGAGGATGGCACATGCATTTGTTGTGACATGCCTGTTTGTGGCTCACCAAGATGGAAAAATCCCAACAAAATTTCTGAATACATCAGAATGCACCAATGAGCACTACAGAGATTTCCAGCCATGGATGACACGCACACAGTCAGCCACCAACACATCAAGCCGTAAAACAACTTTGAGGGAGTGCTGGAAATCCATATACATCAGGTACAAATAAGGTGCTATAAATAAGTTATTAATATAAATAATGTTTGTTATGTTACATAAATTATGGACATAAATGAAAATAAGTTAACGTTCACTCTTGGTTTCATACACGGCATGAATAGAGGTCTCCTGGGTGAAAGTCCTGTGTGTTTTGATCCACCACACCTCCTCCCTATGTGGACTTTCAGACTCATTTGTAATTTGAGATAAGAACAAATGTAAAATGAAATCGATTTCCCTAGAAACAGAATTCTTAGGGGACTGGGCTGTCAGTGCATAGTATTGTAATCCTCACACAGTCAACTTTAACCCTAATTGTCCATCCTATAGGACTCGAACGCAACACTTAGAAATCCTCTAGAACCTTTCGAAACACATCGGTGATGCCTGACATTTCGGACACTCAGAGGACACCCATACAAATTCCCACTTAAATATTCTTGGTACCTTAACCACCTTGATGAGCTCCTAAAAGTATCCTTTAATGTATCTTACAACAACCCATCTGTACGGGTGTAGAATTACGTCAAAAAAACTCAAACTCATCAAGAACCCCTATTTCTGCAGAATTAAAACAAACATTTCGGAGCCCCCTGCCGGATCCCAGTACATCCTTCAAGGACCCCTGGGTGGCCCTCGGACCCCACTTTTAGAGCCCAATGGTGGTGAAACGTAAGGTCCTGTGGCCTGTCCACGCTGCCTCTCGCCTCACACTGCTGTCACTCTGAGCAGCTCACAGGGCTCAGGATTTATTTTTGGACTGTCATGGTGCATCTTTCTTCCATTTGTAGGAAGGGGGGACGAGGTGGGCTCAACCCGAACCTGCCGCTCTGACACTCCGGGCTGGGACAAGCAGGCAGCAGCCGGCCGGCCGCCCCCTGAGCAGCGATCGCACAGGTAAACTTGCTGTGATTACAACTTTTATTCTCCAGATAGAGTGCAGGGAAGCTGTTAGCGGTGTTGGCGAGGCAGCTGCTGTCGAATGCAGAACCCCCTGACCTCTGCAGCCATGAGATCTGACATGTCTTTGGAGAACTCTGGCTGCACCAGCAGGGCTGAGCTAAATGTTAGCTTCATGCTCTTTACAACACACGTCTGCCCTGTCATCTATCTGGAATGATAAGCACATTTGGCTTTGAGTTGTAATCTTCCTGCTGTGTAATAAAGTTAAGTCTGATGATCTACATTGAACCTGAATATTGTTCTCTCTTGTTCTGTGAAGGGGAACCTGCCTGGAGTGCTTTGAACCAGCACGTTTTCTAACTGGTATGTTCCTTTTTTTTCTAAAACTCTAAAACTGTTTGTTTGTGAAATGCCTCACAACTTCACTGACTTCTTTTTGGGGTGGATTCACTTTCTTAAGGAGGCCATTGTGGACCAGCTTGGTTTTTTATTACACAGCTATTATTACCCTTTCCTCTTTTGAACTTGCATCCTGAAGGCGCTCCAAATACCGAACCTACCAGAGCCTTAAAAGGAGGAGTGGGCTCTCATGTGTCAGACAGGCAGCAGGTTCATGGAGGGAGGTGGGAAGTCGGACGGGAGGGGGTCGGCTTAAAAACACAACCAGCTCTGGCCTACATTTTAATGAGGTGATACAGATATTAAACAGTTGCTTTTGTACATTAGCGGTTATTATCATGAACGTATCTCATGTGATGGTTGGCTATTTTTTACTTTTCGGGGGGTTCGAAATAACAGCAAGAAACAGAACACTTCCACCTAATTTCTCAATCCTTTTATGTTAAACTCTTGATTGGTTATTCCTAGTGACAACATATTTCTGACGCCCTATCCAGTGTCGCCGGGCTGTGATGTAACGAGGTCACATACTCTGCATTCACTTTCACCCTCCAGCTGATGCCTTTTAAAACAAATAACGGAGATTAGCCCACAAAATACAATCCAGATTTCTTCTTATTTGAATGAATTATATGTATTTTTTGACGTTTCCTCCACCATCAGGACAAATGTTTTTCAGTTCTATACAAGTAATATCAAAACCTAGATTTGGGTGGTCATAGTCCCCAGAAGATGAAGCCTAGTTATTTTGTTGACCTCCTCTCTTTACTCTGGCACCGTCATCAGGACAAATGTTTCATTTCTATGCAAGAAATATTATCACTTTGATTTGGATGTTCAGTGGTCAGATGATAAACCTAGTTATTTAATTGATGGTTTCTCTTTCATCGACATATTTTCCACTTTGCCACAAATACCATCAAAATATAAAAGAGCAGATTGCCTTGTAAATTTCTAAATACATTCCAGCTCCCCAGAAGTTGGGGATGTTTTGGTTTTAATGAGCCCATTATTTATTTATTTATTATTTTATTTAGCATTGCTGCACTAATTTTACATTCTTAGCTCCACTACTGGTAAGAGCTAAACAACAATAGTTCTTCTGATAAATCTTTTATTTGGGTACAACTTTCCAACTTTGAGTCTTACATTTTCTTACAATTTTTTAATTTCACCCCCAATGTGGTAATTGGTTAATTGAACACATTTTGGGCATGGAGCATAATTGAACTTCTTACTGGTCAGAACTAGTCAAACTTGAGACCGAAAGACAAGAAAAGCACCCTAGATTTAAAAATGCCAGAAATATTGACCTGCAGGAAAATACTGCACTCAACAGAATCAACTTTATCTGACTGCTGTTGATGCTGGAATATAATATCAGTTGATATACTCGCCTTACACAGTGATCCTGTTAATCTGTTAATAATGTCGTGGCTCCATCTGATCTGCATCACAGCACACTGATTTATTGTTTTCGGAAAAGTGATGCAGTCTGTTAAAAATCCAGGAGACTTAAAAAAGCAAAGGAGATGATTGGCTGGCCTCCTCTCTGCCTTCAAACTAAAATTAGGCAGAGTAAAAAGTGTCCAGGATCAGCTATAAGGCGGTAACATCATCCAAAAAGAGTTCACCTTCATTCTCTTTGCTGGTTTTACAGGTTGCACTGATTTCTGTTTTTAAGAGACAATACTCACACGAACATGAGTCGTCCTCAATGGTTTATTAGACACGTAGTTTACTGCAGTGAAACCAAATCACTGATTTTTACATTTGAGCCTTGAGGTTGGAAGGATGAGGGATTACAGGCTCCTTTATCGACCAAGAACATTCTTCTTTTCATCAAAAGAAGAATTGAAAAGCTTAACATCTAAAATTACATTAAATACATTGTCTATATTTTGTGTTTTTACCACATTTTTTATTTACTTGATTTAAACATGTTTTTATCTTAATCATATTTTTTTGTAACTGATCTATACATTCTCATTTTTATGTTTTTTTGTAAAGCCTTTTATAACTTTCTTTATAAATAAATACTGTTAACTAAAGAAAACAGGTTGATATATGTTGATCCTTGGGCAAACAAAAAGGTGATTTCTTGAGATTAGTAGTCCAAGTAGTCATTGTAGCTGGATGTGGAGGGAAAGAAAATGTAAGGAATGGAATGGAATCAGGAATTTCATTTATTTTCATTTTTTCTTGTGTAGCAAAGGAAATTTGGCCCGATTGTTCACTACAGGTTCAAGGGGTCACCAAAATCATTAGTAATGATCCTCATGGGATCATGAATCACCACCAATGATCAATTTCAGCCAGTTGTTGAAGTATTTCCTCTGGACCAAAGTGGACGAACTAACAACATTAAAGAACATTTCAGATGCAAAAATATAAAATGTTCTGTTTGGGCTATTTAAGTTGATCAATCTATAAAACCTACAATTCAACAAAGTAATGGCCAAAGCAGCATTAGAAAATTGTTTTAATTTATTAGAGAAAAGGGGTTATAAACACAAACAATCATTATATGGATATTAAAAGTGAAAAACGCCTGTAGTACAAAGACAGAGCTGATTAAAACATACACAGGAACTAGGCTGATTGTTTAGAATGGGCCATAATGTTGTTGAAATGCAACAGATACCATGTCCTCTATTGCCATCAGTAGTAATGATGAAATGCTTTTGTAAATACAAAATATGTCTGTACCAAACTCAACTTTTTCAGATTGTACTTTAGTCAAAGTGTAAGTGCTGAACAGAAAACATAGCAACATGTGATTCAGCAATTGATTGATTGGAAATGTAAACTTTTTCTATTAAAATACTTTTATGTTTTCCTACACACCAATATACAAGGATCAACCAGACATCAAGAATGGTTCACCTAAAACACTAGTGGAGCGAAATACAGAAACATTTAAGCTCACAGTCAGAAATATACATAATAACAGAAACTGAATGTCAGAAAAATACAAAGGCAAAGAGGAAATTGTATAGACATAATCAAATATTTTGAACTGCTGGTTTGTAGTTGTCCAACTGAGGGAGTCTGGAAAAGATATTTATTGGATATAAGTATAGAGTCTGAAATAGAACTGAAGAGACGACATCTGCTCAGGAATCTCCATGATATAACTCTGCAAAAAAACAAATATAACATGTTAAATATGCAGATCTTATGAAGTGGTCCAAATGTCAGTTTTATTACCTTTATTGATTTTGGAAAATTTGAGATTTTAACATCCATTTTAGGTTGAGCAGTGGAGTTCTTAAAGGAAGGTTTTATCATTATTTAAGATGTTTGATTTGATAAGAAGGATTTTCTAAATTAAGATGTTATTTGTTGTTGTTGTTATTCTTAAATGTAATAATATATATATATATAACAACGATGAGGAACAGTTTTAGTCTCTGTTAATCAGAGAATTGAGCCTGAACTTATTATATCCAATACAAACGCTTTGATTGTGACCTGCTAGCTCCTTTTTCTGACATGTTTTTTTCTACACAGGTTGTTGAAGCACTCATGGCTGTCGCATATGGTGCTCTTGCCCAGGCAGGGCTGCGCTCCCAGCAGTACGGCCCACCCCTGCTGCCCAAGCCTGGAAAGGACAACCTTCGGCTTCAGAAGCTCCTCAAAAGAACCGCCAAGAAAAAGGCCTCTGCTCAGGCATCGCAATCTGTTGCGCTTTTCCGATCCAGCCTTTCCCCTGTGAATGAAGCAAGCCCTGACCTTGAGCACAGTGACCACTCCACTCCACCCAAGACTCCAGAAACACCGTTCAGCCTCAACAGTGTCCAGCAGCCTCCACGGTTCACTGTCAGGCCACTGTATCAACATGTGGCATCCCCTTACCCACAGCGTGCAGCAAGGTTATCACCTCAGGCTGTGGCAATGCCGTCATACTCTTACTTGCAGCATGTTACCACAGTTTCTTCATATTCTGCATCGACCCAGCTTTCTGGAGATGCACCGGCTCCAGGACCAGTTGCTGAGTCGGTGGTGCTCAAAATTTCTCTGCCAGCCTTTTCTGTTCCTGAGACAACAGTTTCTGAAGGTTCTGCTGCTGCTGGAAAAGCCCCACCAACAAAAGGTCCAGGTCCAACTCCTTATTCAGCACCAGGGGGTCAAGCAGTGATTCATCCCCTCACTGTGTTGACCCCAATCATTAAATGCAAAAGCCCACGTCCAACATTCAAAGCAACAGAACCTTCAAGATCACCCAAACCGATGTTTGATGTCCCACAAATTAGGATGTACACGGCGAGCACATCATACTACGAGTCATCCAGGACCCCGCCGGTGTATGATACAGCTGGATTAACCTCTATTGGAAGCACAGTACCCCAAAGTAAAACAACAGAAACAAAACAAGATTTGACTCCAGTATTTGAGGCCAGAAGAAGTATGACACCAACAGCTCAGCCTCCTATACTGGTCGCAGATCCCCAGAGTAAAAAAACAACTTCAGAACCTAAAAGAGGCCCTACACCAAGTCCTACAGCTGATATCAAAAGAGCTACTCCAACTGCTGAAATCAAAAGAGGTACTCCAACATCTGAAATCAAAAGAGCTACTCCAACTGTTGAAATCAAAGGAGGTACTCCAACATCCGAAATCAAAAGAGCTACTCCAACATCTGAAATCAAAAGAGCTACTCCAACATCTGAAATAAAAAGAGCTACTCCAACAGCTGAATTCAGAGTTAAAACACCAACTTTTGAGTTTCAAACATCAAAATCTTCAGCAGGACGACCTAAAACCCCAGCATACCATGTCACTCGAGCTAAAACCCCTGTGTTTGAATTCTCAAGACCCAATCCTCTCTTGTTTGTAGTGTCGCCAGGGGAACCAGAGAAGTCAAAAATGCTTAAAACAGTTTCTGGTATAGGCAGTTTTTCAGCTTCCCAAAGTGTCAAGACTATTGAGCCTAAGCCTACTGAAACAATACTGAATGGGCACATCCATTCAAACATCACTCCTGAAGTTAAATCAGTCCAACAAAGCATTATTAAGTCAAAATCAGAACCTGATCTGACCAGAGCAACTGCTCCAGCTGGCTCTCAAAGATCTACAACTCCAACATCTGAACCAAAAACACCAGCAGTGACTGCTTACAGCAATCAGAGGCCTAAGACTCCAACATACGAAGCATCCCGACTTATGACTGCTTCACCTGGCTATAAAAGACCAAAGACACCTACATATGGGACACCACCTTCTGGAATATCAGCCTTTCAGAGACCTAAAACACCAACCCAAATTGTTCAAAAATCAAAGTCTGGCTACCGTGGATTGACGCCAGCTGAATATGCTGCTTACGGTGGAATCAGAACTTATACCCCAGCATTCGGAATCTCCAGTTCTACGATGCAAACTGAAGAGGAGGTTGAAGCTAGAAAAAAGGAAACACCTAGCCAAGAATTGTCTGTGAAGGGACAATCTACGTCCGAAGTGTCTAAAACCAAAGCAACCCCCAAAGATGCAGATAAACCCCATGTGACAGATGAGAAGGATGCCACCACCCCTTCAATCCCTGTTATTATTGTTTCACAAGCATCTGACACTGCAGGAACAATGCTAACTCAAGAGATAAGTACAGTATCCAGCCAGGTTTCAGCAAAACAAGAAAGAACTGTGATTCCAGAAACACCAAAGGCTAATCCTCCAACAGGAGTGGGGAAAATTCCTGAGAAACAGAAGGCAGAAGTTCAAGAAGTCGTCACATCGAAGACAAAACCTCCAGAAGCGAAACATCCTCTGCCCAAAGGTGACCAGGATCCGCTGGTGGCAGTAAGGAAACTTTTAGGCAAAGATAAAGTCCAGAAATCTGGAACTGAGACAAATGCTGACATCCCAGATAAAAAAGATCTGGAGAAACCTGTACCTGCAACCAAGACGAAAATCAAAGACTCACAGCCAAGCACTACTGCTCTGTCTGTTACGTCATCTGCAGCTGAGTCAAGAGGAAGTGAAGACAAAAGAAAGGATAAGAAAGAAGAATCAGCTTCAGCAGTTAAATCTACACCTGAGAAAAAGGAAGGCTATGAATCCCTCCAGGCCGAGCCTCTTCTTAAGGTCCTACAAAAGCCAAAGGGAATGAAATCTAAACTGAGTGGTTGGTCCCGACTCAAGAAGCACATGGTGGTGGAGCAGGAAGAGCCCAAATTTCCAGAGAACAGCTCTCAGGAGGAGGCCACTGGGCTGGACGTGAGCGAAGTGCAAAAGGCAAACGAGAAGGCCGTCGACAAGCCAGACACTCAGGACAAGAACCAAACCAAAGATGCTCCAATAGCATCAAAGATGTGGAATGCCGTCCTCTTCCAAATGTTTTCCACTAAAGAGAACATCATGCATCAGATTGAGCTAAACAAAACCGAGAAGGAGAAGGAGGAAGGGCAAAAGGATGAGTCAAAAGAGATACCTTCATTTGCACACCGGCTGCCTGTGCTGCTTTTTAGTCCAATGTTTGATGCTAAAAAGCTAAAAGAGGCAGCATCGAGGCCGGTGACGAAAATTTCAACTGTTTTTGAAATGGGTCTGATTGGGCGCAAAGTCAAAGACGAGGAACCAAAAGACTTTAATAGAACAGCGAGAGGGTTCACTGTCACTTAAGTTATATAGTATATATGTACCAAGACAATAATGTAAAGCTATATGTTTAATGTACAGGTGCAAACATCTTAGATCTTTGTGTTGTAGAAAAGTCTGCTTTGAACTTTATACTTGACAAATGCCTTGTGTTGCAATTTTATGACTGGTTGTCTGGATGTTACATGTTTGTATTTGTGGATCCGCTGGAAGAGAGAGAGAGAGAGAGAGAGAGAGAGAGAGCTACATTTGTCTTAAAGTCATTTCAGACATCACATCAGATTAAAGTGTTTATGTTTTCAGTAAAATGAGAGCTTCCCATTTGTTCCTTTCATCACATGATTACAATAAAATAAAGATTAAAGGAAAATATTTGGAAATAGTTTTAAAAAGTTGATTTTCAATGTAAAGATAGGAATCTTGTAGTGGATAATATTATAAAATGTTTTTTAATTGTATATTTATAGATGAAAACAAGTACAAATGTTTGTGATAGAGTAGTGATTTGTAGTCCTATTTAGTAGATCTTTGAATTGGTTCTAGCCTGTAGTTGGTGATTGTTATGTGATTGAACTTTCTTTAAGTCTAAATGAAACAACATTTCAAGAGCTTATTAATTTGACCTGTTCAAGCAGGAAGACGTAACACAGATAATTTAAAAGGAATGCAACAGTTAAACACAAAAAGACGGTTCGATTGGATGGGAGGGACAGAGAGGAGGGAGGTTTAACGACAGAACATTTTTTAAATTTGATTGATGTAATTTATTGTCAAAATAATAAAGTGCAATTTCAATGTGAATAGGTGAATGTGGAGTGTAGCATCCTGTCACACATCTCAAAGATTCAAAATTAGTCTCTTTTCATAAAGAGAAACAATCTTTCGGATTTGTGACATTAGTTAACTTCATGAAGTCTAATGGATGTGTTTGAGCTGCAGTAGATCAATATAGATCTATCGTAATGATCAATTTTACATTGAAATGCAAAATGCAGCATATTGCATTGTGGGAAAGTACTATGACCAAATGTGCGGATGAAATTCACAGACGAACTTCCGACGCATATTTATACATACATTTATACCCCCCCCCCATACATATATACATTTATGGGGGGGGGGGCGGATCCCAGCTGACAATAACAAACATATTTGATTTCATTGTGACTTGAAGAGCCGACCGACTGGATGACTTTAGCCGCTGAGCTAAAAGCTAATGTAAGTTGTTAGAGATGAACAATGAAAGAGCGGCGTTCGCCATGATGGAGGTCAGTGGCATAGTGAAGTGTGGGGTGAAAGGTCAAGATAGTGTAGATGACTGGGAAGCAGTGCGGGCAATAACACAAACTGTATTCTGCTAGTTTTATTATTTTATGTTTTTTCTAATGTTGTTTCTAATGATTTCTACCGTGTGTGACGTTTTAAAATATTGTTGCTGACACTTAAAATAAATACTCTCACATTGACCAACCGTTCCAGTTTCATACCTGTTTTTTTTCTGAAGTTTTTTTGGAGAGGGGTTTGTTCATATATTTATTAATGATTTATATCATAACATTGTATTAGCAAAATGAGTTATACAAGAGCTACCCTCTGTAAAAAAACTTTGACTCGTATAAAATGAAATGTATGTATTTGTTTCTTTTTTAATACATTAAAGAAAATAAATCCATTAACTCTCACCAAAATATCTTAATTAGCAGGACCCGAAAAAAAGAGAAGAAGAGACTTAAAAAAGTCTGTCTGCGTCTTACAGGACTCACCGTTAGTGAACTCTCCTCCGCCTTCGCCGTCCACGGGGATCTTGTCATATTTTCCATGACCAGTGACCACAAATTTGTACTTTTTACCAGCTGCTGAGCTCTGGGGAGAATGTTACAATGGTACAGTTAAACTCTGTATGAAGAGAAGAACATCATTGATCCCACAAGCAAATACATCAATTAAAAAAAAATGTGTGTGTGTGTGTGTGCTCACCTTGACTTTTTGACCAGGCTGGCTTGTCGAGTCTCCGATAATCTCCCACATGTTCTTTTTCTGCATCACGTCTCCGGGCCTAAGATCCTAACAGATTCAGTTAATAATCAATACAAACATTCAACTGTGTTCAGAATGTTGACATGAAAAGGAATACTTCAACATTTTGGGATAAATGATTTAGTCACTTCTTTTTCTATCAGATGTCGTCACGTCTGCGTGTTCGTCAGGCTTATCTTAGCTTAGCCTAGTTTAGCATAAAGACTGGAAGCAGGCGGAAACAGCCAGGCTCTGCCCATGTGTGGAGGTTGAAAGCTGCCATAATAATAAATTACTGACTCACTGAATAAATAAATACAGAATAAAGGAATTACTGTAAAAAAGAATGCCTCATTATGATGAATGTTTTTATTAAATAAACATTTCTCAAATAAAATACATTATGAGACAAATCCTTCACAGTAAAGGAATAAGCTAGTTTCTCCACAAGAGGGGCACCTCACACAGGATACACAACAGTTCATGGTCGAAGATCAAGTCCTTTACTGAAGAAAAGGTATCAATAGAACTACGTACAGAAGTCCTGCATTCAACATTCTACTTAAAAACGACTGTATTAGCATCAAAATATACATAAAGCATCAGCAGTAAAAGTACTCATTGCCCAGTAAAATGACTGAATTCTATGTGGTATTCTGAAATGATTAACACTGAAGCATCAAGGTTACTCTTTTGTGTACTACTTTATTCACAGTCATGTTCCTGCTGTGTTTGTGTGACTTACTGTCGGTCTGCACGGTGACTGTCTGCTACAGTCAGACGGACCCTTCACCCACTGGGTGATCCGGTTGGCCACGCCCACCTTCAACCCCTCAGTGTCCTGATTGAGAAACGTTTAGATTAAAACGCTTGATGAGTGAAAAACATCCTGAAAGTCATTATTGTGATGTTCATGTGATGACTTGTACAACTACGCCACCTGTTGGACACAGCTATAAGCAAGGAAGCGATACAATCAGTCAGTACGCGGTAGCACTCTGTATAAGCAAGCTCGGAAATAAAGCCCATTGAACGCACGTCGTTGTACGCCTGGTGTATGATCCCACAATACAAACATTACATTGGCGACGAGGTGTAAACGGAAACTACAGCTGTGAAAAAAAAAAAGAAAAAAAAAGGACGACGGAGAAAAGTCAGATGGACGTGAACAAAGGAGGCTAATGCTAACGGCTAACAAACAACAGCACGTAAGAGGCTTCAAGCATGTCTCTGGCAGCTCATACAGCTCTTCTACCTTTCGACACCGAAACAGATCCAGGCTCTGTTGGACCACGCTGGACCAAATGGGTGCAAAGGTTTGGAAATTATACAACGGCAATGAACATTACAGGAGATGCTAGGCTAAAAGCATTGTTGCTGCACATAGCAGGAGAACGTGTGCATTATATCTATGATACGTTAGCAGCAGACGATGACGATTATGCTGCCACAAAGCAGAAGTTATCTGTCTATTTCTCACCAAAGAAAAACGTTCAGTACCAAGTGTATATCTTCAGAAAGGCTATACAAGAACCAGGAGAAAATCTGGACAGTTATCACACCAGGCTGAGGATGTTGGCTAAAAACTGTGAGTTTGCAGATGTTGATGCAGAGATTAAAACACAAATCATACAGAGCTGTACATCATCCAGGCTACGCAGAAAGGCACTGAGGGAACCTGACCTAACAGTAGAGGAGCTTCTTGACCATGGAAGGACACTGGAACTGTCTGAGGTGCATGCATCTGGCATAGAAAGAGGCACTGCTGCTGCAGTCAACGCACTGGATCAAACAAGGCATCCGAAGAGCAGCAGATGGCCTGAAAAACGTTCCACTTCCAACAAATGCAGAAACTGTGGAGGTAAATATCCCCATGATGGTGAATGCCCAGCTAAAAACAAGGAATGTAGAGCCTGTGGTAAATTAAACCATTTTGCAAGTCAGTGCCGTTCAACATCCAAAGACACCAACTCGAAACGACCACAAAACAAAGCCAGATATGACCCAAAGAAGGTCCATCACGTAACTAAAACTGCAGATGAGCGAACAGAGCATAACTCCTCCAGTAGTGATGATGGCTATGTGTTTGCAGTTGATGCTGACAAGATTTCAGAGTTGCCACAGACCCAAGTCATGCTGAATGGAAGTAGCATGTCTGTTTTGATTGATTCAGGAGCATCAGCAAACTGTATCAGCGAGATAAGTTTTGATAAACTGATGCCACGTCCACAACTCAGCTCCACCACAACCAAGATCTACCCATTTCGCTCCAATGTTCCATTGCCCGTGAGTGGTGAGTTCAAGTGCAGTGTGGAGAAAGGACAGAAGATGGCACAATGCACATTCTTTGTCATTAAAGGTGACTGTTTCAATATTCTGAGCTACAAGACATCCAAAGCACTGGGTCTGATTAAGATAGTCACCACAGTGTCATCCACACCACAGTGTCGCACTGTTGCGGATGAGCTGGTCGCAAGTCATCCTGAGCTGTTTCAAGGAATAGGACAACTAAAAGGCTGTCAGGTAAAACTACACATAAACCCTGACATTAAACCTACATGCCAACCACATCGATGAGTGCCATTCCACATCCGCCAGAAGGTGGAGGATGAGCTTCGTAAATTGGAAGCAGATGACATCATCGAAGAAGTCACTGGCCCCACACCATGGGTCTCACCTATTGTTGCGGCTCCCAAGCCTAAAGCCCCAGACAAAGTCAGAATCTGTGTCGACATGCGCCAAGCTAATACAGCCATAGAAAGAGAACGTCACATCACTCCCACCATGGATGATGTGGTGCATGAGTTGAATGGAGCAACTGTGTTCTCCAAATTGGATCTGAGAGCTGGATACCACCAGCTAGAGCTTCATCCAGACAGCAGATATATCACCACATTCACAACTCACCTAGGATTGAGGCGTTACAAACGCCTGAATTTTGGCATATCTTCTGCTGCTGAGGTGTTCCAGAACGCCATATGCCAGTCACTGCAAGGTCTGTGTGGTGTGAAGAACCTCAGCGATGACATCATAGTCTACGGCGCATCCCAGACTGAACATGACGACAACCTCCGAGCACTGTTCAAGAGACTCAAGGAAAGCGGTCTCACACTCAATCGTGAAAAATGTGAGTTTAACAAGTCCAGGCTCGAGTTTTTTGGTTTCATCTTCTCTGCAGAAGGCGTTTCAGCTGATCCCAAGAAGGTCGCTGCAGTCCATCATGCTGCAGACCCCCAGACTCCAAGCGACATCAAAAGTCTGTTAGGCATGACCAACTACTGTTCCAGGTTTATAAAAGACTTCTCCTCCATCTCAGAACCACTTCGCAGGCTCACCAGAAAGGACACGCCGTGGATATGGGGTCCTGAGCAGCAGGTTTCACTGCAAACTCTGAAGGACAGTCTAACCAGCGAAGCCACTATGGCATACTTCTACCCAAGCAGAGAGACTGAACTGATTGTGGATGCTAGCCCTGTCGGACTGGGTGCAATCCTCTGCCAAAAAGATGAAAAGGGGGTGAAGTACATAATTGCATATGCCAGTCGGTCCCTGAGCGATGTGGAGAGGAGATACTCACAGACAGAAAAGGAAGCCCTGGCCATTGTGTGGAGCTGTGAGCACTTTCACTTGTACATTTATGGTCATCCTTTAACTCTAGTGACTGATCACAAAGCACTAGAAATCATATGGAACAATCCCAGATCAAAGCCACCTGCAAGGATCGAGAGATGGGGACTGAGGCTTCAGCCCTACCACTTCAAGGTGGAATACAGAAAGGGTGCTGACAACCCCGCTGACTATATGTCTCGTCACCCAATTCTGTCTGATAAAATTGAAAGCACACGAGCAGCAAAAGTAGCTGAGGAATATGTGAACTTCATTGTGAACCATGCAACACCCAAAGCCATGACACTCACCGAGATCAAGACGGAGACACTGAAAGACTCAATCCTGCAAGAGGTCAGTGAATGCATCAGACACAACACATGGCACAAAATTGACCAGTCACGACATGCTGACATACTAAAACAGTTCAAACGAGTGAGCGGTGAACTGACAGTGTCACACACATCTGATGTTGTACTGCGGGGCACAAGAATAGTAATTCCCCCTGCCCTACAAGACAAAGTAATACAGCTAGCCCATGAAGGACATCAGGGCATTGTCAAGACTAAAGCACTACTCAGAACCAAGGTATGGTTTCCAGACATTGATCGCCGAGCAGAAGCAGCAGTACACAACTGTCTCGCATGTCAAGCCAACACCCCAGTTGCACACGCTGAGCCACTAAAAATGTCAAATCTACCAGAAACACCCTGGCATAGTGTGAGTGCAGACTTCTATGGACCACTTCCAACTGGAGAGTACCTGCTTGTCATCATTGACGAATACACACGCTACCCAGTTGTTGAAAGTGTAAGATCAACTTCAGCTAACACAGTCATTCCAGTCATGGACAAAGTCTTCTCCATGCTAGGAATTCCTCGTATTTTGAAAACTGACAATGGTCCCCCATTCAATGGTGACCAGTTCTCCCAGTTTGCAGATTATTTAGGATTCCATCACCGCCGGATCACACCACTGTGGCCCCAAGCCAACGCTACAGCTGAGAGATTCATGCGCACGCTGGGCAAAGCTATTCGTGTGGCCAACACCCAAGGAATGCACTGGAAACAGTACCTGAACATCTTCTTGCGTGAGTATAGATCCACACCTCACAGCACAACAGAAAGCTCACCTGCTGAACTGTTATTCCAACGCAAGATGTTCACAAAGATTCCATCATTCACTCACACTGCAAGCAACAGTTCAGATACTGAAGTGAGAGTGAAAGATGACAAGGCCAAGGTCAAGATGAAATCTCATGCAGACGCTCATCGTCATGCAAAACCACACACACTCACTCCAGGTGACACTGTGCTTCATCGTCAGCCCAAACAAAACAAGCTCACCGCACCATACAACAGCAAGCCATACACAGTGACCAAGACCAAAGGCTCCATGGTGACAGCATCCAGAGACGGGCACTCCATCGTCAGGAATTCATCTTTCTTCAAAAAGATAGCTCCAGAACTACTGACCATCCCAATACCTCCTGATGACGACGATCGCGAGTACAGTGATGCCTCTACAACTACAACACCACCGAGGTACCCCACACGACACAACAGGCGTCCTCCCACTTACCTACAGGAATATACTTAGTGTATGGACTGTTGTGCACTTGAAAAAAGGCCTGTTGTGCATTTAAAAATGGACTGTTTCATCTGAGAAGAAGTGTTTGAATTGCACTTTATTATTTGTTTGTTTTTGGGTGTTCATACTTATTTGAATGAGTCAGGTATTTTGAAACAGGTTTACCATATTTGAAGAATGAGTATGATGTTCTTTTGAGACATTGATAATGTGTGTGATGTTCTGTTGTATTTCCACATGAATGTGATGTCCAATACTTGGGGTTTGAATCTTTAACATGTAAGCTAAATGTTTATTTGTTTGCACAGTGTTTGGACAATTGTTTAAAAAAAAAAAAAAAAGAGCAATGTGATGTTCATGTGATGACTTGTACAACTACGCCACCTGTTGGACACAGCTATAAGCAAGGAAGCGATACAATCAGTCAGTACGCGGTAGCACTCTGTATAAGCAAGCTCGGAAATAAAGCCCATTGAACGCACGTCGTTGTACGCCTGGTGTATGATCCCACAATACAAACATTACAATTATCATGATAAACATTCTCAAAATATTGACTTGCAATTTCACAACATAATGATTCATCTCCAAAATTCATATCTAAAAAAATCACTTAGTATCTCAAAATAGTGACAATGTCTCAAAATAATGACTTCAAGGGCCCTAGTTTCGTAGACCAGGCTTAGTTGGGGTGCAGCGCACCTGCGCCATGCCGACGGGGTGTGTCCGCCGGGATTTTGTGGTTTTGTGCATGGTGCAGTCGGGCGCAGGCACGCCTCCCGTCACTCCCACCCGCGCAAGTGGGAAAGAGGGAGGAGAGAAGGCGTGAGTGGGAGATGAGGAGGAGACGAGGCGTGGACTGGGATTAATACAGCCGATTCAGATCTTCACCAATCAAATGAGCTCCTCTCCTCACCTTTAATGCGTTAGGGGAGGTTCAGTGCAAGTTCCGTCACTTGACAACCCGATGACAAGGTGCGTGTCCACAGGCAGCGGTGTTTCCCCGCGTCCCATTCATTGTCTATGTGAAAAGCTGTGCAATGCATTCTGGTAGCGTCGCGGCGAATGTCGAGAGACGGCGCGCGAGTTGGCCGCTCCTCATTCGCCTAAAGTTGAAGTCGAATCTACTTTATGCTAATCAGAGGCGCCGGGCTCGACTCGCCGCCTCGGGAACGCTCGCAAAAAATTGTTGTTTAAAGGAGAGCGCCTGTCAATCATCCTCTAGTGGCAGCCTGCCAAGCGTGCAATACTGGGAAGCGGCGCGTCCACAAGCGTTTAAAATCGCCCCTGTGGACACGCACCTACAGAAGCAGCGCCGCCGCTCCCACCACGCGCATCACGCGCTGTGCGTGCGTATCATAATATTAACAATGCCGATATTATAAAAAGCACGAGAGAGAGAGGGAGATGTTTTGGTCCGAGAGGCTGAGTTTCCGTTACGCGTGCCATCCGCCTTTGATCTGACGTCAGATGTGACGGGACAATCTATATAGATATAAATTCACGTGTTGATTCAATTAGTTGCATTAAATAGTGTTTGTTGTGATTATTTATTGCATTTAAATGTGCCTGGAACTGTGGAAACCTGCCTGTGAGGTCTTGGTGACGTGTGCGCACTGCGCGCCGTCAGCCAAACTTCCACTCCGCCAGCTGTAATTCGCCTTGAATGAATGGACTTTATTTGCGCTTTGCACCTTACGCCAAGGGTAGACTAGGTTGGAGCTGGCGAGCTTTCAGCGCAGTCTCAGCGAGGCTTTTTGCCACGAAACTTCCGCTGCACCAAGCTGAATCTGTGACGCCTCCCCCTGCTGCGCCGCCACACCCATCTTGGCGCAGGCGATCTACCAAACTGCCTAACTGACCGTGCGCAAGGCTGCGTAGGTCAAAACTTGCATTACGCTGGCTCCGCCGCCCTGCGCTGCACCACGAAACTAGGGCTCTATATCTCACAATTTCAACCAAACTCAACCTGTTATATTTGAATGGGTTAAACATGTGAGTCATTTGGAAGAACAGATATAAACATGTGTGATATCTCTGACTAGCTTTAGTTACTTCACCTAAATCTGAATCCGGGCAAGTAAGATGCACACGGAGCTCAGAGAGAGAGGCAGCTTGAGACTTGGAGAACTTTTAATGAGTGTGTTTGCTTGTTTGCTGCAGAGAGCTTCAGTAAAACTTTTTCATACTCAACACATGAAGAGTCGGGCTGCAGCCGGGAGTTCAATTAGAAATGTGAGGAACAGCCAAAACGTGACTTTCAACATTTGATCTGCCTGCAGGTCTGAGGTGCTTTTAGTTTTACATTACAGCTCTTTTACCTTCAATGAAACACCTGGCAGGGCATTAAAGCCTCATTATCACTAATTAATTTTCTCTGACATAAATATATCCATTGGGCTATTTGGTATATTTTCTCTACACAGTATGTAAAAAAGTTCACAATATTCTGATGAGGTTTTGTGAGAAGAAGAATGAGTCAGAAACAGGGACATGGTGAAAAAAAACATGACGTTCAAACTGTTTTTCAAGAAGGATTCATCATTACCATTGTTATCGTTACAATTACTTGTTTATACAAAATGTGTTAATGTTAAACATTTATTGACAGAATATTAAATCAGTATACAAGCGGAAAATTCTTTATTTGAAACGGCTTCCAAATCAATGTCTTACCACTGTCTTAATCATTTCCATCATTTCTGTTTTCTTAAAAAAAAAACGAATTCAAAATCATTTCTTGAAGCTCAATTTATTGTCAAGACTTTCTGTAATATTTGGCTTTTATTAACTTCCTCACACTATTTCTTCATTGTTTGATTTTCATTTCCAGACTGTTTCCTTGTTTCTCTTCATGGAGCTTTCTGTTTAATGCTGATCTCCAGTGTTTGGGAGGAGAGGGGGGATGAATGTTATGCTATTTTGCTGTTGGATACAAAGAAAAACTCTCTCCCTCTCATGGTCATGTTCATGACTAATCCAGTGTTACTGAATGACCTGCAGCCACATTTTCATGATGACCTCTTTAGTGAGTTACGTCTTTTAGTGAGGTTTTAAGGATGGCAGGTTTACCGTTGTGATGGGTTACTGTTCGAACAGGAAGTTCATTTTATTACCTTGCAAGTGACTCCTTTGGTGGGACTTTGGCTCCAGGCTTCTCCGGCCTCAAACAGGTTTTTCTTAGAGGTCACGACCTCAGGTGAGCTGGACAGGTCAGTCAGTGATGCCTTCACTGCCCGGGCCTCCTGGGAGATCTGCTTAACAACAACAACAACAGGTAGTTTACAGTCAAGCTGTCATGTGACAACCTCGTCATTGTCATGTCTTTAGTAATACCATGTCCATGGAGAATGCTTACTTCTGATTGGACGAGGGTAACTACACCATTATATAATAATTATATATATATATTTTACTTCCATTGTAATTATCTTATTTTCACTTTTGCTATTAGAATTATTATTTGTGATTAATCAATGTAAAGGAAAGTGAATGCTTCCCTCAGATAGTAGATATGTCTTGATGATTAATCTAAGAGAAATGATAGTTTTTTTGTTTTGTTTTATTCATTGTTTTTGCTGTCTCGCTTGTTTGTTTATACCCTTGATTTTGTTGTGATTTATAATTATCAAAAAGGCATGTTGTAAAGTATTTGTTATTGTCTTTTGTAAAATGTCTGGTTGCCATTAAAATAAACACAATTTGTTTTGTATAATTTGTCATCATGTGCACACACATAGATAAATCAAATTCAGTTTGATGAAAATAGTTATTTTTAAATGTAATATTGGCAGCATTGGACATCCATACTTTAAAAGTGCCATATGTGACTAATGTGACATATGAATGCTGGTTTGTAATGAGACTATTCTTCCATCTACACATCTGCACAGTGTATCAAACCTGTGTTTTAAAAGCTCCATAAATAAAAGAGTCTTTAACCTCCAGGTCGTTAACCTCCAGGTCGTTGACCTCACTGGTCATCAGTGTGAGGTGAGGAGTGAAAACAGGGTGCGGAAGGGGGAAATAAAGAGGTCGGGTGTTCCTGTCGTATATCTGTCTGGTTGCTCAACAGGGAGCTGTGATGTCATCACGCAGGTGCTGCAGAGATGTGTGCCCTCAGCACAAAAAGGGTCAGAGAAGCTCTTTACCCTTCGGCTGATTTTAAACAATGAGAAATCCCCAGAGGGTTAATATGCAGTCTGGTGTTTCCTGAAATACTCTTATCTGCTTATTATTTAATAAAACGTTGATGTCAGTAAATATGGCCCTCTACATAGTCCTCTTTATAGTCCTCTATATAGACCTCAATAGTCCTCTACATAGTCGTCTATATAGACCTCTGCATAGTCGTCTATATAGTCCTCTACATAGTCCTCTGTATAGTCCTCTACATAGTCCTCTCTATAGTCCTCTACATAGTCGTCTATATAGACCTCTGCATAGTCCTCTATATAGTCCTCTACATAGTCCTCTGTATAGTCCTCTACATAGTCCTCTATATAGTCCTCTTTATAGTCCTCTACATAGTCCCCTATATAGTCCTCTACATAGTCGTCTATATAGACCTCCACAAAGTCCTCTATATAGTCCTCTACATAGTTGTCTATATAGACCTCTACATAGTCCTCTCTAAAGTCCTCTACATAGTCGTCTATATAGTCCTCTACATAGTCGTCTATATAGTCCTCTACATAGTCCTCTATATAATCCTCTACATAGTCGTCTATATAGACCTCTACATAGTCCTCTATATAGTCCTCTACATAGTCCTCTATATAGTCCTCTACATAGTCGTCTATATAGACCTCTACATAGTCCTCTACATAGTCCTCTATATAGTCCTCTACATAGTCGTCTATATAGACCTCTACATAGTCCTCTCTATAGTCCTCTACATAGTCCTCTATATAGTCCTCTACATAGTTGTCTATATATACCTCTACATAGTCCTCTACATAGTCCTCTCTATAGTCCTCTACATAGTCGTCTATATAGACCTCTACATAGTCCTCTATATAGTCCTCTACATAGTCGTCTATATAGACCTCTACATAGTCCTCTATATAGTCCTCTACATAGTCGTCTATATAGACCTCTACATAGTCCTCTATATAGTCCTCTACATAGTTGTCTACATAGACCTCTGCATAGTCCTCTATATAGTCCTCTACATAGTCGTCTATATAGACCTCTACATAGTCCTCTAATTAGTTGTCTACATAGACCTCTGCATAGTCCTCTACATAGTCCTCTATATAGTCCTCTACATAGTCGTCTATATAGACCTCCACATAGTCCTCTCTATAGTCCTCTACATAGTCCTCTATATAGTCCTCTACATAGTCGTCTATATAGACCTCTACATAGTCCTCTATATAGTCCTCTACATAGTCCTCTTTATAGACCTCTTTATTTAAAATTGTGTGTGTGTGTGTGTGTGTGTGTGTGAATGTGTTTGCATGTGTGTGTGTTTGTTTGCATGTGTGTGTGTGTGTATATGTGTGTGTGTGTGTGTGTGTGTGTGTGTGAGCATGTGTGTGTGTGTGTGTGTGTGTGTGTGAGCATGTGTGAGCATGTGTGTGTGTGTGTGTGTGTGAGCTGACCTCCACAGCGTTGGCGTACTGCTCCAGCTTGTCGTCTATCTTGGGCAGCAGGACGAGAGGCTGTGTCTTCTTAAAGCTGTTACTGATTCAAACACAACAGGAAAAAGTCACTTTCAAAGTTTTAACAACCTTTTCTTTCCAAACAGTATCATTTTCTCATTTACTGTCATGAGTTTTCAACTTTTCAAGTTACTCTATGCACATTTCTCCTTAATTCATGTGTTTGGTATTTGTTTTAAAACGTTGGGATCTCGACTCTCCAAAAAAATGAATATTTCCATCCTTTACAATTTTTTCAAAATAAATTGCATTTCCATACAACGTTGGTCAATTCTCAAGTGTGTTCATACATTCCATGCTCTGACGTGGCAGGACTGTAAAACCCATCCAATCAAAGAAGTCTGTCAATGCTTACTTCCTGATTGGGTTCTGGGGGAGCGGCTTTGAACAGAAGTCTGAACAAAGGGGACGGGACTTTTCGGTTCGGGGATGCGTTCAAAGTCAAAGTCTCTGCGTTTTTTCTCATTGACCTACTCTGCATTGAAGGTGGTTAACATTGTAAATTGAAACAAAACAAGGACACAAAAAACTACTTGGTTAAGTTTAGTAAAAACTTCATAGTTTGGCTTAAAATAAGTATGTTTGTTGTGTAATTTAACTTATAGAAGTAAATTCAAATAAGTCAATGTCTATAGTTTCATTCAGGACCCAGTGGACGCCTGGGTGAAAGTCCTGTGTTTGTTTGGCTCATCCATCCACCCCAACATCCTCCCTATGTCATCTTTCAACAGAAAAGACAAAAAACAATAATGTATAAGGGGCCTGGCCAAGATGGCAGCGTGAAAGTTTCACAGCAAAAAGTTGAAAACAAAATTTAAAAAAACTTTCAAAAATTCGAAGAAAAGTCAACCGACTTTAAACAACTGTCTTCACGTCTTTTTTGCAAATAAATATTTAACCCTTTGATCCAAGAAACTATACTGACACTGCTCAGCTGCCTCATCTGAACATCTGTCTGTGACATTTTTTAAAGACAGAGGCTTCCCTCCTGCTGAGATCCTCAGACCTGATGACTCCCTGCTGCCAGCTGCCGGGAGCCTCCGGACCTCGACAACCACCAGAGGAAACACAGAGGGAACTGCATCTGGACGGTTTCATGCAGAGCCATGAATCAACCTGCAATATGTTATATATTCACCTTTTCTTCAGCGAGCGGTTCAGTGATTCTGTTTTCTCTGTGATCTGAAAAGGAAGAAAGAACACAGGAAGTTTTTACATCACCCCCTACATTCAGAAGTGCATTAATTACAGTTGGGCCGCCAACGACTCGTCCAACACAAACAGAGCCCAGCCTGCTGGCCTCTGTCAAACGATACGAGTCATCGCAGCAGCTACACGAGCAGTGGATGATATATCGGAAACAGGACAAGAGACTGATTAGCATTTTCTATGGTTGTCAGGTGTTTGAAATAAATCATATTGTGGGATTTTAACAAATGCCAACGTTGTATTTTTCTGACCAAGTTGTATAGTGAGTTGTATAGTGAGTTTTTCTTTGACTTATCATCCCCAAACTTCAGTGCGAAACTCGGAAAATGAATCTCCAATAGTTTCATCATTGAGCAAGTAGCCTGTTCACCTTGCTGCCATCTGGAAGAGATACAGTTTCACCTGTGGTAACAGCAGACTTCAGAGCAGCTTCTTTCCTCAGGCTGTCAGAAACTCCATGCTCCATATAATATATATATACTGTATATATATTATATGGAGCCCCTTTATATACTGTATATAACCCCTTTTTATTGTGCATACATTAAGCACAAAGACCTTTTTCTGTTCGATGAGGAAAAACCTACAACTCAAAGGTGCAGAACACACATGCAGTGTCATGAGAATGTATTTATAAAAACATCTTTCAGGACCGAGGCGCTCTGTACAAGAAGTTTATTATTATCCTTAACTAAATATTTAGAATTGGTCAGGAATGTGGTGAGTCTGTGTCCACTTAGGAAGTAAGTGTCCACCTGTAGCTGTCAGGATACAGCTGCTGCACAGCCAGATGTGGGGAGGTCCCTGTTCACGAATCAAACTCACACCACAACAAAACATTTCAAGGATCAGTGAGTTCACAACATGCTTTTCAAACACACACACATGCAACTTACACGCTGAGCCTGAACCCATCGGCTGTGGAGATAAGACAGTTAATTAGTCATTGAGTTTGGAAGGAGAGTTCCTCAAATCCAACATTTACTTACTTTAAGCACCAGAATCATTCATATTGACCACATGCCAGACTGAGCCTTCCCTTTTATGGCGAGCAGCCATTTTGGTGTAATGCGACTGTAGGTATGTGACGTAGTTAGGGCTGTTTTAGCATCGGTACTGCGATGTGCTTGAGTGAAATAGTCACATCTCAAGACATTAAGTCAAACACGTCATGATGCAACTATTATGCTGCTTAATACAAAGGAAAACTCTCCTGGTTCTCATTTTCATGATTCATTCAGTATTTCTGATCAATGACCTACAGTTTAGGTCGGCCAACCACAATTTCATGATGAAGTGTTTATATTTGGTACATATTTTACAGCGGCAGCTCTGTGTGGGAGGAGCTTCTGCCCAGTAAGGTAGTTTCCCCTTGCGGTGCGCTGCAATCGGCTATTTTGGGATAAGTCATTATGTCAGATCCAACCCTGACCTTTACAGCACCTCTCGCCTTGAACTGGCTTCATCCCCCTCTCCCGGGGCAACTCACCAGGGGAAGCCCGTCCAGAGTGGGAGGGGCCTGAGGCGATGTTGGCAGCCATCTTAACACACGGTCTCGTTAACCGCCTTTTATTCTCTGAATATTGCACACCTCTCAGCTCCGTTTTTTTCTCTTTTTTTTTCTTCCTACAGTGGCCCTAATACGCTGTCATAAATTTAAGACTCCTAATCTATCTTATTTTATTCCTCTTTATTGATGTATTTAACTAAAATGTGTAGGGTGAAAATTCCTGTATTTATTCATATTTCAACATATATTGCTGGGGAAAAAATGTCTGTCGACAGTGTTGTTCCAATGTTCCAACAAACCTACAGACATATGTTGACATAAGTTAATGGAAATGAGTCCCTACCGTCAGTGTGGGGGCTTTGTTTACAGAGTAAACAAATGCTATGTTACCAGGTTGGAGCCAGGATAGAAGCTAATTGAGTTAGCCTCAGGGAACCGGAGGACTACGGTTCAGAGGTGCGAGGCTGGAAAGGTCACATACAACAGGTCAGAAAGGAAGACATTTGACTGTGGATCCGGATTTCCCCCTCGGGTGGTATTTACCTTGTGAGTGGGCGTTTTGGGGCCGAAGGGACTGAACACCTCGTCCCCTTCCACGCTGGACGTACTCAGGCTCTTCATCCTCTCTGCTGCCTCCATCCTCCTCCTCTCGATGTCCTCCTTCATGTGCCTCCTCTCCTCCTGGGAGTCGGGTTGCAAACACTGTTCAACTCCACATTTACATATCGGTTACATGAATCTGATTGGCCGTTTAGAAGCCTCTTAAAATAAAATCTCTTACACTGTGAATGATTGTTTCGCTTTTAGAGCTAGTTTGATGCCGATTTAACTTCACACCAGCTGAAGACCAACACACTTCTTATGAGCTTGTTTAGGGCTAACACGCTAGCAAGTTTTTCCATTTAGACAGCGCAACCACAAGTTACCAGGAACAATATGGCGGCATTGTCAGTTTCTGGAAACCGTTAATATGTTTAACATGAACGCTTTTGCATCTGGTCATAACAAAGGGAGTAATATAATGCAGATCTAGAGATTTACGAGTAGTGATATTGAAAGCTACATTGTTAAATTTAAATACATGGTTAATTTTTTTTTTTCTCACTTAAACCAAGTTGTTTTGTCACCTAAACCTAAGCAATCATTTCACAACCATTAACCACGAGGATGATATGAAATGTATTTTTGGTTGAGAAACATTTTTCTAGCGACGGACATCCAGCAGCATTATCATCAGATTAGGATTATGTTTTGTTATGTGATGAATATAAATCCAGTATACTCTTTCTCAAGATCTGTTTGGTCTTCACCAACTCCTGATGGAAAAACATATCCCTTAAATACTCCACTCTATTCACCTGCTGGACTCTAACCGTTTCTGTCTGATGTAAAAACAAATCTATGAGCTAAAAGCTCTGTAGACCTGTAGATTGTTGATGCCAATTTTCCCTGAAAGCATGTTCTTCAATGAATGGATGATTTTTTTTGAGAACCTAAAGCTAATGGAACAAAAGAAACAACAATATGAGATTGTGAATTCATATTAATCTTGTCTTTCACAGGTGACTCGCGTTTATTTTTGTAGCGGTTTGTAAATATCTGATAGTTGCAGCGTTTATTAAAGCATGGTCACCTCCTCTTTGGCCAGCCGTTGCTGCTCCTCCTCCTCCCTCCGACGCTCTTCTTCCACCCGGACTCGACGCCTCTCCTCCCTCCTCCTCTTCAGCTCCTCCAGTTCCTGCTCGGCCTCCACCTGTCGGTGTCTCAGCTGCTCCAGCTCCTGGTTCTCCTTCTGCTGGAGGCTCTGCCGTATCTTCTCCAGGCGCTGCTCCGTCTCCAGGATGGTGTCGGCCTCCTCCGGCTCCAACGCTCTGCTGCAAACACCATAGAAAAACAACTTCTACTTTTAATATCTAAAAACTCACCTGAGCTGAGTCTGTTTTCTGACTAATTCTGAATTCATTGTAAACAGTATGGCCAAAACTTTATGGCAGACCGGATAGTCAAGTCTGAATACTGATATTTTCAGTCCTTATTGCCTATTAATGCGTATCTACTGTACTGGCTGATCAAAGTTAAGCATGTATCCTTTTACCAAAGGTTGGTATTCACTGGAGCCATGAATAAACCACAATACACACCTGGACCTTTTTGTCTTGTTGTTCTTGTATGATGTCACTTCCTCTTTGGTTGCGTCACCATTGGCGTTGCTGTGTTTCGGCTCTTGGTGAAGTAATACCTTGGACGTGTAGGAGATTTTTACTTCTTTTCTTTTCGCCACCTGAAGAGAACAAATGTTCTTTTGAGGGCCGGGACTCGATTAAAAAAAAAAATCTAATTAATTAGAGGCTTTGTAATTAATTAATCGAAATTAATCGCATTTTAATCGCATATATATTTGACCTGAGAACAGTGAGAAGTAATTTTTTTCACATGAGTTTTTAGTATACCATTGAATAATGACTGAATACATAAGCTTAAGCAACAAAATATAGTTTATTTTTGTTCAACCAAGTCCAACAGACCAGTGCAATTTTTGCCATTAAGTGTAGCCAGTGGCGGTCCTAGGTTTCATGACGCCCCGGATTGTTTCGTGTTTCTTTGTGTGATTTCCTGCCAGAATTCACACGATCGCTCGCGGCATGCGCAAAAAAATAGAGCAGATGCCGAAACGGATGTTTGCCGTTGGTATGACAACAAGTGAAAGCTACTGCTAGCACAGGCAAACCAACCGCTCAATAAACACAAATAAGATGACAATTTGGCCCATATAAAATTAACCAACAATAACCATCAACAGCCATCACCTTAGTAAAGCGTTGTCGCACGTTGGGATGGATTAATTAGAAAGATAAAAGCGACATTCATGGGAAGTTAGCTAGCATAAATGCCGGTTGTTAGCATCGTAATAACCTAGGAAATTGGCCACGTAAAAACTCGCAAATTTGCTAGTTTTAAAGTCGTAAATTTGCCACGTTAAAACTCGCAAATTTGTGACTTTTTAAACTCGTAAATCTGCAAGTTTTTTCTCGTAAATTTGCCACCTTTTAAACTTGTAAATCTTCAAGTTTTTTCTCGTAAATTTGCCACTTTTTAAACTCGTAAATCTGCAAGTTTTTTCTTGTAAATTTGCCACTTTTTAAACACGTAAATCTGTGAGTTTTTTCTCGCAAATTTGCCACTTTTTAAACTCAGAAATCTGCAAGTTTTTTCTCGTAAATTTGCCACTTTTTAAACTCGTAAATCTGTGAGTTTTTTCTCGTAAATTTACCACTTTTTAAACTTGTAAATCTGTGAGTTTTTTCTCTTAAATTTGCCACTTTAATCTCATAAATCTGCGACATTTTTCTCTAAATATTACCCCCCTCCCCAAGGTCCATAATTTTTTTTTTTTTTCATACTTGGCCCTTATACGCCGTCGTAAACATTTGCTTGGAGACATTTTGAATTATTTTAGACTTGACTTGGAATTTTCTCAAATTAACAGAAATCGGACTTAACTCCAAATATGACCTTGTCTTGTTTGAAATTACTTGACCGGAAGCTTCACTCGTGTCCAATATCTTGCAACTTAGTTGATTCAAATTTGGCTCAAATGACTGCGAGACCTGGACTTGTGTTAAAAGATTTCAGGCACTACTTGACTTAAGAAAATATTTTTGAAAGATCTTTAGACATGATTTGAAACTTGTCTGAAAGAACCTGGTACATTTGGGCTAGGCACAAATACTTGGACTATGACTTGTCTTGAGTAATGAGAGATTTGACTTCTCTCATATATTGTCAGACTTGATTGACACTTATGAATGACTTGACACTTGACTCGGACCTTTCTCGATCTACTGAAAACTTCATTCTGACTTGTCTAGGAAGATTGAAATTGCTGGACATGTCTTGAAGAAGACTTAAACACAGACTTGTTTCAAATTACTTCCGACTTGACTTCAAACTGGTCTCAAATGATACAGCTATACTTGGACTTGTCTTGAATAACTTGCAGTTAGGGCTGTCAAACATATACAAATTTGAATCAGATTAATCACAGGGTAGCTGTGGATTAATCACGATTAATCACCATTCGTAAATATAGGCATATATGAACCAGAATGTGAAGCCTCGACAAATAGGGATGCACATACCACTTTTTTTCAGATGGACTTTGTACTTTCAGTACTTGCTTTTAATCTACAACAACAGACCGTACTGCCCCAGAAGGCCCCATGGGATAGCTAATACATGCAATCTTCGTCATTTGATGGGGGAATCTCATCAATTATCTACCCTCAAAATGTATTGACACTTACAAAAAAATTTGCCTACTAAATGCACGGTCACTTTGCAACAAATCTTTCCTGATCAATGATCTACTTACGGCAAATAACTTGGACTTTTTTATGATTACCGAGACTTGGATAAATCCTACAGACTCCACTGCCTTAGTGGAAGCTACACCACCTGATTTTAAACACCTTCACCTTCCTCGTCCCATGGGGAGAGGCAGTGGTTTAGCTGTTTTTTACAAGAATTGTTTTAAGTGCTCCCTCATTTCCTTTGGTAATTTTACTTCATTCGAAGCTTTATGCTTTTTTATTTCAGGTCCTGCTCCACTACTGTGTATTTTTATTTATAGACCACCACGATATAACAATTTTATTACAGAGTTTTCAGAACTGTTATCAATTATTTTATCCAAGTATGACAGAGTGCTGATTCTTGGTGATTTTAATATTCATGTTTGCTGCCCTTCATATCCCATGTCCTCTGAGTTCCTGGATCTGGTGGAATCATTTGATCTTATACAATCAATTCAAAGGCCATACTCTCGACTTGGTACTTTCTTCTGGTTTCTGCCCCAGATAGTCTGGAGTTAGTTGATGTGTTTGTGTCAGACTACAAAGCTGTTATTTTTAAAACTCCTTTAGCGTCTTCTTATAGCTCACATTCTCTTCGCGTCACTCAGTCCCGCATTTTTACTACTGGCTCGGCAGCCAAATTTAATAATTGTTTTATCCCCACTACATTAGTGGAACAAAATCCAGATGGACTTTTAACTGCTTTTAACAGTCAGTGTCTTTCCATCCTGGATCATATTGCTCCATTGAAAGTCAGAAAGCTAAAAACTAACTCCCTCCCATGGCTAAATGAGCATACTCGATCCCTGAAGCATCAATGCAGAGGACTGGAACGAAAATGGAAGTCAACCAAGTCAGCAGACAGTCACACTACTCTTAAAGAACAAAGTTTGAACTACCAGAAAACAATAAAAGAAGCAAGATCGGCTTACATTTCAGACATCATTTCCAGAAACAACCATAACTCCAAAGCTGTATTTCAAGTCATCAGTTCAGTCTTAAATGGACCTACCAGTACAGACCTGGAACCTGGTAATGACTGGACAGAAAGATTTGCTGCCCATTTCATTGGCAAGATAGAGGGTATTCGGTCCCAAATCTCACCAGATCCTAGATCCATACCGTCTGTCAGCAATAATCTTGCCTCCCTCGACCAGTTTCAAACCATTAACATCTCTGAACTCAGTGAACTAATCTCCAAAATGAATTCTACCTGTGTGTTAGACTGTATCCCAACTAAGTTTTTAAAAGAGCTTTTTCCAACCATTGGTCCCTCTATTTTATCGATTATTAACAGTTCTCTCCCATCTGGCATCTTTCCAAAAGGTTTTAAACATGCTATTATTAAACCACTACTGAAAAAACCCAATCTGGATCCCTTCTGGATCTCCTGCACCGTCTAAAAACATGGGTAGGTCTAAAGGAAACTGCTCTTAAACTGTTACAGTCCTACCTCTCAAACAGATCCTTTTGAGTACGGATAGAAAATGCCAGTTCTTCTGTTTGCTTCTTTTTGAAATTCAATGAGGACAAAACGGAGATCATAGTTACTGGTCCTATGAACTCCACCAGCTAGGTTCATAGCAAGCTTGGGTCCCTTTCAAAAAAATATAAAGCTGTCTGCCAGAAGTCTTGGGGTAACGTTTGATACTGATCTCTGTTTTGAGACTCAAGTAAAGACTATTGTCCAGTCCTGCTTCTTTCAGCTAAAAAATATCTCCAAAATCAGATCTTTTTTATGTACTTCAGATTTACACAAGGTTTTACATGCTTTTATTTTTTCACGCTTAGATTACTGCAATGCACTTTATGTTGGTATCAGCAAGAGCTCCCTTCACCGACTCCAGCTAGTGCAGAACGCTGCAGTGCAAATTTTGACGGGCACGAGGAGATATGAGCACATCACTCCTGTGCTGGCTAAGTTACATTGGCTAGCCAAATGTAAATTTTAATGATCACTTTTAAAGCATTACATGGCCTAGCTCCAAATTATATTAAAGATTTATTGACCCCCTATGTGCCTGGGTGTTCCCTCAGATCAGCAAATGCAGCTCTGCTGGTTGTTCCCAGATCCCGACTGGTAACCAAAGGAGACCGGGCCTTTGCTGTGCAAGCCCCGAAACTGTGGAACTCTCTTCCTTCTGAGATCAGACTCACCACAACTTCTTAAAACCTTTTTTTTTTTATAGAAAAGCGTTTATGATTATTTAATTTGATGCTAGGCTCTTTCATTGCTCCTTGACCTTTTAATATTTTATCCTTATTTCTTTTATCCTCCAGTGTTTGATATTTGATGCTTGCTTTATCTGACTGTTTTATTTGTTGTTTCTGTTTTGGGTTTGTTTTATGTGCTGCTGTTCTGGAAAGCACTTCGTAACTGTGTTAAGAAAAGTGCTACAGAAAATAAAGTTTATTATTATTATTATTATTATTATTATTATTATTATTTTACCGAGTACTGATATGAGTACTTAATGATACCAATAGAGTTCTAACAATAACTTTAACATACAGCTTTGTGTTTTACACCGTTACAAGAAACATTAAAGATTATTAAATATTAAAAGCTCAGAGACTCAGAGGAGCAGCTTGTCAGGATAATAGTGCTGGTCCACCTTAGAGGTCAGTCCACCTTAAGTGTTCCTGAGCCTTTGACTGCACACACATTGCAATGGCTGAAAATCCACAGCTGTAACTCTCTCGCTCTCTTGCCCTCCCCCCCCCCCCCCCCCCCTCTCTCTATTTCTTTAATTTCTATTTATGTAGTAAATTGAATTGAAAACTACTTTTCTGAGTAGTTGATCCTCTCAGGAAGTCACAGGAACTGTTTGGATATTTTTTTAATTGAGTCTTGATTCAGACGTGTCTAATGAATTCAAACTTGAAACATCAGAGTTGTTTGACCAGAAACACTTACCTCAGTATTCAGCCCTTGAATCTCCTCCCTTCTCCTGGTCATCGCCTCCCCTCTCTTCCTTGTGTCCTCCTCTTCCACTCTCTCTTTCTCCTTCCTCCTTTCCATCACCACCCCAGCCCGGTCCTCTTTTACATACTCCTGCCTTTGGAGTCTGCCGGGGGACACAACTGAGGTCTGGATGGTCTTTATGGTTACAGCTTTGTTTATCGCGTCCTCCTCTTCATCCTCGTCCTCCTCACCTCCCTGGCTCAGCTCCTGAAGACGCTGCTGCCTCCGTCTCTCTCTGCGCTGAGTCCAGTCGCTGAAGCCTTCGTCTTCCTCCAGAGATGGAGTGCTGTTCGGCTTCAGGTCGCCATCGTACCTGAGGAAAAAACAGGAGAGGAGAGTCAGGGTAGGTATAAAATTAAAATTTAATACAAGATTTAATGACCAACTCAATCTTTAAATGACACATTTAGCAGAACTCAGAGCAGTGATCAGTTTTTGGAACAGAGCCACTATCTGGAGCTCAGGAACTTAGTTGAGACAGCAGGTTTCTCTCTGAGCATTAGCGGCCTATGTGGCAGTAGATGGAACTGCAGACATTACAAAACGTAATTGACAGTTCAGTTTAGTAGTATAACCAAATTTTGTATGAGACCAGGTTTTAGTCACGTCCAGTTTGGAACAGTTGAACGCGTCACATTAAACCTGCAGCTCCTCTTAGATAGCTCAGTGATGATGGTGAACGCAGGATGTGAGGTGTAATCATCCATCAACACTGAAGTCTCTGGACCTAATTCCCTCTGTGGGGAAACACTGGAACACACAGTAGAATCTAAACCACTGCCCTTTATTCAACGGTTGAATATAAATGAAGTGTTATTGATGATGAACTTCTGATTGGACACATTCTCAACGATTAGCACAGCATCACCGGCTGCTCCCCCCACTGACTGAAAGTAATGAAAGTGTGTTTTATGTTCCCAGGAGCTGGCAGAAAGGAATTCACCCAGCATTCCCCAGCTGATTAAGACGCTGGGCTGGTGGAGCCCCACTACATGATGCGAGTCTCTCAGCAGCTGATCAGCCTTAACGAGCTGCAACAACCCTGTTTCCGTGACACCTGGACAGAAAGGAGTCGGTCCAGGTTGAGACACATCTGTCAGGAAACACCTGACCAACATGTTGAAGCATTTTTCTTATCAGTTTTCTGAAAAATATAACATACGTAGTATATGTTATCTGATCTTTTTGGCATGTATGTCTTCAACTTGACCATTGGTCAAGAAAAAGTTGCAATCTGTGATTTCTGTCTGTGTACAACTTCAACAAACAAGTGACACAATGTGTTCGTCAGTGGGCTTTAGAGACCTTGTGGACAGCTGTTTCTCAATGTTTCCACGCTTTTAGCTAGGCTAGGTTAACCACATCCTACTTCCACCTCTTTATAGGGGAGTCTGTTTCCACATTTCAATCTTGCTTGTGAAAGCCCGACAACCATTTAAAGAGACAGTGTGTAGGAATTACTCCCATCTAGTGGTGAAATTGTATCTTGCATTCAAACGAATAGTGCTCTCTAGCGCATTGCTTTGTTGCAACTACGGTAGCCGTTATGTACCAAGAAGCTACGACAACATTTTGGTAGCCTTTCATTACTATGTCGTATATGTCGTGTCCACACCAAGGCACTATAGCATCTGTTATCAAATCAGTCTCCATCTTATTTTACATTACAAGCTTTTACATCACGTTTTAAGCTAAACCATGATGGGTTTTCCAAACCCAAGTGTTTCTGTCACCCAACGCCACGTTTCACTTTAACCACAAGCAAACATTCAGCGTCAATATACTACAGACACCTGCAAAGATACTACTGTATGCAAAAGACTGCCAAGAAGCAAAATATGACATCAAGTCGAGAAATTATTATTAATTAATTAATTAACACTTTTGCAGCTGTTCTTCTGACAAAGTGAAAGTCAGCACTAACAGATAAGCTTTTCTTTAAAGGACTGATTATACTGATTTTCATCAATTTCACACAGCTGTCAGAGGTCCAACAACACTGGATTTGATATGCATTGCCCCAAACCCATCCATGGTCCTGAATTTCAGCTGTCTAAAAGTTGCTCAAATGAGCTCTGCTGAGAACAGGCTGTTTCTGTGTCTGCACCTTTAAATGCTAATGAGCTCCGTCTGTCATTGCCTACTTGGAGAGAGATGGAGATGATGCCGCTTACGCTAGCGGTAGCATGCACCAATGTTTACGGTGGATTTATCGCTATGGCTCTCCTATGTGTCTCAGGTGAAGTTGCTGGTCCCGTATGGTTGGGACAGATCCTTTTACGAGGGTCAGTGTCGAGGCAAAGCCAGCTTTGTACTGACCCTCCTTACTGAAGCAGCCTGATGTGAAGTGGTTAGCACACACATAGAAGCTAACACGGACCGCAGCCGGCCCATTGTCATTACAAATTAAATGCAACCAAAGTCTCTTCTGTTCTTCTGTAGCTGGGACCGAATAGAAGCACTTATGTTGATTTGTACAACCAACAACAGAGCAATCTGCGTGTCTAGCTGTGAGCGACGACATTGTGAAACACTGCTATCTCACTGCTGTCTCACCGCAGGACACACCGAACTTCACCTCGGTGAAGAACGCCCCCTCTCGGATATCTCCTATCATCAGAGGAGTTCGGCCTATCAGGACACACCGGACTTCACCTCGGTGATGAACACCCCCTCTCGGTCGCTTGTTTTCCTCATTCTGGGAGTTGGCAGGCTCAGGGAGGACCAGTTTTTAGGTGTAGAGACCAGAGAAAACCTGGTTTTCATAATATGGGACCATGGGAGGTGAAGTTGAAATGAAAAATGCCTTTCAAACCTTTTTACATCCAGCCCTTGTCATAGTGTGCACACATTAAACAATGTATGCCCTCCCCAAATATCAAAAAGCAAGTAAATTGTATTTTTATATAAAAATCCACATTTTCTTTCCCCCTGGAAAACAAAATATAATATTTATATAATATAATATTTCAACCAATACTATCACAACATCCATCATCAATCAATCAGAGCTAGAAGGTCTTGAGTTCATCTCTTCAATCATGAAATGAAATTCCTCCTCGCGTTATGTCCAGCCTACTGATGAAACTACACTCAACAAAAATATAAACGCAACACTTTTGTTTTTGCTCCCATTTTTCATGAGATGGACTTAAAGATCTAAAATTCATTCCAGATACACAATATTACCATTTCTCTCAAACATTGTTCACAAATCAGTCTAAATGTGTGATAGTGAGCACTTCTGCTTTGCTGAGATAATCCATCCCACCTCACAGGTGTGCCACATCAAGATGCTGATCTGACATCATGATTAGTGCACAGGTGTGCCTTAGACTGTCCACAATAAAAGGCCACCCTGAAATGTGCATTTTTTTGCTTTATTGGGGGTCTGGGGACTCAGAACCAGTCAGTATCTGGTGTGACCACCATTTGCCTCATGCAGTGCAACACATCTTCTTTGCATAGAGTTTATCAGATTGTCAATTGTGGCCTGTGGAATGTTGGTCCACTCCTCTTCAATGGCTGTGTGAAGTTGCTGGATATTAGTGGGAACTGTTACACGCTGTCGTATACGCCGGTCAAGCACATCCCAAACATGCTCAATGGGTGACATGTCCGGTGAGTATGCTGGCCATGCAAGAACTGGGACATTTTCAGCTTCCAAGAATTGTGTACAGATCCTTGCAACATGGGGCCGTGCATTATCTTGCTGAAACATGAGGTGATGTTCATGGATGTATGGCACAACAATGGGCCTCAGGATCTCATCACGGTATCTCTGTGCATTCAAAATGCCATCAATAAAATGCACCTGTGTTCTTCGTCCATAACAGATGCCTGCCCATACCATAACCCCACCACCACCATGGGCCACTCGATCCACAACATTGACATCAGCAAAGCGCTCACCCACACGACGCCACACACGCTGTCTGCCATCTGCCCTGAACAATGTAAACCGAGATTCATCCGTGAAGAGAACACCTCTCCAACGTGCCAGACGCCATCGAATGTGAGCATTTGCCCACTCAAGTCTGTTACGGCGACGAGCTGGAGTCAGGTCAAGACCCTGATGAGGACGACGAGCATGCAGTTGAGCTTCCCTGAGAAGGTTTCTGACAGTTTGTGCAGAAATTGTTTGGTTATGCAAACCAATTGTTTCAGCAGCTGTCTGAGTGGCTGGTCTCAGACGATCTTGGAGGTGAACCTGCTGGATGTGGAGGTCCTGGGCTGGTGTGGTTACACGTGGTCTGCGGTTGTGAGGCCAGTTGGATGTACTGCCATATTCTCTGAAACGCCTTTGGAGACGGCTTATGGTGGAGAAATGAACATTCAATGCACGAGCAACAGATCTGGTTGACATTCCTGCTGTCAGCATGCCAATTGCACGCTCCCTCAATGCTTGTGGCATCTGTGGCATTTTGCTGTGAGACAAAACTGCACATTTCAGAGTGGCCTTTTATTGTGGGCAGTATAAGGTACACCTGTGCAATAATCATGATGTCAGATCAGCATCTTGATGTGGCACACCTGTGAGGTGGGATGGATTATCTCAGCAAAGCAGAAGTGCTCACTATCACACATTTAGACTGATTTGTGAACAATGTTTGAGAGAAATGGTAATATTGTGTATCTGGAATGAATTTTAGATCTTTAAGTCCATCTCATGAAAAATGGGAGCAAAAACAAAAGTGTTGCGTTTATATTTTTGTTGAGTGTCCGTGTTTGTAATGATCTTCGGTAGGAACCAATGAGCTTGGAGCTGAGAAAGAAGGACTCACATTGTTGGTTGATTCGACGGCCAAATGTCAAGTCGTCCATGTAAGTTTACCAGGTTGATCTAAGCAGAACATGACAGCCCCTTCAACCAACATCCATCTTCCAGCTCCTGACCTCTGACCTCCTTGGAGGCACAAATTCATGCAGCAATAGGGGATTTCAAAACTACGTTAACATCTGAAGACCTTTCAATTACAGGCTACATCGAGACGCCGCGGCCTGAAACCAGCTGAGCCTGTGATGTGACGGAGGAGAAGGTGTTTTAGGTGCAAGCTGTAATTAAGAGTCTGAAATGTGAACCACAAGCTCTGACTTGGTGGCAGACGCTCTGTAGTAGACATGCTTGGGAGGTTGTGTAATGAGAAGGCAGCTGCGTGTTGGTCTTCACATCAGCGCAGTGGGGAGGGAAGAGGTCGCTCGCAGCTTCTCCCAATGGAAACATTTACTTTTATGTGAGCGTACGACGAGGAGCCTCACAGCTAGGAAACTTGGCGACAGACTCGTCCAGAAAGAGAACACACGGTCAGACAGTGAGCTTGTACAGGAAGTTGTTAGACATGAGGGAAGTGGGTGAATAATATTCAGCACTTAACTTCCTGGGTTCCCATGATGACACGAACAAGGAATTCAACAGCTTCCTACATGTTTGCACTCTTTCACGGCGGGACTGAGAAATAATGTCCACTGAAATCATAGTTCAACTATGTAAAGCACGCTGTTGCTCTAAAGTGCTGTATGAATAACGTGTATTGTTCTGTATTATTATGTAGACTACAGGTGTTTGTACATACGTGCTCTCCTCTGCCGGCGTCCCGTCCTCCGGTGAGGACTCTCCAGGCAGCGAGCCGCCGTTGGACCAGCGTGAAGACTCCCGAGCTCTACGACGGCACTCCCTCTCCACCTCCTCGGCGTCCTCCATGCTCCTCTGAGCCGTCAGTCTGCAGAGGAGGACGACACAGATAAGCTACGCAAAAAGTAACAGAATGACCAACACTGCAGGTGTGTAGCTGTGCCTTAGTACTTTCATTTCCCAAGCAAATTTGAATTTCCATTTCAGTATGTGTCTGTATCATCTATATATACTGTAGAAATTAGTGGAAAAACTTGCATGGCGATATTGGAAGGGGTCCCTTTGACCTCTCACCTCAAGAAATGTCAAAGAAAATGATTCAATGGTTACCCACAAGCCCCCCTTTTACAGGCATGCCTACTTTATGCTGATGTCTTGCATTTTGAGGCAAATACAATAATGCAGTTTTTCCTGTTTTTCCCATGTAGTATAAATGTGTAATTTTACTTGATTCTAAAATGGTGGATTTTAATATTTCTTCACCCTGGGCTCCATAAACAGCGTTGAATTGCATAAAGTGTGTCTGATTGGAAAGCTGAGACTCTTGTGGATCCAATGAGACCAGTCTGTGTGATGATAGTCTCCATAGTAACCGTTTCATTGTAGTGAGAAAATGTTTTGATTCTATATAAAATGGTTTACAAGGAGTTTCCAGAACCAAAGTCTGATCACCATCTGATCACCATAAAAATGTGATTCTCTCAGAAGATCTCTAAATATCAAAACGCTTTACACCCCAAAGCTTCCTTTTTGGTTTTGTTGTCTTAATGTGGTATGTTGGAGGTATATGGAGCTATTTTGATAACTTCTATTAAAAAAAGTAATTAAATCTAGCATGAAATCTGTGTAATAAATGGTATCAACCCCAAAATTGCAACAATTTATAAGACATTAGATCATTTACTATTATCATAATGTTCTACGACCTTCTACATGTTCATGAATTCATTATTTAATTAATGTTATGCCCAAAATCCCCAAATTGACATGTGATTAGTACTTTTCCACTGTGGTGCTGCTGCTCATAGATGACATCTTCTATCACGGGTGGTTCGGAACCAATAAAAGCTTAAATGAGAAGCATTTGACACGTATTACACGCGACAAAATGACTCAGGCTTTCCTCCTCCACAAAGCCTCAGTGAAGATCCGGCCAGAACAACATCTGCCGAGCATCCGAGGAGTGTTTTAGTGTAATTAACGACACACCGCTTCATCCAGCATCTCTCCTCTCTGTTTCACCGAGGGGCGGGGCTGACACACACACACACAAACACACACACACACACACACACACAAACACACACACACACAAAGATGTTTATTCTAACTGTTCTCTGAGTTTTGTCAACATAAGAATGAGTCGACCCTCAAGAATCCGTGTGATGAGCAGCTACAACATACGCTACAACATATTTTTTAGCGACAAAGGGGGGACCCTGCTGAAAAAGTTTTGGAACCACTGCACTCATGAACGTGCTTGCTGCTTTGCCCAGAAATAGGATCTCCATGCGCACACATTCCCGCGCAAAACCATTGCAGCGTATCCAGAACACTGCAAACGCCTTATCTTCATTCTACCCAAATTCTCCCATGTGATCCCCCTCCTCCGTGACCTCCACTGGCTCCCTGTTGCAGCACGCATCCAATTCAAGACGATGGCACTGGCCTTCAAGGCCATCAATGGAACGGCACCCATCTACCTTCAAACACTGGTCAAACCTCATGCCCCGAAGCGAGCACTTCGCTCCTCTACTTCAGCTGGCCGGCTGGTACCACCATCGCTGAAATCAAACAAATGTCGCTCAGCAAAGTCCAGACTCTTCTCTGTTCTGGCGTCTCAGTGGTGGAACGAACTCCCGACTAATGTCAGGACAGCTGAGTCATTTGCCATCTTCCGAAAAAGGCTCGAGACTCACCTGTTCAGACTTCACCTCAACTCTACATAGCATGCATGCTAACACCACCCCCCCCCCCCCTTCCCCAAATTAAAGCACTTCCATGTTCTCATCTATAGCACTTTGATCATAGCACTGTTGTACTTAAGGTATGTTGCTGAACTCCTACTACTTTACTCAGACGAGGACCTAACACTTGTTTCTATTTTTAGCTCTTACTTTATCGGCAAAGATATGTTGTGCTTTCTTTGTTTTGACAAATGTACTTGTAAGTCGCTTTGGACAAAAGCGTCTGCTAAATTACCTAAATGTAAATGTAAAACAGGTGGAGCTACTCACGGAAGTATGCTGCGTTTACTTGGAATGGGAAATCTGTAACTTCCAACTGCTGAGTCAGGCTCCCTCTAGTCTAAAGTGTTTGACCAGGTACATTTCATTACTGCTGACTCACAATGGAGGATCAACAGGCAGAGAAAGAAGACCATTCAACTTCCAGTCCAAGAAAAATAAACAACAAACTAATGGAAGTGAAGAAGGAAAGTCATCAAGAAGCAAAGTGACGCCAACGAGGGGAAACCACGGACCTCCTTTCAGTGTGGAGCATTTGAAGGCATCACGCAGATGAGAGACAGTCCACACTGTTGGTGAGGGAGATGAGTCCCAGAGGCTCACCTGCAGTTCCATCTACCGCCACAGAGGTTCGCTAGAAGCAACGCATCTCAACTTTAAACATAACCATGACCAAATCATGGTAAGGATATGGGGCCCTAGTTTCGTGGCGCAGCGCAGGGCAGCACAGGGTGGCGGAGCCAGCATAATGCAAGTTTCGACCTGCGCAGCCTTGCTCACGGTCAGTTTGGCAGTTTGGTGGATCGCCTGCGCCAAGATGGGTGTGGCGGCGCAGCAGGGGGAGGCGTCACAGATTCTGCTTGGCGTAGCGGAAGTTTCGTGGCAAAAAGCCTCGCCGAGACTGCGCCGAAAGCCCGCCAGCTCCAACCTAGTCTACTTTTGGCGTAAGGCGCAAGGTGCAAATAAAGTCCATTCATTCAAGGCGAATTACAGAAGTTTGGCTCACCGGCGCGCAGTGCGTACACGTCACCGAGACCTCACAGGCAGGTTTCCACAGTTCCAGGCACATTTAAATGCAATAAATAATCACAACAAACACTATTTAATGCAACTAATTGAATCAACACGTGAATTTATATCTATATAGATTGTCCCGTCACATTTGACGTCAGATCAAAGGCGGATGGCACGCGTAACGGAAACTCAGCCTCTTGGACCAAAACATCTCCCTCTCTCTCTCCTGTATTTTATAATATCGGCATTGTTATTATTATGATACGCACGCACAGCGCGTGATGAGCGTGGTGGGAGCGGCGGCGCTGCTTCTGTCATCGGGTTGTCAAGTGACGGAACTTGCACTGAACCTCCCCTAACGCATTAAAGGAGAGGAGAGGAGCTCATTTGATTGGTGAAGATCTGAATCGGCTGTATTAATCCCAGTCCACGCCTCGTCTCCTCCTCGTCTCCCACTCACGCCTTCTTCTCCTCCCTCTTTCCCACTTGCGAGACGGGAGGTGTGCCTGCGCGAGCCTGCGCGGTGCACGAAACTTGCAAAGTCCAGGCGGACACACCCTGTCGGCGTGGCGCAGGTGCACTGAGTGCTGACTGCTCCTGCATGGTCTACGAAAGTAGGGCCCATGGTGTTAAGCTAGCTTTAACAATATCTTACCATTTAAGATGAAAGTAGCCACCTCGGCGTGGCTTTTCAGTCCTTGAAACTCCTTTAGCTGACTCCGACGATCAAACACTGAACCAATGTTCACTCTGGTCTCACTCCTCCTTTTGTCACTGAGCACTTGGGACTGGAACCAAAATGCCACTGCTAAACTCAGACATTTTCCCCTTTTTTCCACACTAACTGGCAACCCCAAAGACCCTTGACCCCTGACTACAGAGATACCACGTGATACCAACGTCGTTATTCTATTGGCTCACAAGCCTTGCTAGAAGCTGCAGCCACACGTCACACATCTACACAGAGGTAAACAAAACATTCATTAGCCTACGGACCGACAACTTTTTTTAAAATGATAATACACTATCAAAAATTGTTTTTCACGAGAAGTGATACTTTATAAAAGCTCTGTGGATGTACTATTTTTTAATGTTTCGTTTACATAAAAAATGTTATCAATATAACCTTTAAATGACACACGTAAAGCCTAAAATGTATAAAAATGACAAAGGACAGTTTCCGGGATTTCACATTTGACATGATTGATCTGATAGTTGTCTTGATGTTTATCCTGTTTTAGCCTCAGTGGAGGCGCATGTGGCCACTCAGGTGTCCAGTTACTGAACCCACATTTGGCTTCTGGGTCACCAACAGATCCCTAATGGCTCCATCTGCTACTCTACTTTCTTTAACAGACGGATGAAGGTCGGACACTGTGACCTCTGACCTTCTGTGTTCTCGTCAGATTTCACCAGATTCAGGGATAAAAGATGGATCCCTCTCCTGCACTTCGTTAGAGATAGTTTTAGAGCTTTGATCACATTAGATTTTCTATTTTCCCTGAGTAAATATTCTGAAATGATTTAAATCCAAAGACAAGTTGCAGAACTGTAGGGTCATCACTAAAAACGCCTCTTAGAGTAGAAGAGGCCAAAACCAGCTGGTGGATGGATCAAGGTAGCCTGATATCAACTCTTCAACTCAGCGACTTGGACTAGGTGGAGTGGGCGGATTCAAAGGTCTGGAACAGGCAAGGGTCAAGGTTCAACCTCTGTAAAAATACCGGACCTGTGGAGTCACAGTGGGTGGTGATCCAGAGGTTTGTTACTGATACGCTGTAACCCTTGTCAGCATCAGCATCACTTCCTCCTCGTCGTCCATGTGTCTCCTTCCTTCCTGTGAGCCGACAGGCCGACGTCAGAGAGGAAACTTGTGACGGGACGGAGGTCGAGAGAGGCCAGTCAACGGCTGGATGTGGGTCAGAAAGCAGCACATAGGACAGTTCAGTCAATGTCAGACCGGATGCTCAGTTACAGGGACTGAGGCTGACTTTCAAAATAAAAGCTTCTGCTCAAGAATCACTGCACGTATCCAAATGTGTTCAGTGGTGAAAGAAGAATGCTGGCTAAAATTGAATTAATGTAACAAAAGTACAATTGTGCAGAATGGCTCCTTTATTGCAGATTATATAATTATGTTTTTACCTAATAAGCAACTTTCCTTCTCATCTCCAGCTTATCTCTGTATTCTATTGACTGGTGAAATCATAAATATTTGTTGTGGTTATTAAACAACTTCATGTAGCATGTAGATATTTAGTTATTCCATCCATCCATCGTCTACCGCTTATCCTGTATTCAGGGTCGCGGGGGGGCTGGAGCTGATCCCAGCTGTCATTCGGCGAAGGCAGGGTACACCCTGGACAGGTAACCAGTCTGTCAAAGGGCCGATATTTAGTTATTGTGGAATAAATATATTAAAACTATGGGAAGATCTTGTAGTTAATCATAATGGTGCCAATTTGAGATATTTTACAAACACCTGGCTAGATTAGTAGGACTGTGTCATAGAAGCTGTTGGCATTCACTTGTTGTACTTGCACCAAAAAGTAAAATGAACATGCCAAATATCCACCAGCTAATATTATGTCCAGGGTGTTTTATACAATTTCCTGATGGATTAAAAAAGTATTCTAATTTTGATTCTGTTTTTTTGGGGGGGAAAGTAAGAGGGGAAGGAGTGGATCTGGTCTGTGCTGCCAAGGTTGAAAGGAATAATAAAGTTTGCCATCTTGTTCCGGACTAAAAAGTGTCATTGTTCTTTTATAACTTTAGGTCATCGTTGGAGGACTTGTCTCTCTGCGTCCCATCCGTAATATTTACGCCCCTGAAGGTTAGGTCAAAGCTTCCCCTTTTTTTTTTACAATATATTATTGAGAGTTCCTGTGTGAGACATGAGCGTAGGTGTTCTGCTTGCTGGTTTGTTAACAGTCTGAGTGTTGAAAGCTGCCGTGCTTTGAGCCAGCAGACTGTGTGAGCTAAACTCTCGTTAGGTCTCCTTTCTGTAATCAACGCTGTGGGATTCTGTCATGCTCGGCCTGGACTCAAACAACTGACTCAATGAATAACCCGCCGACAGAGTGATTTTAAAGTATTGGAATCGGCGGTGGCTTTACTTCCTCCTTCCTGTCCTGTGTTTTATTAAAACTACAGCTTTCTGTCTCTCGTGTTCTACTCATCAGAAACCCAGAGAGCCGTTCTGGACTGGATCGGACTACACGACAGTCCAGACAGTTATATGTACCCAAGACTATCGCTTCCTCAGCCGGAGTCGAGCAGGTTTGTATGTAAACTGACACCAGAGGCAAGACTGAGCATGCGGCCTCCATCAACGCTTCTTCAGATTATAGGCTGACTAAGCGCCCTTGAGCTCTGGAGGTCAGTGTGGTTGGCTGGAAGGTTCAAACCGTCACCTGAGGAGTCAACGAGAGAAGCGCTGGTAAAACATTTAGATTTGAATATACAAACACAGATGTGGTTCCTGTAGAAAGACACATCGTTTGCATAGGATTTTTGGAAGATTTATTTAGTTGTCTCAACAGCTGGGTTTCCATTCACACATTTTTATGCACATTTTGAAGTATCACATTAGAAAAGCTGCATGGAAACGGCAACATTCAATAAAACGTCCTCAAAAGAGAAACCGTTTTTATGCTCACCTGAGGTTGTTTTTGCCTTTGTGGGAATATTTAATGCATTAAATGGAATATGCCTTTAATAAATGAGCGGACAGACGACATTTAACTTGTGACTGCGGTCAACATCCCCCAGATATATATTCATATTGTCTTTGTCTCTGGACAGCATGAAACACGCACTATACTAGCTGACATTGTGCAAACATTGAAAGACTGTTTTCACGCCCAACTTGACAGCAGCTCTACGCTTCAAATTATGGCCCTCTAGGTTCCTCTCAAGAAATTCCCAGTTCAGCAACAAAATGACTATCTTTATCATCAATTAGTCAATAAGTCCAATTTTTGCTTGAAAAATTACTGAAAATATCAATCACGGAACCAAATAGTTGTCAATTGATCTGCGGTTAAATTAAATTATATTGATATTCTACTATGTAATATACTGACATACTGACCAGAATTGAAAGATAGTGGTTGTTAGGCTATCAGTTTCCCCCTGGTCCCAGACAGTGCAAATCCTGGTTAGCAGTTTCCCTGTGCATCCAGTCTGTGTGCTAAGCTAAGCTAGGCTAGCAGCATCCCCTGCTTCCGGTCTTTAGGCGTATTTACACAGATTACAATCACATGAATGCACCGTTGTACTGAACTTTGAACCTGATGCATACAATGGCAGCCTGGCATGAGCAACTCCTGGATTTTTATCTTCTTCGGATCAACGTTCTGAGCTTTTTAAATCCCCCGGTGGCGGTCACGCACTTGGCCCTTCTTCAAAACGTTACCTTCTGTTCCGGTTTCCTGGCTTTTCCCACTCCCCCCATTCCGTCTCGTCACATTTTACACATATGATGTTGTGGGAAAAACAATCTGCAGTGAAAAGGCAGTCTAAAAGGGGCTTTTGTTTTGATAATAAACTGTCTTCCAGTGTTTTGGAGACACAGCTGGTTGCTAGCATATTTGTGGCCACAATGCCTTTAATAATTCATTTTTGTGTTCACCAACATCAGAAGCAACCACCAGAAACACGACACACAAACCAGATACAAAGCTGCACCACCTGCCAACGCACCAACTAAACCACATATTGTCGTCGCCGTCTGTCTGCACTTGTTCAGGCTTCGGCTTTATTGTCCTGCGACGTCTCAGCAGAACAAGAGTGAAAGAGGGATCCGCCATCGGGAGGAGAAGAGATTAAAAGTATTAGCTGCTCTTTTGTGAGTACACATGCTGTCAGCGGAGGGATGACTTGGTTGAGTGACACCATAATAACACGGCTTGCTTTCAGCCGGGGGACAGACGAGGACGGTGGGAAGACGTTGGAGAGATGAAGTCACTGTTGTGTTGAGACAAGTCGGGCGGCGGATGGCACTGAATCACTCTCATGCAACAACGACAAAAAGACGACACTTCCCAGAAAATAAGTCACCGGACGAGTTGTTAGGAAGGAGCTTCGCCCTGCAGAGTCAAGCTGCTGTGTTGTAATACGTCTCCCAGTATAACTTCTCCATTGTTTCCCGAGATTGAAAATGGACAGCAAAATAATGTTTTCTGACTGAAACATCTCAACAACTATTTGATGAATATAATAATGTGATTATCATTCATAATTCTGATTTAAGTGTTGGATCATTTGTACAGCAGATCCGGCCCACTTGTGGCTGAATGTCAACGCTCTCTGCTCTGCTCATCTAGGAATGCTAAACCAGACATTTCAAGATTTCTCAGAGACGTTTATAAAGCTTCTTTAGTTCAGAATGAAGGAAAATGTTTTTCAAGAGGACATTGTTAGTTTCATTGGTGATGATTCAAAGATACTACAAATCCTAAATTGTATGATTTCAGGTGTCGAGGGATGGACCTGGATCACACCAGGTGTTACAGATCATTAACAAAAGCCTGGGAAAGAGAAAATATGTCCAGTTGGAAGTTTTGCATTTTCTCTACATTCATTGATAGCAAAGAAAACTGATTCTGATTTTGAAAGTAAGAAATGGTGAAGTAACACCCTGGTCACCGTGGAAGTCCTCATTGAGGTAGGAGGTGGAGACGATGGATGGGTCAAGAAATAGACTACTGTTCATGTTTGAACCAGATCTTTCTACCCAAATATGTTTTTGTTTTGTTTCCATTTCGGCATTTTGAGCCAAACCATGATGTTTCATTCTTAAAAGTATCATGTTTGTTTGACTTTAACTTTGAAGGACAGCCAAGAGATGTGCAGTCACTTTCCAACACATCCTTGTGTGTCATCATGACCCGACAAACATCAATGACATCATCCCGAAGGACTACAAGAAATTCAGGGTTTTCCCAACGAGAGAAGTTCCCGAGCATCGGGGAAGAAAATACCTCAACGTGGACTTTCTCGTTGAGCATCTTTCTCTGGGAAGTCCAAAAGAAAACAAACCATGTATCCGACTGAACCTGAAGCTGTGTTTGCTCTAAGATGTCAAAAAATGACAAGCAGCTGAAAACAAGAGGGCAAAGGTTAATACATTTCCCTATAAACAGCCGGGAGCCGAAATGGTTGATACAGTTCACACATCAGCGATTAATGGCCTTAAAGGAATAGCTCACCCAAAAAGTATAAATTGTAGCCTATGGCACTCAACTGTCTTGGCCTTTTATTCTCCCAGAAAAATGTTTTACCACACTTCAATAAAAATTGTTTTTGTGTCGTATAACTTTCAAACTATTTCAGTTGGAAGTATCGTTTGTGTAAACACTTATCTATTAACACTATTAATAACACAATGCTTAACCATGACTAGCTCGAATCCACGAAACCACCCTGAAAATGAACAAAACCAGAATAAATTGTGTGAGAGTCTATATTGGGAAAAGGCTGATAGTTGTTGGACACTGGTCAGAGCCGGACGGTGCTACACTCTGATTGGCCGGGCTGTGTTTGAGAGGCGGGACATAGTGAGGAGTTAATTATGTTTGGGTTCACGCAAAAAAACTACTTGGTTATATTTAGTAAAGGATCATGGCTATAGGCTTTAGGGTTAAAATAATCCTGTTACTTCTGGTTTCATGTTGGACAAAAGTCTCCTTTGCTAACGCTAGTGAATGATATGCTGAAGTACTCGGCTCATGTTGGCGCCACAGGTTTTTTGTAAAAATGGTAACGTTTTAAGAATGCATGTCACCGTCCCACCTTGACAATAGTCAACGCAAGAGATAAATATTTTTGTTTGTTTTGTGCTATGAATTATAGATATGATGTTTGTCCATTTAAATGATCATTTTGCAAGTCAAGAAAGTCTGAGTTTCTCGTAGATTTGTCTATAGCATCATTTTGTTTTGTGTGAAACTCTCCTCTCACACAGTGTACGTTACCAACACAACCATTAGCCTGGTGTGTTAGCTAGCTAACTTAGTTCACTTAAGCTGACTAACACACAGACATTGTAGCTTCAGAGTCCTCACTTACATTTTCACAGTCTACTTCAACAGCTATATTACAAAATTAGATTTTCTTGTCCTGCTAAATTATCTTTTAAATTCACAAAATTCATATGTGTAACTCATGGCACAATTCAAACAGGCTCAAGAAATTCTCGCTATTGACTATTGTTTTCCCAAATAAGGTCCAATGGAAAAATCGAAAGTGGCAGGCCTCTCTATTAGAAAAGTATAATTGAGAAACCCTCAGTAAAGATGTACAGTGTCCACCTGGGACGGCTTTTCTGCTGCCTTCCATTAGGTCATCATACTGACTTTGATCTGCTCTCACAGATAGCACTCCTGGAGGCAGTGGGGCTGTGTTTACTCGGTCCTTTTAATGCAGACAGCCTGCGGAGGGAGGGGGAGTTCAGTGCCCACATCACTCATCAGCTACCTCAACCAGAAACATTCCTCAGCCTCTTATCTCGCCATATCGTAAACACAGCAGACACCCATTAGAAGCAAAAAACCCGACAAAAATTGACGTTGCTTAGCCCGAGATCTGTACCTGCCTGGCAGCCTTCCAGACTCGCTCCAATGCTAACCCATTGGGGCACGTTTTATCTGCTTTCCTGGGCCACAGAAAACAATTCCAAGACCTATGCAACACAGGTTGGGTCCGTACAAGACACCACGGTGCTCGTTTAGCTCAAATAGTGTTGCAAAACGAAATAAATATGTGTGTTTTAGCATGAAGTTACTCACCTCAAATCACCCCGTAGAGTAGACATTAGCAGTAGACAGCCGAGCGCCTGTCGTCCCTCCCAGTCACCGCAGAAACGAAAACATTTTTCACGTAATTTTGATTTTGTATCCATAAAGAAACGACCGAGCAGTGCAGTCGTCCTGTCCGTAATAAATCCATGAAGATGTTACGTCCATATGTATGACTATTTTACAACATAGCAACGATAGCTTCAGCTAGTAACGTGCCGGGCACTCGTCCATCCCACTCACCGCAGAAACGAAGACGTTTTCCTCGTAGTTTTGATTTTGTATCCATAAAGAAACGACCGAGCAGTGCAGTCGTCCTGTCCGTAATAAATCCATGAAGATGTTACGTCCATATGTATGACTGTTACAACATAACAACATAGCTTCAGCTAGTAACGTGCCGGGCGCTCGTCCGTCCCAGTCACCGCAGAAACGAAGATGTTTTCCTCGTAGTTTTGATTTTGTATCCATAAAGAAACGACTGAGCAGTGCAGTCGTCCTGTCCGTAATAAATCCATGAAGCCGTTATGTCCATATGTATGACTATGTTACAACATAGCAACGACTGCTTACAGCTAAACAGTAGCCGGGAGCCAAAACAATGCAAGTCTCGCGCAAGTTCCCGTCTGCCATCCTCACTGGAGCTGTTTTCAAGCCAGTACAGTGAAACATCTTGAACAGTCGCGCGAGGGTCACTTTGATCTCACTCTGTTGATGAGAGACTGCAGTCTGCACGCGCGACACGCTACACGCTACACGCGACACACGACTCCCACTCATGCCGTCAACACAACTAGCCTACTGAGACTGCGCAAGATTTGTTGTCGCTGTAGCAGCTTCAACTGTCACAAAGGCTAAGCAATCTTACTATGTAGGCTAGCGCCAGTTACACTGTCATATGAACATGACGGCACTACTTGATGGAAAGAAGTTTGTCACTTGTGGCTTGAAAACAGCTCCAGAGTGAGGACGTCGGGAGACGGGAACTTGCGCGAGTCTTCCATTGTTTTGGCTCCCGGCTACTGTTTAGCTGTAAGCTATCGTTGCTATGTTTCTGCGGTGACTGGGACGGACGAGCGCCCGGCACGTTACTAGCTGAAGCTATGTTGCTATGTTGTAACAGTCATACATATGGACGTAACAGCTTCATGGATTTATTACGGACAGGACGACTGCACTGCTCAGTCGTTTCTTTATGGATACAAAATCAAAACTACGTGAAAAACGTTTTCGTTTCTGCGGTGACTGGGAGGGACGACAGGCGCTCGGCTGTCTACTGCTAATGTCTACTCTACGGGGTGATTTGAGGTGAGTAACTTCATGCTAAAACACACATATTTATGTCGTTTTGCAACACTATTTGAGCTAAACGAGCACCGTGGTGTCTCGTACGGACACAACCTGTGTTGCATAGGTCTTGGAATTGTTTTCTGTGGCCCAGGAAAGCAGATACAACGGTGCCCCAATGGGTTAGCATTGTAGCGAGTCTGGAAGGCTGCCAGGCAGGTACAGATCTCGGGCTAGGCAACGTCAATTTTTGTCGGGTTTTTTGCTTCTAATAAGTCGGGATGACCCTGAGGACAACGGACATGGGGTCAAAAATGACCAGATTTCTCCTTTAACTTACGTCAACTTGTTTATTTAAGTTGGAAGTGGAGTTGTTGAAAGCAGAGATACTTTTCCTTCGGCAAACACAATACAAATTTGAAAATATATGACTGTTTGTCTGTGTCCATGTTTTTTACTCTGTAAAACTCAAACATGGAGTCCAGATAAGGCCAAGGATTTTCTGAAAGTTCCTCCGGATCATTATCACACTCAGTCTGAGACTCAGCCATTGTCATGGTTTTGTGTTGACAAACACAGTCGAGAGCGTGGCTACTTTGGCGGTATCCTTATGGGGAGGGATTACGTATTTCCGCTTTTACGTGGATCCCAGTGGAGAGCGTGCACTGTGATAGGTTTCCTTCTTTGACAAACACAGCTTGTGTCCAATAGTATTTTAAAAAAAAGAAAGAAAAAAAAAGAGCAGACCTGAAAGTAACGAGTACTTTTCAGCCTTTCTAGAAATTAACTTGAGTAAAAGTAATTGTCTTGTATTTGTCTTGGAAATGTATTAAAGTAAGAGTAATAAGTACCAAAGAAATCTAATACTCAAGTAAAGTACAAATCCTCTGGATATGTGCTTAAGTAAATTTACTCCGTTACTGTCCACCACTGGTTAGGACCCTCATTAAGCTACCAAATAAGTGTCGGGTTACTTGAGTCTTGTAAACGGTTGAAAATGAGCTATTTGTTTTACCATGAGAGATGCCCTTATCGCTACTGTGGCTATGGCCACTTTCATCACGCCTCAAGTGAGGCTTGAATGCAGTTTTTAAACTGAACTATAGCTGGGAAATAAATGTTGTGGAGTAGAAGTTCAAAGTAAAAGAAAATGAACAAATTCCTTAAAAAAATAAATATAAAAAATAGAGAGATTTATTTTTAGCAAGAGGCCTTAAATGTGGATAGATATATTCAACTTTTCGACTTGATTCTCTCAACTAAAAGTTGCATTATTAACGAGAAAACTTTCAAGTAAGAGTTGCAAATACAGAGATATTAAAGCTCATTTTTAAGCCCAAATGGACAATAAGTGATTGCAATGCTGCTAAGAAAGAACTTCCAATCCCAACCTTTAAACCACAAGAATATTTGTGAATCTCTAAAAGGGTCTTTTTTTAAAGACAAAAATACAAAAAAATTTCTAATTTGTTTTGTTAGCAAAAGCAGCACAGCTGAAAAATGACAGGAAATAACCCAGCAGCAGCTAAACTAAACACCGTAATGTGCAGAATGAATCACGGCGTCCGACGTGGATGATGGATGTCAAACAGTTGAGCTCAGATGCCAACGTCATGTGAGTGTTTTTGGAGTGATGTCACCGCCGCTCCTCCAGACTGATGCCATCTGCTGAGTGGACTGAATCACAGCGAGACGCCAGCTGTTATCGGCTCCACAACCCTCTGTTCTCGCTGTGACTCAGAGCTCTCGCTACCGTGTGACGCCACCAAAGACTAAAACACAGCTAGATAACTCAAAAGACTGTATGACAAATCCACACATCGGCTTCTGGAGAAACTTGTGTGAATGGAAAGTCACCGGTTACCCTGAGAGGGTTTACAAAGATTCACACGCTTGTCAACCATCGGATGAATCGACCCAACTGGAACTTGGCTCTCAAACAAAATTTTATTTTCGATGAGAGTGTAAGACTAGAAAAAAAATATTTAGCTAACCAAATGTTCATAAATTCATTTTCATACTAAGAGAGACTGAAAGGCTGAAACTTGTATTTCTCCTCTTAATGCTAATATTGTGTCTCTGATCTTTCCATTAATATCAAAGATGATCTTACTCTGATGGAAACTTTTAGAGGAATTCTTTCAAGATCTGAAGGGATAAACACGTGCAAATATTGCTGTTTGTTCTCAATGAAAAGAGGAATATTAAAGTCATTTAAGTTCATCCTCTGGGGAACGTGAACATTCCACAACAATCCAACTGACAGATGTTAACAAATTAAAACTTAAAACCAAAGTGGTGAACCAGCAACTACTATCAGAGCTGCAGGGATGACGTAGTTTTGTAATCAAATATTAATTGTGCGCAAGACAAGTCTCATATGACCTCCACTGAAGTTTATGTTGTATGTCTGTCCGTTGTTAAGCAATTTGTGTTGCATTTTTTTGTATAGATTAAAGTTATGATTGTTTCTATTTCATACATCATATTATACATTTAGCCAACTTTGACTCACGCAACTGACAGTTTTCTCATGTAGTGAAAAAGTAAATCATAACTGATAATGATGCGGCGAGAAAAGAGGACGCTAAAAATGTATTTCTCTGCAAAGTTTGAGGAAATTAAATCACCTCCAATGACACCCTATTAGAACATGGTGTCATCTTTACATTAATATTTTCCATCAGATGCTGGCTGAAATGTTCCTCTTCAGAAGCTACCCGTCTTTAGATGGGTATATATGACCATATCAAACTATTTTACTGTGCAATTCCAAACTAAAGTGAAACCTTAATTATAATATAGATATATTAGGTTCATTGATGACTCTAAATTGCCCGTAGGTGTGAATATGAGTGTGAATGGTTGTTTGTCGGCCCTGTGATAGACTGGTTACCTGTCCAGGTATACCCTGCCTTCGCCCAATGACAGCTATCTAAATGATATATCAGACCCATAATCCAGCCTGGCAACCAACACCAAAAGTTCACAAAAATCCAGACAAACAGACTAAGGTGTTTGGATTGTGAACTTCTAGGATGTGTCATGTGACGTTGACCGATCTGACGTTGCTGCTCTGGTCGACTGATCGGACACGGCGACTGTCTCCAAAGACAGAAACGTAACGTTGTTACAGACAAGCAGAGCAGCAGGATGAGCTCTAATCTTCTCCAACCGCTGGAACCTGACACAGGATGAATAAAAAAAAAGAAGAAAAGACAGGACATGTCTCAGCAGAAAAACAAAAGGCCGACTCAGGTGACCTTTTACCTCTGACACCGGTCACCGACACCACTTCCTCTCTGGGCAACAGCCTCGAGCGTCCAGCTCGTCTCAGTCTGGACTCATTTTACCACAAATACATTTTGAAAACAGGATTGCTGTGCTGAAAAGGGATCATAAGTATTATTCTTTTGTTTTGATTATTCCATGTGAGTGGAGGTAAGTCGATTTAAATCTCCCCAAAACCCTGCGTGACCCAAAACACTCCCAGTAATCCCACTGTTCCCATTTAGACAGGACGTGTTGCCCACACAAACACACTCCTCTCCAACATAACGCTTTGTCACTTTCTGTCATTATCCGAGCTGGCCAATAATAAAAACACACTGAACCCTGTCTGTGTTTAAATATTAACCTGCTTCCTTCTGTGAGTGAACGACGGAAACAAACACATGGATCACGTACCTCATCAGGTTTTGTAAACCCTGTTTGCTGGAGTTTCTCCTCAGCAGAGCGTTGGACATGTTGGCCCTTTTTCTTCTTCCACTACTTCTAGAATTCTTCTTCTACGTTAGAAACAAAAGAGATCACACGCTCTCTTCTTCTTCTTCTGTTCAGCTTCCACCTCGAAGTGAAGGCAGCTTTCTGTCCTGCAGCCGCGGTGAAGCCCAGAGCCCAAACTGATGTGTGAGTGTTGCACTGGGAAAGACTTCTTCACACACTGGAACGCACACACACACTCTTCACACACTGTTTTCTCCCCCGTAATGCTCGTTGGGAATGTCAGCCGTGCTCCGAGTGACTCCCTCCTCTCTTGGAGGCTGGGTTTTTAGTCATTACACCCCCCACCCACCCACCTCCTCACACACACACACACACACACACACACACACCTCCCCCTTGTCCTACATGTGGTTTTCATTGAAGAGTTCAGAGCAGCGGGGCCCAACATCTCTCTCTCTCTCTCTCTCTCTCTCTCTCTCTCTCTCTCTCTTCTTTCTTTGCTGCCTTTCTCTATTATGCCAGGTCATGTGGTCTCCCCTGAGGGGGAATGAAAGACGATACCCCCCCTCCCCCCCAAAAGGGGAAAAAATCCACTCCTGAATCATCCCTGTCTCCTGCTCTACATTTTAATCTCCCTCTGATTGCCAAAGCAACACATGAGCAGCGTGTTTGTCATGTGTCCGTTGCAGCCGTGGAGGAACGACAAAAGTATTAACTGTCTACCATACAACCGTCAAGCACGCTTTAAGGAAACTTAACTTACTAAAAAAATAAGGTGCGATCAATCAGCTAGTTTGGGCCAGGCGAAGCCAAAACTGAAGTGCCTTAAACTTGCATTCTCTCTACTGGCCATCAGGGGGCGATTCCTTTGTACGTAAAAGAAGTATGACTGCATGGAAGTCTATGAGAAAATGAGCCTACTTCTCACTTGATTTATTATCTCAGTAAACATTGGAAACACTGCACTGTATACTTTGGGGCGCGGCTACTGTGTGATTTACAGGACGCTACCGTCACTATCACACTACCAATGCAGTTAGCTACTAAGATGACTTTAACACTAAGCTGCTAAGTTGACTATGAATTATGAAACTGACTTAGTTACAAGCTTCACACCAGAAACCAGATGGAGCCGGATGCATTAAGGTTGCTGCTTGGGGTGGGATCAGATCCACATCCACATTTCACAACACCTCTGTTTACTGGTTACAAAAATTCAAGATGGCAACGGACAAAATTACAAACTCAAGGCTTCAAAAGAAGCTGACTACGCCCACACCATATGTGTGAAGAGCAAAACACTGAAAGTAAAACTACACAGTAGTATCATCAGAAGTTGTCGCTATTGGTTACACCAGGGATGCCAGGGTTAAATTGGACAGGGGGCCAGATTTTTTTCAAGTGTGACCTCAGGGGGCCGGATTACACTTTCGGACTGAAAAGGCCAAACACTGACTCAACACATGGATAGGTAGGCTATTTGAAATTATTGATGAAGGCCTACACATCAAAAAGAAATTGCATTGGCACCAAAATAGCCTCACAATGAGGCCTAAATTACATACATTACAATTACAGCCTAAAGCAGGAGACAGTTACCCTTTAAAAATGTAACATTTTCCTATCCATGCAAGTACCCTACATTTATAAAATAGAAATGCAACAAAAAAGACTAGGTGCCAACAAAACACATCTCCTTTAAATAACACAAGTGTAAACTGTTAATTTTATTATATTTATTGAAGGCTTGCACATGAAAACACGTCAATGCATAATTAGCCCAATTAAAAGAAGGCCAGGCCAAGTAGGCCTAAACTAGTCACAGAAAGTAACCGCCAGAATAAAGTAGTCCAGCAATAGGCCATGTGACTGAATATCCAGTAGGAATTAGTAAAACAAAAAGGTTCTTGAAAAAATAGCCAAATATGAGCTATCTAAATCATTAAATTGGCTCAACAACAGATCATCAGGGCACATTTTTTCAAAACTTGTAATCCGGATCAGAATAATCCGGATAATGAAATCCTGCTTTTCTCAGTCATGAATCAAGGTGATCCTGCTGACTTTATCTGAGTATTTCAAAACACTGGCCGGGTGGATCACCGTGATCCCGACCTGGCTGGATACGGATTACCAAGTCTCAAGTCTCCGCCTCCGGATCTGAAACATGGCGGACTACTTCACAGAAGGAGCAGCTGGGAGCACGACTTTCACGTCAAAAATGTAAGTTTACCGTCGTCTAATGTTTAGCGGTTTAAGGCCCATATGAACCCCAACCAACATATCGTGCTAGCTATATATATGAATTGTCACGTACTGAAAACCAGGCTGTAGCGATCTCTAATTGAGCCACGGCCGTGCTAACGGTAGCTAACTCCATTGACTTGCGTGTTAAGCAGCTAGCGTGCTAGCGGTCGCTGGCTTTGTTTACGAATTTTGCGGTCCATAGTTAGATTTACAAGGTAATTAATCTGACGTACATTATACCATAACTGTTTAAACTAACATCAACCTGTTCAGAGTTTATTAGCGTTACGTCATTGGCAACACAGCAGACTTAAAATAGGCTACATTTGTACAGACCACACACTGTATATGTGTGTTGTGTATGAACTATGCAGTTCATTCAGAAGTGTCAGAATGCCACAGTAATGCTGGGAAAATCATGCTGTTGTCATCATGCAGCACAGTTTCTGTGACTATTGTGGAGTCCAAATGAAGACAAAGATATTACTCATACTCCTTCCCTTTCTTCTACTTTCAGAGCCCACTCAGCTATTAAGGACAGGGTCTGTATGAGTGCTGGAAATCCTTGGAAATGCTTCAATTGCAGTGATAAATTGTTGGATTTTGAATAAAGTGCTGGAAAGTGTTTGAAATTGTAGTTGCATTATTTTCATGTATTATTGCCTGATCAGTGACACAATTAGATACAATTTTTTCAATCCTAATTTGTCTCCCTTTATGTAGAAGGCTCTCACTAAACATAATTGTGGTAATTTAAAGCAAAATAGCATCTGATTTGGTTAAGTAAAATAATCAGTTTGTACACAAACATAGCCAAACACTTTTGCTACACCTGTTCTTAAATTACTCCAATTTGTTTCAAGTAATGCACTGACAATTTAGATTAAGTGTAATGAACATCTTGAGTAACAATATCTAGGAGAAGCGAAGCTGAGACATTGTCAATCCAAGTCAAATCCACCTCTGAGGTGGGATCCAAATGATCCTGAAATTTTGGTATCAAGCTGATCCAGATCTCTGCCTTACATTTTGAAATACCCAAATCCAGCCCTTTATCTGGATTCAAGGGAGGATTGGATTACCAAAGCTGAATCCTGATCTTCAGGATAGGGATTCTCTGGATCTGTGTTGAAATACCCAGTTTTCAGATCAGATCACGATTTAATCCAATCCGACCAGGATAATCCAGTCAGATCACTTTTGAAATACTGGGCCCAGGTCATCACCAGTCAACCTTAACCCATATTTCCACACACATATGCCTATGGCACTCAACCTCATCAATCAACCCCAACCCCTTTTATTTCTTCCCACCCATATCACACTGGATTATGATAAATGGGGAGACCAGCCTACTTCAGCTACATTTTACTTGTCGAAGCCAGACACCTTTTAACTTTCAACAGCTTGTCCATATCGGGGGACAGTTTCTGGGCAGTGGCTATTTTCATAATGTTGTGGCGAGGATAAGGTGAAAGTAAAAAAAGAAAAATTAAGCCTAATAATTTGACCAACAACCAAATTAGGAAAAGGAACCGACAACGCCACCCTGGGAATCTCGCCCAGGGAATTAATTTGGAAGGCACACAGGTAAGTTTACTCAATCAGGCATGAGACGTGGTTCAGATATTTAGAAAAATATACAACTTTTATTGTTAACTGACTAGTTTAAAATATCAATTTCATTCATACAAAAGAAAATCAAAACAAAAATCAAAAAAAGGGAGGCTGGAGCTGAGTGTATGGACAGGAGCGTAGTGCAGGAGGGGGGGTTAACCAAAAAGAAATCAACTCAAACACCCGACGTGACACACACACTCAGTGAAGCGAAGCCTGCTTCCTCGGACACTGCAAACAAAAAGGGGATACCACCACCCGGGCACCAGCACTGCCACCACCAGTCTCCAGCAACTGAAGAGAAATAAACAAATTAATAGATCAATCACAAAACAAAAAGGGGCAAATAATCTTAACCAATATCAATACGTGCCCACTTTGAAAACTGAAGAATAAACTAAACGAACAAAACAAATTTAGATATGTAATCAATCCAAAATAACAAAATTACTCGAATAACCCAACACTCATCCACACACACACACACACACAGGCCAGGCTCTAGTTAAAACACCCAGGCGTGAGTCTAACAGAGACGCTCTAGGGCATAATGTGGGCCGCAGACGCCAGGCCGCGGCGACCGCCTGGTGAAGCCAAGCAGAGCAAGAGCAGCCACACAGCCAAGCAGCGTGAAGACCACGCAAAGCAGAACAAACAGTCAAAACGGAGCAGAGCAAAGCATCAGCGGTTGAAGCAGAGATAAAACAGCGACAAAGCAGCAGCGACCCCAATCAGCTGATCGCACGTTACACCTAATGATAAAAGAAAATAAATAAATTAGCGTCACTTCATTTAACAGCAAATACTGCGGTCGGTTGCTATACCAACACATACCTGGGACACACCCATTCGCACCGGAGGAGGGAGAGAGAGAGAGAGCGGCCACTGCTGGTGTTTACCTGTGACCACACTAGCGTTAGCCCTCAGACAGCATCAACTACAATGGCAAGAAAGGGAGGACACTTACCACACAAACTACGCCACACATATGGGACGCACGAAAAACAGCACGCCAGCAGCTGCCCTACAAACAAGCACAAATGCCGTGAGCACGCAGAAAAGGACCGAGCGACCAGTGTGGTGGAGCAGCGGGCAACCATACCTGTCGGGCCAACAACCTGTGACTCGGAAATGACGCACCGATGACGACAGAGGCGCAAAAGGGATAGCCCGTGGAGGGTGGTGGCTTTTATACTGGCCCGGAATGATAGATGGCACCTGTGTGCTGCTACAATAACATCATTCAGATATCCGTGCGTCAGGCGATGGCGCACTTTTGATTTATTAATATTCATCACGGAAAAGGCCTGCTCACATAAATATGTTGTCCCATACAAAGTATTTTACCTGCAAAGGCCGTGAGCATTGGTACTGTGGTGGCAAGGATTGATAGAATGATTCGATTGCAACAGATGCGTAGTTATCCTTCAACGGTGCGCAACACTGCAGTTCTATCAGTTCCATTTGGATCGCCTCTGGGACCTCGGAAGTGTCAATCGTGAATGGAGAGCGAAAAAGCGAAAAGTCCTTTTCCAGTTCAGTAAAAAAGAAGATATGTATGAAAATAAAACAAACCTTCGTGTGTATCTCGACATTTGGAGAATACGGCTTGCTGTTTCTGTAGCGATGATGCTAGCTCGTTTAGCTTTTGAGTCCGAAGTTGCCCTGTGTACTCGCCGTATTTCTCGGCGTGGGTCTCATAATGTTGTTTGATGTTGTACTCCTTTGCTACAGCCACTTGTTGAGAACAAATAAGACACACGGGTTTGCCTCCTACTCCCCAAAATAAATACTTTTCTTTCCATCTATCCTGAAAGATGCGACATTCAGTGTCCACCTTCCTCTTTTTTGATAACATCTTGATAGTGACTAGTCTACCGTCAGCACTACTAGCGCAGCTGCAGCTGAGGCGAGCAGCAGCAACAGACCAACTGACGGATTCCACCGAAAATTAAATATATATATTTAAAAAAAATTAGATCAAATAATAATTAGAAAAATATTCTCCCCTTATCACCCGTAACCCTGGCATCCCTGGGTTACACTTTACACATGGTTGTAAACCAGCTGTAAAAAGAGGAGAAGAAGAAGAAGTTGCCGAAAACCGGAAACAAAACAAGTCAGGTTGATCATCTAATACAGAGAAAAAATATGTATGAAAGTCAATACCGGGAGACACATATTCTTATGATCCCATTGAATTTTGCCATGATTTACACACAATTTACATACATTTAAAATACTTTTACACGAAAGTCGAATTTTGTTGTTCAAGAAGGGGCCTATCACCATGATATACGTTGTATTTTGCCGTTTCTGTGCGTACATTGAAATTGAATCCTGGCGGCGCCACTGGCTTTAACAATCCTCTGACGTTTGACAAGTGTATCAAATAATGCAGAGAATTGCTTGAATATTCCTATTTGACTGGACTGTGAGAGTTGAGTTCTTTCCTTTTGCAGGTCATGAAACCGTCTGTCTGCCCCTGACGCAAACAAACCGTGCGTCTTTGTGTTTCGCCCAGACCTCACCAAAACCCCTCACACTCAAACACACGGTTGTTGCCGTGGCAACCCACTCATCACTATTCACCCCTGGAGTGTTGGTAAGTCTTGCTTGGTGGCACGTCAGACAAAAGGGCATTCTGGGAAGTGGATTCATGACCCCCGCCCACCACCCACCATTCATTTCATGCTCGTGCTCATAAAACAGAGCTGCGATTTCCAGCAAACACTGGCTGACCTGAACACAACCTCGAAACTCAGATGCTCTAAAACAAACAGAACACCAAAGTTAAAAGCAGAACTTTAGACTCCACGATTTACATCACATCCACCTGCATTTGCAATAATTGTTTCTTTTAACAAACCAAACAATCAATTAATGGAGGAAATTATCAAATGTACTGTAACAGAGTATTTTTGTACAGCAAGGTATAAGTACTTTACTGTAGCAGAGTACTTTTACAGTAAGGTATGAGTACTTTTGCTGTAACAGATTATTTTTTATGGTATGGTATAAGTAATTTTCCTATAACAGAGTATTTTTACAGCGTGGCATAAGTACTTTTACTGTAGCAGAGGATTTGTACAGCATGGTATGACTACTTTTACTGCAGTAGAGTATTTTATACAGCATGGTATAAGTACTTTCCTGTAACAGAGTATGTTTACAGCACGGTAGCCTATAAGTACTTTTCCTGTAACAGATCATTTTTTACGGTGTGGCATAAGTACTTTTACTGCTGCAGAGTATGTTTTACAGTGTGTTATAAGTACTTTCCCTGTAACAGAGTATTTTTACAGCACAGTATAAATAATTTTACTGTAGCAGAGTATTTTTTACAGCATTGTGTTCTAAGTTCTAATAACAAAATAATATAGAACATTTCTTTTCATAAAAAACACAATACTGTGAGAACTAAATTGTAATTACCAAGAGGAAAACGAGTAAATATTATAAGAACAAGGTCAATGTTGATAAAAACAAATATTTGTGTAATAACAGGTTAAACGTTTAAATGGTAAATGGTCCTCATTTATATAGCGCTTTTATCCAAAGCGCTTTACAGTAATGACTGACACCCATTCATACACACATTTACACACCGACGGCGGAGTCAACCACGCAGGGTGACAGCCAGCTCGTCAGGAGCAATTAGGGTGAGGCGTCTTTCTCAGGGACACCAGGCACTCAGCTAGGAGGAGCCGGGGATCGAACCGGCAATCTTGCGGTTGCCAGCCAACCCGCTCTACCTCCTGAGCTAACCCCCCCTTTTATTAAACGTTTATTCAAACTTTTCAATTTAAAATGTTTCCCTATAAAATGATTTCTTTATTGTCATGATATGTATTTGTTACTGAAAAAGTAAGGATTCTTAGCAGCCCTGAGTTGGATTGCAGACATCCCTGTTTTATCTCCCCAACCTTCCCTGCTGGAAAACAATCAGCAGAGGAACAACACCCTCCGCCTCCTGTGTTTTCTGCTTATCTGCCGTTGCCATGTGTGGTGTGTGTGTGTGGTGCTCACCGCTGTTGGAGATTTAAGAGGTTAAAGTGTCTCTTTCGAATGTCTCTCTGTATCATAAGCTGTTCTCACAGCTGTATTTACAGGCTCACTCACACTCATAGCTTGTTTGTGCAGAAAACCTTTAGATTTCAAGCACACAGTGAAATCTGAGAACAGAACTCAAGGAGAGGCAATCAGTGGTTCTTCTCGTCATATGAGGTGTTTCGTAGTCTTGATATGAGCAGTTTGTGCTCATTTGTAACAAAGGTCTCAGTGTGCTCGTTTTGGATGACTTGTTGTTGCTGGAATAAGTACATATCCTAAAGCGCTATACATGAATGTTTCCATTTTCTGGCAATTTATACTTAGAGTTTATGAGATATAACACATTGTTAAACCACTGGGTCACGATATCGTTGGCTTGTGACCTCTTACAAGAAACCGTATCTAGTTTGGTTTGTTCCAGCAGAGAGACACGCCCTCGAAACTTCACACATGGTTTTATTTCTATGACTGCTTCAGGCCCAAAAGATCAAATTATTAAATTTCATTTTTTAAAGCCACTATTAGAAAATGTGCCTCAGAACTGATCTTTTTTTTTTCTTCTTCAGCTTCTCCTTCTATTTCAGCTTCTTCTCTTTCAGCTTCTTTTTCTTCTACTTGATTAAAATATCTGAGACTCCTTGGCCTTGTTCACACTGCAGGCTAAAATCGTATTTGTTTGTTTTCCATTCAACAAATAACAGTGCACACAGTCTGTCTTTAAGATGTGATTTGAGAAACAAATGGGATTTCCCTGCAGTCTGAACACAGACAGAGTGTTGACGTCTTGTTCCTATGCAAACCAGGACCGAGACCCTCACACATGAGTGTGTTCACAGGCCCATTGTCTCCTAATAAATCCATGGGCACTTTGTTTTGTGACATTAACATGAACTAATATTCCGCAGTCAACTGTCAGTGGGATTAGAACAAAGTGGAAGCGATTGGGAACGACAGCAACTCAGCCAAGAAGTGGTAGACCACGTAAAATGATGGAGTCAGCGGATGCTGAGGCACATAGTGCACAGAGGTCACCAACTTTCTGCAGAGTCAATCACTACAGACCTCCAAACTTCATGTGGTCTTCAGATTAGCTCAAGAACAGTGTAGAAAGCTTCATGGAATGGGTTTCCATGGCGATCAGCTGCATCCAAGCCATACAATGCAATGCAAAGCGTCGGATGCAGTGGTGTAAAGCAGCCGCCACTGGACTCTAGAGCAGTGGAGACGTTCTCTGGAGTCAGTGGCGCCGCCAGGATTCAATTTCAATGTACGCACAGAAACGGCAAAATACAACGTATATCATGGTGATAGGCCCCGGTGCAAATATTTTTTTTGTGCCCTCCATCCCCGCCCTAAACACAAGCGCACGCTTGTGCGCACGCTTGTGAGCACTCTACGCACGCACACACACGCTTGGACACACACGCACAGTACGGTATGATAACTCTGCCGGCCCGGGGAGAGAGACATGCATCGGCTCGGCCCACAGTGCTCAGCAGCAGAGAGGTGACGAGACTAGAGCCGAGCTGTATTGTGTAGTGGAGAGGGACCAACACACGCTATGCGCTATTACGCACACACGCGCGATCGTCCTCTCAAATGCGGCTGCGTCTCTCCAGGTCACTGTGTGAGCGAAAGAAAAGCTCTGACTTGCTTGGGCAGACGTTGTTTGGTGTCACCCGCTGAAATTTAAATATCTAGCCCACCTTCAAAAAAAGTATGCACAGTGCGTACAGGATTCCGGCTGGCGGCGCCACTGTCTGGAGTGACCAATCACGCTTCTCCATCTGGCAATCTGATGGACGAGTCTAGATTTGGAGGTTGCCAGGACAACGGTACTTGTCTGACTGCTTTGTGCCACGTGTAAAGTTTGGTGGAGGGGGATTATGGTGTGGGGTTGCTTTTCAGGAGCTGGGCTTGGCCCCTTAGTTCCAGTGAAAGGAACTCTGAATGCTTCAGCATACCAAGAGATGTTGGACAATTCCATGATCCCAACTTTGTGGAACAGTTTGGGGATGACCCCTTCCTGTTCCAACATGGCTGTGCACCAGTGCACAAAGCAAGGTCCATAAAGACATGGAGGAGAGAGTTTGGTGTGGATGAACTTGACTGGCCTACACAGAGTCCTGACCTCAACCCGATAGAACACCTTTGGGATGAATTAGAGTGGAGACTGAGAGCCAGGCCTTCCCTCCAACATCAGTGTGTGACCTCACAAATACACTTCTGGAAGAATGGTCAAAAAGTCCTATAAACACACTCCTAAACCTTGTGGAAAGCCTTCCAGAAGAGTTGAAGCTGTTATAGCTGCAAAGGGTGGACCGACGTCATATTAAACCCAATGGATTAAGAATCGGATGTCACTTAAGTTCATATGTGAGTCACGGCAGGTGAGTGAATACTTTTGGCAATACAGTGTATATTCTGTATGTATCATTACTGACAGGAATGCCAGATACAGCTATAGTGTTGTGTTCACACCAAATGCAAAGCACATTTTTTACGGTAGATTGAATACAAAATCAATGCAAATTGGAGGTGAATACACAAAATAATTTGCCTCATTTGCATATTTGTGCAAGAAATGCTTGTGATGCTGTGATACAAAAGCCCATCAGTGTTGAGATTCTGTCAACACGTTCAGAAATCAGAAATGTAGGGAACAAATGTTGTCTCCTGAGTATCGCATTAATCCAGAAACAAGACCAGAGCAGAAAATGATGTGTAGAAACCAAAGAAGGACTACAATACGTTAATTTACGTGTTGATGGAGCAGCTAAAATGTTAGCGCTTCACACTACATGCAATCACTTTCACCCGTTCACACACACATTCATACACTGGTGGCAGAGGAGCGGCGTGCACATCAGGATCTTACTCATTCATACACATTCACACGCCGATGGTGCAGCATCGGGGCAATTGTGGGTTCATTATCTTGCCCAATCCTACTAGACCGGAGGAGCCGGGATTCGAACTGCCAATCTTCCGATTGGAGGACGACTCGCTCACTGAGCCACAACTGCTTTTTAAAATGTTTCTGCTTGACTTCTGACTGAATAATAATAGATAGTATTAAAACAGTATTGAACATGAATCGGATGTGTTTGGGGAGAAGGAGGGGGCAGCTATGGAGAAGGCTCAAACAAACACAGATGATCCCGCAGTCAAGATTGCACGAGTAACACAAGGTGAAACAAGAACATTGCTTTGGTGTGAACATGACATAATACAATTGTATTCCTGGAATTCCTCTAGTTTTCCAGGTTGAAAAAAAAAGAAGACGTCTGGTTTGCTTGTTTGGCTGGAGCCGGATTAAAGCTGCATAATCTCTGGAACAAAAGAGCAGCTCAATCCTGCAGATCTCCTCCCTCCCTCACTCTGCTGTTGATCCTTCAGCGGGCTCAGGGAGTGTTGACCTGCAACCCAGACTGTATTCTTGCTCTCATCACCTCCCACTCAGCAACCAGACAGCCCAACGACACGGAACGCTCCCCGGCGGAGGAGTTTATACGCTGGAATTCAACGGCATCGTTACAGGAGGACGGGGATCAAACCCGTCTTTAGATCAGAAAGATGTTAGGAATCTCCCTTTCTGTATAATTCTGTAAAACGTCGTCATGTTTGAGCCGATCTTCTCATTGGAAGAAAGGATGGAGAAAAGCTATTAAAGGTGCTAATGACATCAATGATAACATCCGGCCACGAGATGTCGCACTCGCACTCCCCCTTCCATTGCATTCACGTCACAACTCAGCTGTTGCTCGAAGCGCATGCGGCCTCAATGGGTTGCCAGTACTTAGCATCAAACTCAGCCGTTTTTCTGTGAGTTTTTTCCACACTAACTGGCAACCCCAAAGACCCTTGACCACTGACTACGCAGAGATACCACGTGATACCAACGTCATTATTCTATTGGCTCACAAGCCTTGCTAGAAGCCGCAGCCACACGTCATGTCACTCTCCGTAATGGGTACTTTAGCTTTTTGTAATTCAGGCCTCATTTTACATACTTCTGCTTGAAAAATATTTTGAATGCATTACTTGTAACTACGACGGCATATTAGGGCAGTTAGCTAGCATAGATGCCGGTTGCTAGCATCGTAATAAAGTCGCAAATTTGCTGCTTTTAATGTAGCAAAACCTTTTTTCTCTGAATATTGCCAACCTCTCTTTTTTTTCGCCGTTGTATGTAACAGAGTAGTTGAATTAGAAATGTAGCATTACTAAGTGGCCTACAATAATATTTCTGTATAATGGGCCATTTTACTTTTGGTGAAGTATATTTTAATTTCTACACTATGACACTATCTCAACACTGTAGTATTATTCCATTTACTGATCTTAACAATGTGAATACTTCTCCAACTGCTGATTGAAAAAGTTTCAGACAAATATATCAATTTCACACTAACTACAGTTACATCTGGTGGCTCTGATTTCAACATAACTTTGTTGCAATGGAAACTTTGTTTACAACCACACTTGTGGTTATGTTTGTGGTTTTACTAAATAATGTGAGTACTTCTCCTTGGATACACTGAATATGATCTGTATTTTATCTGATCCATAGGGATCATTCTGTCACAAAGATCATCTCACAGAGTCTCTCTCAGGAGTATTAATATTCAGTGGTAATCAAACCGTCAACCCTGGCAGAGGAACACACACGTGGAGCAGCCACAGGGTCTTATTGTTCAGCTCAGGGATTCAGTTTCAGATCCCTCAGCTGACGAAAAATGAGCCAAAGATAAGGATCTGATGAAGCCGCCTGTCTGCTGTAACCACGACGACATTAACTCAATCATTTATGCTGCTGATGTCTTTCTCGCAAGAACACCACCACTTTGTTTTTTTCTGCCTGGGGTTGTATACAAAGACAGGTTTCCATGGCAACACAGATCTGCATACACCGGACTCACCAGATGAAACTCTAGTTCAATCAGAGACAACTTTTTTAAGTGATGATACATTGTGTATCATAACATGAATACTGAAGAGTCGTAGTATTAGTATACAATAATAAAATAAAAGTATCAACACGCAGCAGTTTGCCACAATCTACCCGTCAAATAAATATTTTCCTCGTGTAGAATATCTGAGACATGATTATTATTTTCCCTTGATGTCCAGTCCATGAGAGGATGAATATTTCATGTCAAACTGTAGATTTGTTCAGTTCTCTGTAGTCGTTGTCATTAAGGATTTTTCTGCACGAACTCAAGATTTTGATGTTTCAGAGCACCTGAAGGAAACCCGGAGACCAGTAAAACCCAAACTGTGTTGGCGTGTCCGGTCTTTCCTTTATGCTCCTCCATGTTGTTTTTTTTATGAGCCACAGACAGGTCGGCATTAATTGCAGCGTAGTTGTTTTACGGCCGCCACCCGGAGATTCACAGCATGCAGGCAGCGTTGAGCACACTGACGGAGTACGCTGGCAATCATCACACATTCAGGTGGTGGAATGCAGCCTCATTAAAGCAGTGGAGAGCAGGAAGAATGCATTCCTGCAGAGCAACGTAAATCAGCAAGAGACACGTGGGAGATACGAAAGGTATCTATGATTCAATCACAAACTACAGAACACAGAACATTGTTAACATGCAGAGGGCCAGTTATTTGTGCTCGGGAATTTCTACACATCAATACATTTACATTTACATTTACATTTAGGTTATTTAGCAGACGCTTTTGTCCAAAGCGACTTACAATAAGTACATTTGTCAAAAGAAGGAAACAAAGAAACCACAACGTATCATTGCCGATAAAGAGCTAAAAATAGAACAAGTGTTAGGTCCTCATCTGAGTAAAGTAGTACCTTAAGAGCAACAGTGCTATGATCAGAGTGCTATAGGTAAGGTTTTTTTTTTTTTTGGGGGGGGAAATCTTGTTTGATTTCAGAGATGGTGGTACCAGCCGGCCAGCTGAAGTAGAGGAGCGAAGTGCTTGCTTCGGGGCATGAGGTTTGACCAGTGTTTGAAGGTAGATGGGTGCCGTTCCATTGATGGCCCTGAAGGCCAGTGCCATCGTCTTGAATTGGATGTGTGCTGCAACAAGGAGCCAGTTGAGGTCACGGAGGAGGGGGGTCACATGGGAGAATTTGGGTAGATTGAAGATAAGGCGTGCTGCAGCGTTCTGGATACGCTGCAATGGTTTAATCGCAGAGGCCGGGAGTTCGGCCAGGAGAGAGTTGCAGTAGTCAAGGCGGGAGATGACCAGTGCTTGGACCAGGAGTTGCGTTGCATCCTTTGTGAGGAAGGTCCGAATCCTGCGGATATTGTAGAGGGCAAATCTGCAGGATCGGGCCAAAGCAGTGATGTTGGGGGTGCAGGATAGTTGGTCATCGAGGATTACACCCAGGTTCCTCGCAGTTGACGACGGCAATACTGTGATGCCCTCGAAGGACGAGCATCAAGGGTTCAATACACCTCGTGCAATGTGATACTTGTGTAAATTATCTCCAGAGAACCTTCATCAACGTCAAGTGACATTAGGACTTTGTTGGGAAACGGCCCCTCATGAAATGCAGTAACTCTTTGGGTACGTCAAATTCATCAAATCTGGCTGCAAAGTCAATGTTCTCAAAAAAAACGAGTGACTTTGGCAACGCAAGGGAAGATTATTTGCCTTGACAGCAGCTAGCATGCATTTTTTTTACCAAGGAAGCCACCAAGATAAATGCTATAATTATGCTATAGTTGCCTCCTGCTGGGTAGAGCAAGACCGACTGCAGATCTGAGGAACACGTGTACGCTTGTAGTTTGTTGGTAAAGTTTGGATGCTGGTAAGCAGCTGAACCCGGTGGGTAAAAGTCATCAAAGCTGGGATGCTTTGCATTGAAAGGACTTCAGCACGGTACGTAGCACTCACACTATCCAACAATCCGGACTAACAATCGTGCCTGGGCATGGTACGCATGGCCTAGTGTGAGTGCACCCTTAGAATGGAGGTGAGCAGCAATTAGAGTACCTACTACCTACTGTAGTCTCTAGGGTGGTGGTCCGGTGGCACAGGTAGCACTGCTGCCTCACAGCAAGAAGGTACCACTAGGGGAACCACAGAGACATTAAATCATAATGGCGACGAAAGACACTGTCTCTAATTACAGTAAACAAAGTTGAAGAAAGGACGAGCATCAAGGGTTCAAACAGCGGTAATGAATTCTCACAATTCACTTGCCAACAACTTTCCACACGTCAAACAGCTCTCAGTATTTGTTCACCTCTTTGATGAAATTATAGACCCAATGTTGGTCTTGGACATGCTCCCTTTATTGTATTGTTCTGTCTGGTGATGTCATGGTCGCATCCTTCAAGGACCGAAAACATCTGAAAGACACCGTCAGGCTCCTGACAAAGTGAATCTGTTTCCTGGTATCCTCAGCTGGTATTTTGTTGGATCATTAGTGGTTGAGGAGCAGAATTATTTAGCAGGTAACTGGAGCGGCATTTTGCAACACAAAACTTAATTTTCTTGCAGGTCTGCATCCTACATGCACATGCACATGCATTCTGTAACCATATAACCATGTAAAAAGTCACATCAAATTTGAGGAGGATTCAGTTCGAGCATGATGAGCATTAGTGACTTTTTTGAAGGTAACTTTTTATGATGTAGCACTGAAGCTATTTTCATAATTCACTTATTTAATACACTTCATTTTTATTCAAGACAATCAATATTAATCATGTTACAGCCTTCCATTCTTTCATCAGGTAAAATTCATATCTGAGGATAACGCGGCCTCAATATTCGTTGAATACAGACACTCTTTTAAAAAGAAACCTATATGTTTTCACAGGAAATCTTTCTGCTTGTGTCATGCATAGTGTGTCAAAATGAAATTCCAATTTAGGTTCACTTAAGTTTTGGTTACTTGGTTTCGGAAAAAGATTGTAGTTTGGGTTAAAATTAGTATGAGTGTTACTTAATGCACGCATTCAGTGTTAGTTAAATACGTTAATAAGTTATAGAACAAAACTATAAAATAAGTCATGGTTGACTTTGACTTTGTGATCCCACCACCTGCCAAAAAGATTGCGGAGCGGAATTGTTATTTGTTCGTTGTAAATTTTAATATCTTAATCAGCAAAAAGTCCAAAACTCCAGCATGAGCTGATAGATAACCATTCTACCTCCTAATGACCCAATTAAATGAACATTACATTGGGCTGTTAATGATGCTGTGTGTCTCCTGGTTTGTGATAGTTATAAACACGTTTGAGAACACACAGCACAGCATCTACTGGGCCAAATGAGGCCCCTAAAGATCCTGTAAGATCATCAAATCTGATTTGTCTATAAATATTCAAGACTAGCAACATTTAAAGTGAAATAAAAACAGCATCATTTTAAGTTTGAATTAAAAAAAAGTAGTTTCATCAAACTGATTCAAATTTTACTACAGCCTGTTAAAGAAATAAAGCAGCCGAGGGAAAACAGAAATACAGAAATCTCTCATGTAATAAAGAAAAAACCTGTAGGGGAAGAGACTAATTGAGAAAATCTGTTTTCGTTCTGTTTTTCAGATCTATATAACCACATAGTAGTATCCCAGAGTAAGTGTTATCTTGGACCCAGCATGTAATTTCTCCTGAGATGTTCAATCAGCCGTGGCTATAGCTGTTTTATACGTTTCCGTTCCACAGATGCCTCATATACAGCTGCACCTCTCTGCTCGAAACCAGGTCCTGGTGTACAACCCTGCGGGATCCACGTCCCTGGTAACACAACCATCTCGCAAAGGGGGGCGGGGGTTGCAGAGTGCTGCGGTGGAAGGACAAATTCAAAAAGTAATAAATCATCCATCCAGAATTGACAACAAGCGTGCAGAGAGGCTGCAACGCTCAACAAGCCTCCCATCTGAGCTGAACGTGAAACCATATGGGCCTAAGAGGGGAAGTTAATGAGGTTTTGAGCAGGCACTAAATGTAATGGCTCTCCTTGAACCTTTTACGATGACCTCTGGCAGGCTGGACATAATAACCCTCAATGACATTACAGCCTGCGTCGGTTCTGAGGATCTGCTTGGGTTCCAGTCATGAGGTCTGCAGGGAGACGGCAGGACAGAGGGATGGACAGAGGGACGGACAGAGGGATGGACAGAGAGATGGACAGAGGGATGGACAGAGGGACGGACAGGGACGGACAGAGGGACGGACAGAGAGACTGACAGAGGGAAGGACAGAGGGACGGACAGAGAGACCGACAGAGGGACGGACAGAGGGACAGACAGAGAGACAGAGAGAGGGACAGACAGAGAGACCGACAGAGGGACGGACAGAGAGACCGACAGAGGGACGGACAGAGAGACCGACAGAGGGACCGACAGAGGGACGGACAGAGAGACGGAGAGAGGGACGGCAGTCTGACAGCAGTGCGATCAGACTCAGCAGAGTGAGGAGACGGAAGACATAACGGGACTAAAAGTGGTTGTCGGAACCTAAATGCAGTTTTCTTGTTGAGAATAAGTTAAGAACATTAGAAGGAATGAGGATAAGAATATTTACTTTATTTACAGTTTTATGTGTTTTGTTTATAGTGAGGCAATAAGTACATTTGGGTAATTTCAATATTTGTGGACAACTAATATAATAGTTAATGTGTCACTCTGGCGAGTGTTTGGTAGGTGTTATGTAAGTTGTGGTTAGTCAGTGGTGAGTGGAGCTGTATAGTTTTTTTACCTCTCTCTCTCCCCTTCTCTCTCTCAGTACGTGTATATGACGCAATTTGTATTTCATTTTATGACAATTTATTTGGTATTTTTCCTGCATGTTTGGAAGTAAACATTTCAAGTTTACCTATTGGTCTCTGTTGATTCATGAGGGAGATCGCTAAGAGCGCCAGACTTAGGATTCACCTACAGTGGTGGATGGAGGAGAGAAGACACCAAGGAGCTTCAGACCATGAAACTGAAATAAATAAAAAACTAGAAAACAATAAGAAAGTGCATACACCAAGATGGCACAATCCAGCAATAAACATGATACTAATAAACAGACACTATCTGCAACAAAAACAAATCACTTATTCTGTGGTCACACTTTCCACCAAAGAATTTCCCCCCAAATTTTAATTGTCAAATATTTTCCATCAGCTGCTCCAGTCATGTGGACTTCTTCATTTCCTGCACAGGTATGACCAAGCTAAGTCTGACGTTAACGTTTTGTTCAACGATAAAAAATAAATCAGTGAATTCACTTCACTTTTATGTGACTTTAAAAAGATGGTTGCTAACAAGTGACTCAGTGAGTCCACTGTTATACTTTGCCCTCTGGCAATAAGTTTTAATATTTAATAAACCGCTGACACTGGCTTGCGTGTACTCTTGTTTATTCCGCCATCTTGAATCACGTACACCCGAACATTCTCGCGTGAGTTGTCACACACCTACGGTGGCCGTAGTGGCTGGAATGTTACATCTCCCTTCTTAACAAAAAACAGGGTTATTCACTTACACACAGGGAACAAGTATTTGTAGGTGCATTTAAAACAAGTGCAACAATCTTTGTAACTCTGGACCAATGTCCTTCACATTAGTGTTTTTTCACAGTGCATCCAACGCTACTTATGTAAACGCAAAATTAGGAAAAACATTTCAAGTACATCCATTATGTCGGATATGTAAACTTCATTCTTTGATTATTGTATTCAACCAATAAGTAAGTAACAGGTAAGTATTTATTTTCAACAGGTAAGTGCTTTCCTTCTACAGGTACATACTTTTTTTTTTTTGAACAAGTAAATATTTATTTTTAACACATCGGTTGTAGGTTCCCACGACCTGCCATGGTCTCTCTGGTATGGCGTACGAGAGGAGTGGCTCTTTGGTGTTGGAGCTGCGTCGTTCCTGGCATATGTCGCACTTTGCCACGGATACTTCAATTTGCTTCCCCATGCCGGGCCAGAAGAGGATGTCGCACATATGTCCGGTGTGTATGCGGGCAATCATGTCGTCTCTGAGGGTGTGAGGGATGATGATTTTCTCACCTTTGAACAGTATGCCGTTGACTTGCGATTTTGTTCCTGTGGTTCCAATATTCCCGGATGTTGAGTGGACACTTCCTCCTTTCGTTGGGCCAACCTGATCTCGTGGTGTTCCTCAGTGTGGTAAGCTGGGCATCTTGGGCTGTTGCCTCTCTGATTTCCTGCAGTTTGGTCTTACTCACCGGGACGTTGCTGACGAGCGTGTGCACCTGTGCCTCTAATCCTTCTGTTATGCTGCTGTCGTGGTACTGTATCGACTTTCGTGACAGGGTGTCGGCCACTGGTATGTCTTTCCCAGGGCGGTGAATTATCTGAATGTCGTATCTTTGTAATTGCAGTATCATCCTTTGGAGCCGTGGGGGCGCTGCAGCCAGGGGTTTGCGTAGTATGGCTTCTAACGGCTTGTGGTCCGACTCAACGATCACCCTGCGGCCATACATATATTCGTGAAAACGCTTGCACCCTAACAGCACCGCATATAGCTCTTTTTCTATTTGTGCGTAGTTTTCCTCTGTGCTGTTGAGTGATTTGGATGCGTACGCCACAGGTCTTTCGTCTTGAAGCATGACTGCTCCCAGGCCGCATTTCGAAGCATCTACCTGGAGCCTCAACTCCTTCTTTGGATCGAAGAATGTGAGCACAGGGTGGGTTGAGGTCCCTGGGGTCCAGGCATACTCTCAACTTGCCACTGTGTGGCTTCTCCACTACCACTAACGCGTTCACCCACTCGGTGGGTCAGTCACCTTACATATGATGTTGGACTTTTCCATCTTGTCCAGCTCCTGCTTGAGCCTGCCGCGCAGTGCGATGGGGACGCGGCGTGGCGGGTATGCCATGGGCGTGGCATCCGGGTCGACGTGGAGGTGACATTCGCCTGGGAATTCTCCGATGCCCTGGAAAACGTCTGCATACTCCTCTAGTAGACTCTGTGCCTCGTCCTCTCTTGCTACTGCCAATATCAGCTTGATCAGGTTCAGGTCCAAGCTGGCCCTCATGCCTAGTATGGGTGGCGCTTTGGTGTCGACGATGTGGAACTCCAACGTCACTGAGTGGTCTTTGTGCTTACACCTAGCTGACAGGTGCCGCTCACCTTCAGCTGCTCTCCTCCATAGGACGTGAGCCTCTGCGTGGCTGGCTGTAGAGCTATGTCTTTGAATAGCCGTCGGAACATGTATTCAGGAATGGCGTTAGTCTGTGCACCAGTGTCTATTTTTAATTTAATGTTCTGTGTGGCTACCTTTATCTCTGCATAGGCTTGTTCGATTTTGCCAGCGTTCTCCGTCGTGAGCCCGTCTATGAAGAGTTCTTGTTCCTCCTCGTCGCTCGCTTCCATCACGGCGTGTAGGCTATGGCTTTACGGTGGCGCGGCGTAGCAGTCTTTGCTTTACACACTTTGGCGAAGTGATTTAACTTACTGCAGTTTAAGCATTGCTTGTGTAACCCACATTAAAATATGATACAATATAAATGTTTTGTTAAAAAGGATAAATATGTTTTTGTATTAAAATGCATGTACACTTCATTAAGAGCCAGTTAATGTGGATTTGGCAGTAATTAATGAAATTGATTAAAATGCCTTTAAGAAATGCGGTGACGCTTCCCCTTTAAGAAATTCGTTGGCCCGTGTTTATGCATGCTCTGGTCAGAGCTGAGCAGAGCCGAGCTCAGCTAGCAGGTCGCTAGCAAAGAGCTAATAGCCTAAGCTAAATGAATGTGCGGAGAAAAGTAAAACTAAACTGTTTAGCAGTTAATAGTCCCCGGTTTATCAACCAAAGCCAAATATATATGTGTATCTTGCTAATTGAAGAAGTTGAGTTTTATTTCATGTAAAAAGAGGAGTTACAGCCCAGCGGCAGGAGGAAAAGTATGGCATGTCGCTGTATGGGATCGGTTACATAACGTAACACTGACATTAAGATTTAAACTCACTGTAAAAGGTTTTTCATTTGTATGGACCGAGTAATTTATTTTGTTTACGGCCTGTTGTACAGGTCAGGTTTTTTTGCTTACTCCTGGATGAAGTATGATCGATGAGAGAAACTCTTCCTCAGCGCGGGAGACCACACATACGCACGCGGCCGTGGGATACAAGATGGCGAGCTAGACCCACAGACTTCGTTCCCAGAAGACATCCCCATCTTCATCTTCATCACTTCAATGAGGATTTGTCGGTGGATTATTGGTAAACTCACTGCCAGAGCGGTAGGAGTGCTGGACATATTTCCTTTGAACTGAACTGAAACTTTACTGAACTTGAACTGAAGTGTTCCATGTTGACATTCTGTTTTATTGTCGATATTGTGATTTAAGGTGTAATATTGTTTCACTTTATTTGGATTTAGTTGTGTGAAATGGTGAAATGGTTTTTCTACTTATGGAAATAAGGGAAAAAGAGTTAACCCAAGAGAACCAAAATAGGTGCAACCTATTAACATAAATTGAGATTTAGTCACAGACCGGTCTGACAAAATAAAGTCTCTAATTTAGATCATTCAACCTCAACGAATTATTCAGGAAAAATATTCCTTATAGAGGAAAATAAACCTAAAAAAGGTGGAAAGTGAATACAATCTTTTTATTTTTCAAACCTGCAGGATACTTTACACACTGTCTGAATACTGTTATGTTTATTGTTCTTACTCACTTCAAGTAAAGTACCGACTTTATTTTTAAAGAACCTGGTCTCTGGTCTAATTTTAACCTGTCACCCCACTCCATCAGAACCTAGAACTAGTCCAGTGTCTGGCGGACACACAAGCTACACTTGCCTTTTGCCGGGCACGTGTCTTTGGCGCTGTGTTGGCCTCCGCATCTGCCACAGCCTGTGTGGGCTGAGGTAGGCTCCTTTGGTCTTGCTCCTCTTTTAAATGGTCTCCTGTTGTCAGGTCTCTTGCTAATGGCGTGCACTGCTTCACTAGCATGGTCCTTATTTCCTGCCATTTCTTTCATTTGTGCTTGGGCTAGCTCGTATGACCGTGCTATGTTGATAGTCTTTTCTAGCGTGAGCTCTGCTCCATAGCTGAGTAACTTCTCGCGTACACGCGGAGAGTTGGTTGCGATGACTATCCGGTCTCTAACCATTTCATCGCTGTTTGGATAGCTGCAGTCCCTCACGAGTAGTTTCAACTCGGTAATGAAATGCTCAAATGTTTCCTTATCGCCTTGCGTCTTCTCATGAAAACGGTATCTAGCGTAAATGGGGTTGGACTTGGGAGTGAGCTATTTCGTGTACGAGTCGTAGTACGTCTTTAACTTTTCAGCGTCATCTGCCGACAATGTCCACGTGTTATATACATCCCTGCCTTTCTCTCCGACCCACAACAACAGGTAACTGCACTTATCCTTCTTTGCTTTCTCTTGCAGGGGTCCCGAGAACATCAGTTCGGCGTGTTGTTGGAAACGACGCCATGCCTCCGGGAGGTTTGCCGAATCCCAGTCCATCCTGGGTGTAGGAACGCCAAACGTCTCCATTCCGGTCTTACTGTGTGAGTATACTATCCAACTTCTGACACCATGTTATACTTTGCCCTCTGGCAATAAGTTTTAATATTTAATAAACCGCTGACACTGGCTTGCGTGTACTCTTGTTTATTCCGCCATCTTGAATCACGTACACCCGAACATTCTCGCGTGAGTTGTCACACACCTACGGTGGCCGTAGTGGCCGGAATGTTACATCCACTAAATATCATCATTAGAAGACTAGTCACCTTTACTTGAGTGGGGTGATGTATGATCATGTGACTGTGATGTATAGTTTCTGTATAGCCGAATGTTAGCATTTGATTTTTGCTGATCATTTTCCATCCATCCATCATCTACCGCTCTCAGGGTTCAGGGTTGCTGGGGGCTGGAGCCCATCCCAGCTGACATCACAGGGCCGAAATGTAGAGACAAACAGGTAACCAGTCTATCACAGGGCCGAAATGTAGAGACAAACAGGTAACCAGTCTATCACAGGGCCGAAATGTAGAGACAGACAGGTAACCAGTCTATCACAGGGCCGAAATGTAGAGACAAACAGGTAACCAGTCTATTACAGGGCCGAAATGTAGAGACAGACAGGTAACCAGTCTATCACGGGGCCAAAATGTAGAGACAGACAGGTAACCAGTCTATCACAGGGCCGAAATGTAGAGACAGACAGGTAACCAGTCTATCACGGGGCCAAAATGTAGAGACAGACAGGTAACCAGTCTATCACAGGGCCGAAATGTAGAAAAAGACAGGTAACCAGTCTATCACAGGGCTGACATGTAGAGACAGACAGGTAACCAGTATATCACTGGGCCGAAATGTAGAGACAGACAGGTAACCAGTTTATCACAGGGTCAACATGTAGAGACAGACAGGTAACCAGTCTATCACAGGGCCTAAATGTAGAGACAGACAGGTAACCAGTCTATCACAGGGCTGACATGTAGAGACAGACAGGTAACCAGTCTATCACAGGGCTGACATGTAGAGACAGACAGGTAACCAGTCTATCACAGGGCCGAAATGTAGGGACAGACAGGTAACCAGTCTATCACAGGGCCGACATGGAGAGACAGACAGGTCACCAGTCTATCACAGGGCTGACATGTAGAGACAGACAGGTAACCAGTCTATCACAGGGCTGACATGTAGTGACAGACAGGTTACCAGTATATCACAGGGCCTAAATGTAGAGACAGACAGGTAACCAGTCTATCACAGGGCTGACATGTAGAGACAGACAGGTAACCAGTCTATCACAGGGCTGACATGTAGAGACAGACAGGTAACCAGTCTATCACAGGGCCTAAATGTAGAGACAGACAGGTAACCAGTTTATCACAGGGCTGACATGTAGAGACAGACAGGTAACCAGTCTATCACAGGGCTGACATGTAGAGACAGACAGGTAACCAGTCTATCACAGGGCCGAAATGTAGGGACAGACAGGTAACCAGTCTATCACAGGGCCGACATGGAGAGACAGACAGGTCACCAGTCTATCACAGGGCTGACATGTAGAGACAGACAGGTAACCTGTCTATCACAGGGCTGACATGTAGAGACAGACAGGTAACCTGTCTATCACAGGGCTGACATGTAGAGACAGACAGGTGACCAGTCTATCACAGGGCTGACATGTAGAGACAGACAGGTAACCAGTCTATCACAGGGAGACATGTAGAGACAGACAGGTAACCAGTCTATCACAGGGCTGACATGTAGAGACAGACAGGTAACCAGTCTATCACAGGGCTGACATGTAGAGACAGACAGGTAACCAGTCTATCACAGGGCCAAAATGTAGAGACAGACGGGTAACCAGTCTATCACAGGGCCGAGATGTAGAGACAGACAGGTAACCAGTCTATCACAGGGCCGACATAGAGAGACAGACAGGTCACCAGTCTATCACAGGGCCGACATGTAGAGACAGACAGGTAACCTGTCTATCACAGGGCTGACATGTAGAGACAGACAGGTAACCAATCTATCACAGGGCTGACATGTAGAGACAGACAGATAACCAGTCTATCACAGGGCCGACATGTAGAGACAGACAGGTAACCTGTCTATCACAGGGCTGACATGTAGAGACAGACAGGTAACCAATCTATCACAGGGCTGACATGTAGAGACAGACAGATAACCAGTCTATCACAGGGCTGACATGTAGAGACAGACAGGTAACCAGTCTATCACAGGGCTGACATGTAGAGACAGACAGGTAACCAGTCTATCACAGGGAGACATGTAGAGACAGACAGGTAACCAGTCTATCACAGGGATGACATGTAGAGACAGACAGGTAACCAGTCTATCACAGGGCTGACATGTAGAGACAGACAGGTAACCAGTCTATCACAGGGCTGACATGTAGAGACAGACAGGTAACCAGTCTATCACAGGGCCTAAATGTAGAGACAGACAGGTAACCAGTCTATCACAGGGCTGACATGTAGAGACAGACAGGTAACCAGTCTATCACAGGGCTGACATGTAGAGACAGACAGGTAACCAGTCTATCACAGGGCCGAAATGTAGGGACAGACAGGTAACCAGTCTATCACAGGGCCGACATGGAGAGACAGACAGGTCACCAGTCTATCACAGGGCTGACATGTAGAGACAGACAGGTAACCTGTCTATCACAGGGCTGACATGTAGAGACAGACAGGTAACCTGTCTATCACAGGGCTGACATGTAGAGACAGACAGGTGACCAGTCTATCACAGGGCTGACATGTAGAGACAGACAGGTAACCAGTCTATCACAGGGAGACATGTAGAGACAGACAGGTAACCAGTCTATCACAGGGCTGACATGTAGAGACAGACAGGTAACCAGTCTATCACAGGGCTGACATGTAGAGACAGACAGGTAACCAGTCTATCACAGGGCCAAAATGTAGAGACAGACGGGTAACCAGTCTATCACAGGGCCGAGATGTAGAGACAGACAGGTAACCAGTCTATCACAGGGCCGACATAGAGAGACAGACAGGTCACCAGTCTATCACAGGGCCGACATGTAGAGACAGACAGGTAACCTGTCTATCACAGGGCTGACATGTAGAGACAGACAGGTAACCAATCTATCACAGGGCTGACATGTAGAGACAGACAGATAACCAGTCTATCACAGGGCTGACATGTAGAGACAGACAGGTAACCAGTCTATCACAGGGCCTAAATGTAGAGACAGACAGGTAACCAGTCTATCACAGGGAGACATGTAGAGACAGACAGGTAACCAGTCTATCACAGGGATGACATGTAGAGACAGACAGGTAACCAGTCTATCACAGGGCTGACATGTAGAGACAGACAGGTAACCAGTCTATCACAGGGCCGAAATGTAGAGACAGACGGGTAACCAGTCTATCACAGGGCCGACATAGAGAGACAGACAGGTAACCAGTCTATCACAGGGCCTAAATGTAGAGACAGACAGGTAACCAGTCTATCACAGGGAGACATGTAGAGACAGACAGGTAACCAGTCTATCACAGGGATGACATGTAGAGACAGACAGGTAACCAGTCTATCACAGGGCCGACATGGAGAGACAGACAGGTCACCAGTCTATCACAGGGCTGACATGTAGAGACAGACAGGTAACCTGTCTATCACAGGGCTGACATGTAGAGACAGACAGGTAACCTGTCTATCACAGGGCTGACATGTAGAGACAGACAGGTGACCAGTCTATCACAGGGCTGACATGTAGAGACAGACAGGTAACCTGTCTATCACAGGGCTGACATGTAGAGACAGACAGGTAACCAGTCTATCACAGGGCCGAAATGTAGAGACAGACGGGTAACCAGTCTATCACAGGGCCGACATAGAGAGACAGACAGGTCACCAGTCTATCACAGGGCCGACATGTAGAGACAGACAGGTCACCAGTCTATCACAGGGCCGACATGTAGAGACAGACAGGTAATCTGTCTATCACAGGGCTGACATGTAGAGACAGACAGGTAACCAATCTATCACAGGGCTGACATGTAGAGACAGACAGATAACCAGTCTATCACAGGGCCGACATGTAGAGACAGACAGGTAACCTGTCTATCACAGGGCTGACATGTAGAGACAGACAGGTAACCAATCTATCACAGGGCTGACATGTAGAGACAGACAGATAACCAGTCTATCACAGGGCTGACATGTAGAGACAGACAGGTAACCAGTCTATCACAGGGCCTAAATGTAGAGACAGACAGGTAACCAGTCTATCACAGGGAGACATGTAGAGACAGACAGGTAACCAGTCTATCACAGGGATGACATGTAGAGACAGACAGGTAACCAGTCTATCACAGGGCCGACATGGAGAGACAGACAGGTCACCAGTCTATCACAGGGCTGACATGTAGAGACAGACAGGTAACCTGTCTATCACAGGGCTGACATGTAGAGACAGACAGGTAACCTGTCTATCACAGGGCTGACATGTAGAGACAGACAGGTGACCAGTCTATCACAGGGCTGACATGTAGAGACAGACAGGTAACCTGTCTATCACAGGGCTGACATGTAGAGACAGACAGGTAACCAGTCTATCACAGGGCCGAAATGTAGAGACAGACGGGTAACCAGTCTATCACAGGGCCGACATAGAGAGACAGACAGGTCACCAGTCTATCACAGGGCCGACATGTAGAGACAGACAGGTCACCAGTCTATCACAGGGCCGACATGTAGAGACAGACAGGTAATCTGTCTATCACAGGGCTGACATGTAGAGACAGACAGGTAACCAATCTATCACAGGGCTGACATGTAGAGACAGACAGATAACCAGTCTATCACAGGGCCGACATGTAGAGACAGACAGGTAACCTGTCTATCACAGGGCTGACATGTAGAGACAGACAGGTAACCAATCTATCACAGGGCTGACATGTAGAGACAGACAGATAACCAGTCTATCACAGGGCTGACATGTAGAGACAGACAGGTAACCAGTCTATCACAGGGCTGACATGTAGAGACAGACAGGTAACCAGTCTATCACAGGGAGACATGTAGAGACAGACAGGTAACCAGTCTATCACAGGGATGACATGTAGAGACAGACAGGTAACCAGTCTATCACAGGGCTGACATGTAGAGACAGACAGGTAACCAGTCTATCACAGGGCTGACATGTAGAGACAGACAGGTAACCAGTCTATCACAGGGCCTAAATGTAGAGACAGACAGGTAACCAGTCTATCACAGGGCTGACATGTAGAGACAGACAGGTAACCAGTCTATCACAGGGCTGACATGTAGAGACAGACAGGTAACCAGTCTATCACAGGGCCGAAATGTAGGGACAGACAGGTAACCAGTCTATCACAGGGCTGACATGGAGAGACAGACAGGTAACCAGTCTATCACAGGGCCTAAATGTAGAGACAGACAGGTAACCAGTCTATCACAGGGAGACATGTAGAGACAGACAGGTAACCAGTCTATCACAGGGATGACATGTAGAGACAGACAGGTAACCAGTCTATCACAGGGCCGACATGGAGAGACCGACAGGTCACCAGTCTATCACAGGGCTGACATGTAGAGACAGACAGGTAACCTGTCTATCACAGGGCTGACATGTAGAGACAGACAGGTAACCTGTCTATCACAGGGCTGACATGTAGAGACAGACAGGTGACCAGTCTATCACAGGGCTGACATGTAGAGACAGACAGGTAACCTGTCTATCACAGGGCTGACATGTAGAGACAGACAGGTAACCAGTCTATCACAGGGCCGAAATGTAGAGACAGACGGGTAACCAGTCTATCACAGGGCCGACATAGAGAGACAGACAGGTCACCAGTCTATCACAGGGCCGACATGTAGAGACAGACAGGTCACCAGTCTATCACAGGGCCGACATGTAGAGACAGACAGGTAATCTGTCTATCACAGGTCTGACATGTAGAGACAGACAGGTAACCAATCTATCACAGGGCTGACATGTAGAGACAGACAGATAACCAGTCTATCACAGGGCCGACATGTAGAGACAGACAGGTAACCTGTCTATCACAGGGCTGACATGTAGAGACAGACAGGTAACCAATCTATCACAGGGCTGACATGTAGAGACAGACAGATAACCAGTCTATCACAGGGCTGACATGTAGAGACAGACAGGTAACCAGTCTATCACAGGGCTGACATGTAGAGACAGACAGGTAACCAGTCTATCACAGGGAGACATGTAGAGACAGACAGGTAACCAGTCTATCACAGGGATGACATGTAGAGACAGACAGGTAACCAGTCTATCACAGGGCTGACATGTAGAGACAGACAGGTAACCAGTCTATCACAGGGCTGACATGTAGAGACAGACAGGTAACCAGTCTATCACAGGGCCTAAATGTAGAGACAGACAGGTAACCAGTCTATCACAGGGCTGACATGTAGAGACAGACAGGTAACCAGTCTATCACAGGGCTGACATGTAGAGACAGACAGGTAACCAGTCTATCACAGGGCCGAAATGTAGGGACAGACAGGTAACCAGTCTATCACAGGGCCGACATGGAGAGACAGACAGGTCACCAGTCTATCACAGGGCTGACATGTAGAGACAGACAGGTAACCTGTCTATCACAGGGCTGACATGTAGAGACAGGCAGGTAACCTGTCTATCACAGGGCTGACATGTAGAGACAGACAGGTGACCAGTCTATCACAGGGCTGACATGTAGAGACAGACAGGTAACCAGTCTATCACAGGGAGAAATGTAGAGACAGACAGGTAACCAGTCTATCACAGGGCTGACATGTAGAGACAGACAGGTAACCAGTCTATCACAGGGCCAAAATGTAGAGACAGACGGGTAACCAGTCTATCACAGGGCCGAGATGTAGAGACAGACAGGTAACCAGTCTATCACAGGGCCGACATAGAGAGACAGACAGGTCACCAGTCTATCACAGGGCCGACATGTAGAGACAGACAGGTGACCAGTCTATCACAGGGCTGACATGTAGAGACAGACAGGTAACCAGTCTATCACAGGGAGACATGTAGAGACAGACAGGTAACCAGTCTATCACAGGGCTGACATGTAGAGACAGACAGGTAACCAGTCTATCACAGGGCTGACATGTAGAGACAGACAGGTAACCAGTCTATCACAGGGCCAAAATGTAGAGACAGACGGGTAACCAGTCTATCACAGGGCCGAGATGTAGAGACAGACAGGTAACCAGTCTATCACAGGGCCGACATAGAGAGACAGACAGGTCACCAGTCTATCACAGGGCCGACATGTAGAGACAGACAGGTAACCTGTCTATCACAGGGCTGACATGTAGAGACAGACAGGTAACCAATCTATCACAGGGCTGACATGTAGAGACAGACAGATAACCAGTCTATCACAGGGCTGACATGTAGAGACAGACAGGTAACCAGTCTATCACAGGGCCTAAATGTAGAGACAGACAGGTAACCAGTCTATCACAGGGAGACATGTAGAGACAGACAGGTAACCAGTCTATCACAGGGATGACATGTAGAGACAGACAGGTAACCAGTCTATCACAGGGCTGACATGTAGAGACAGACAGGTAACCAGTCTATCACAGGGCTGACATGTAGAGACAGACAGGTAACCAGTCTATCACAGGGCTGACATGTAGAGACAGACAGGTAACCAGTCTATCACAGGGCTGACATGTAGAGACAGACAGGTAACCAGTCTATCACAGGGCCTAAATGTAGAGACAGACAGGTAACCAGTCTATCACAGGGCTGACATGTAGAGACAGACAGGTAACCAGTCTATCACAGGGCTGACATGTAGAGACAGACAGGTAACCAGTCTATCACAGGGCCGAAATGTAGGGACAGACAGGTAACCAGTCTATCACAGGGCCGACATGGAGAGACAGACAGGTCACCAGTCTATCACAGGGCTGACATGTAGAGACAGACAGGTAACCTGTCTATCACAGGGCTGACATGTAGAGACAGACAGGTAACCTGTCTATCACAGGGCTGACATGTAGAGACAGACAGGTGACCAGTCTATCACAGGGCTGACATGTAGAGACAGACAGGTAACCTGTCTATCACAGGGCTGACATGTAGAGACAGACAGGTAACCAGTCTATCACAGGGCCGAAATGTAGAGACAGACGGGTAACCAGTCTATCACAGGGCCGACATAGAGAGACAGACAGGTCACCAGTCTATCACAGGGCCGACATGTAGAGACAGACAGGTCACCAGTCTATCACAGGGCCGACATGTAGAGACAGACAGGTAATCTGTCTATCACAGGGCTGACATGTAGAGACAGACAGGTAACCAATCTATCACAGGGCTGACATGTAGAGACAGACAGATAACCAGTCTATCACAGGGCCGACATGTAGAGACAGACAGGTAACCTGTCTATCACAGGGCTGACATGTAGAGACAGACAGGTAACCAATCTATCACAGGGCTGACATGTAGAGACAGACAGATAACCAGTCTATCACAGGGCTGACATGTAGAGACAGACAGGTAACCAGTCTATCACAGGGCTGACATGTAGAGACAGACAGGTAACCAGTCTATCACAGGGAGACATGTAGAGACAGACAGGTAACCAGTCTATCACAGGGATGACATGTAGAGACAGACAGGTAACCAGTCTATCACAGGGCTGACATGTAGAGACAGACAGGTAACCAGTCTATCACAGGGCTGACATGTAGAGACAGACAGGTAACCAGTCTATCACAGGGCTGACATGTAGAGACAGACAGGTAACCAGTCTATCACAGGGCTGACATGTAGAGACAGACAGGTAACCAGTCTATCACAGGGCCTAAATGTAGAGACAGACAGGTAACCAGTCTATCACAGGGCTGACATGTAGAGACAGACAGGTAACCAGTCTATCACAGGGCTGACATGTAGAGACAGACAGGTAACCAGTCTATCACAGGGCCGAAATGTAGGGACAGACAGGTAACCAGTCTATCACAGGGCCGACATGGAGAGACAGACAGGTCACCAGTCTATCACAGGGCTGACATGTAGAGACAGACAGGTAACCTGTCTATCACAGGGCTGACATGTAGAGACAGACAGGTAACCTGTCTATCACAGGGCTGACATGTAGAGACAGACAGGTGACCAGTCTATCACAGGGCTGACATGTAGAGACAGACAGGTAACCAGTCTATCACAGGGAGACATGTAGAGACAGACAGGTAACCAGTCTATCACAGGGCTGACATGTAGAGACAGACAGGTAACCAGTCTATCACAGGGCTGACATGTAGAGACAGACAGGTAACCAGTCTATCACAGGGCCAAAATGTAGAGACAGACGGGTAACCAGTCTATCACAGGGCCGAGATGTAGAGACAGACAGGTAACCAGTCTATCACAGGGCCGACATAGAGAGACAGACAGGTCACCAGTCTATCACAGGGCCGACATGTAGAGACAGACAGGTAACCTGTCTATCACAGGGCTGACATGTAGAGACAGACAGGTAACCAATCTATCACAGGGCTGACATGTAGAGACAGACAGATAACCAGTCTATCACAGGGATGACATGTAGAGACAGACAGGTAACCAGTCTATCACAGGGATGACATGTAGAGACAGACAGGTAACCAGTCTATCACAGGGCTGACATGTAGAGACAGACAGGTAACCAGTCTATCACAGGGCTGACATGTAGAGACAGACAGGTAACCAGTCTATCACAGGGCCTAAATGTAGAGACAGACAGGTAACCAGTCTATCACAGGGCTGACATGTAGAGACAGACAGGTAACCAGTCTATCACAGGGCTGACATGTAGAGACAGACAGGTAACCAGTCTATCACAGGGCCGAAATGTAGGGACAGACAGGTAACCAGTCTATCACAGGGCCGACATGGAGAGACAGACAGGTCACCAGTCTATCACAGGGCTGACATGTAGAGACAGACAGGTAACCTGTCTATCACAGGGCTGACATGTAGAGACAGACAGGTAACCTGTCTATCACAGGGCTGACATGTAGAGACAGACAGGTGACCAGTCTATCACAGGGCTGACATGTAGAGACAGACAGGTAACCAGTCTATCACAGGGAGACATGTAGAGACAGACAGGTAACCAGTCTATCACAGGGCTGACATGTAGAGACAGACAGGTAACCAGTCTATCACAGGGCTGACATGTAGAGACAGACAGGTAACCAGTCTATCACAGGGCCAAAATGTAGAGACAGACGGGTAACCAGTCTATCACAGGGCCGAGATGTAGAGACAGACAGGTAACCAGTCTATCACAGGGCCGACATAGAGAGACAGACAGGTCACCAGTCTATCACAGGGCCGACATGTAGAGACAGACAGGTAACCTGTCTATCACAGGGCTGACATGTAGAGACAGACAGGTAACCATTCTATCACAGGGCTGACATGTAGAGACAGACAGATAACCAGTCTATCACAGGGCTGACATGTAGAGACAGACAGGTAACCAGTCTATCACAGGGCCTAAATGTAGAGACAGACAGGTAACCAGTCTATCACAGGGAGACATGTAGAGACAGACAGGTAACCAGTCTATCACAGGGATGACATGTAGAGACAGACAGGTAACCAGTCTATCACAGGGCTGACATGTAGAGACAGACAGGTAACCAGTCTATCACAGGGCCGAAATGTAGAGACAGACGGGTAACCAGTCTATCACAGGGCCGACATAGAGAGACAGACAGGTCACCAGTCTATCACAGGGCCGACATGTAGAGACAGACAGGTCACCAGTCTATCCATGTCGGCCCTGTGATAGACTGGTTACCTGTCTGTCCCTACATTTCGGCCCTGTGATAGACAGGTAACCTGTCTATCACAGGGCTGACATGTAGAGACAGACAGGTAACCAATCTATCACAGGGCTGACATGTAGAGACAGACAGATAACCAGTCTATCACAGGGCTGACATGTAGAGACAGACAGGTAACCAGTCTATCACAGGGCCTAAATGTAGAGACAGACAGGTAACCAGTCTATCACAGGGAGACATGTAGAGACAGACAGGTAACCAGTCTATCACAGGGATGACATGTAGAGACAGACAGGTAACCAGTCTATCACAGGGCCGACATGGAGAGACAGACAGGTCACCAGTCTATCACAGGGCTGACATGTAGAGACAGACAGGTAACCTGTCTATCACAGGGCTGACATGTAGAGACAGACAGGTAACCTGTCTATCACAGGGCTGACATGTAGAGACAGACAGGTGACCAGTCTATCACAGGGCTGACATGTAGAGACAGACAGGTAACCTGTCTATCACAGGGCTGACATGTAGAGACAGACAGGTAACCAGTCTATCACAGGGCCGAAATGTAGAGACAGACGGGTAACCAGTCTATCACAGGGCCGACATAGAGAGACAGACAGGTCACCAGTCTATCACAGGGCCGACATGTAGAGACAGACAGGTCACCAATCTATCACAGGGCTGACATGTAGAGACAGACAGATAACCAGTCTATCACAGGGCCGACATGTAGAGACAGACAGGTAACCTGTCTATCACAGGGCTGACATGTAGAGACAGACAGGTAACCAATCTATCACAGGGCTGACATGTAGAGACAGACAGATAACCAGTCTATCACAGGGCTGACATGTAGAGACAGACAGGTAACCAGTCTATCACAGGGCTGACATGTAGAGACAGACAGGTAACCAGTCTATCACAGGGAGACATGTAGAGACAGACAGGTAACCAGTCTATCACAGGGATGACATGTAGAGACAGACAGGTAACCAGTCTATCACAGGGCTGACATGTAGAGACAGACAGGTAACCAGTCTATCACAGGGCTGACATGTAGAGACAGACAGGTAACCAGTCTATCACAGGGCCTAAATGTAGAGACAGACAGGTAACCAGTCTATCACAGGGCTGACATGTAGAGACAGACAGGTAACCAGTCTATCACAGGGCTGACATGTAGAGACAGACAGGTAACCAGTCTATCACAGGGCCGAAATGTAGGGACAGACAGGTAACCAGTCTATCACAGGGCTGACATGGAGAGACAGACAGGTAACCAGTCTATCACAGGGCCTAAATGTAGAGACAGACAGGTAACCAGTCTATCACAGGGAGACATGTAGAGACAGACAGGTAACCAGTCTATCACAGGGATGACATGTAGAGACAGACAGGTAACCAGTCTATCACAGGGCCGACATGGAGAGACCGACAGGTCACCAGTCTATCACAGGGCTGACATGTAGAGACAGACAGGTAACCTGTCTATCACAGGGCTGACATGTAGAGACAGACAGGTAACCTGTCTATCACAGGGCTGACATGTAGAGACAGACAGGTGACCAGTCTATCACAGGGCTGACATGTAGAGACAGACAGGTAACCTGTCTATCACAGGGCTGACATGTAGAGACAGACAGGTAACCAGTCTATCACAGGGCCGAAATGTAGAGACAGACGGGTAACCAGTCTATCACAGGGCCGACATAGAGAGACAGACAGGTCACCAGTCTATCACAGGGCCGACATGTAGAGACAGACAGGTCACCAGTCTATCACAGGGCCGACATGTAGAGACAGACAGGTAATCTGTCTATCACAGGGCTGACATGTAGAGACAGACAGGTAACCAATCTATCACAGGGCTGACATGTAGAGACAGACAGATAACCAGTCTATCACAGGGCCGACATGTAGAGACAGACAGGTAACCTGTCTATCACAGGGCTGACATGTAGAGACAGACAGGTAACCAATCTATCACAGGGCTGACATGTAGAGACAGACAGATAACCAGTCTATCACAGGGCTGACATGTAGAGACAGACAGGTAACCAGTCTATCACAGGGCTGACATGTAGAGACAGACAGGTAACCAGTCTATCACAGGGAGACATGTAGAGACAGACAGGTAACCAGTCTATCACAGGGATGACATGTAGAGACAGACAGGTAACCAGTCTATCACAGGGCTGACATGTAGAGACAGACAGGTAACCAGTCTATCACAGGGCTGACATGTAGAGACAGACAGGTAACCAGTCTATCACAGGGCCTAAATGTAGAGACAGACAGGTAACCAGTCTATCACAGGGCTGACATGTAGAGACAGACAGGTAACCAGTCTATCACAGGGCTGACATGTAGAGACAGACAGGTAACCAGTCTATCACAGGGCCGAAATGTAGGGACAGACAGGTAACCAGTCTATCACAGGGCCGACATGGAGAGACAGACAGGTCACCAGTCTATCACAGGGCTGACATGTAGAGACAGACAGGTAACCTGTCTATCACAGGGCTGACATGTAGAGACAGGCAGGTAACCTGTCTATCACAGGGCTGACATGTAGAGACAGACAGGTGACCAGTCTATCACAGGGCTGACATGTAGAGACAGACAGGTAACCAGTCTATCACAGGGAGAAATGTAGAGACAGACAGGTAACCAGTCTATCACAGGGCTGACATGTAGAGACAGACAGGTAACCAGTCTATCACAGGGCCAAAATGTAGAGACAGACGGGTAACCAGTCTATCACAGGGCCGAGATGTAGAGACAGACAGGTAACCAGTCTATCACAGGGCCGACATAGAGAGACAGACAGGTCACCAGTCTATCACAGGGCCGACATGTAGAGACAGACAGGTGACCAGTCTATCACAGGGCTGACATGTAGAGACAGACAGGTAACCAGTCTATCACAGGGAGACATGTAGAGACAGACAGGTAACCAGTCTATCACAGGGCTGACATGTAGAGACAGACAGGTAACCAGTCTATCACAGGGCTGACATGTAGAGACAGACAGGTAACCAGTCTATCACAGGGCCAAAATGTAGAGACAGACGGGTAACCAGTCTATCACAGGGCCGAGATGTAGAGACAGACAGGTAACCAGTCTATCACAGGGCCGACATAGAGAGACAGACAGGTCACCAGTCTATCACAGGGCCGACATGTAGAGACAGACAGGTAACCTGTCTATCACAGGGCTGACATGTAGAGACAGACAGGTAACCAATCTATCACAGGGCTGACATGTAGAGACAGACAGATAACCAGTCTATCACAGGGCTGACATGTAGAGACAGACAGGTAACCAGTCTATCACAGGGCCTAAATGTAGAGACAGACAGGTAACCAGTCTATCACAGGGAGACATGTAGAGACAGACAGGTAACCAGTCTATCACAGGGATGACATGTAGAGACAGACAGGTAACCAGTCTATCACAGGGCTGACATGTAGAGACAGACAGGTAACCAGTCTATCACAGGGCTGACATGTAGAGACAGACAGGTAACCAGTCTATCACAGGGCTGACATGTAGAGACAGACAGGTAACCAGTCTATCACAGGGCTGACATGTAGAGACAGACAGGTAACCAGTCTATCACAGGGCCTAAATGTAGAGACAGACAGGTAACCAGTCTATCACAGGGCTGACATGTAGAGACAAACAGGTAACCAGTCTATCACAGGGCTGACATGTAGAGACAGACAGGTAACCAGTCTATCACAGGGCCGAAATGTAGGGACAGACAGGTAACCAGTCTATCACAGGGCCGACATGGAGAGACAGACAGGTCACCAGTCTATCACAGGGCTGACATGTAGAGACAGACAGGTAACCTGTCTATCACAGGGCTGACATGTAGAGACAGACAGGTAACCTGTCTATCACAGGGCTGACATGTAGAGACAGACAGGTGACCAGTCTATCACAGGGCTGACATGTAGAGACAGACAGGTAACCTGTCTATCACAGGGCTGACATGTAGAGACAGACAGGTAACCAGTCTATCACAGGGCCGAAATGTAGAGACAGACGGGTAACCAGTCTATCACAGGGCCGACATAGAGAGACAGACAGGTCACCAGTCTATCACAGGGCCGACATGTAGAGACAGACAGGTCACCAGTCTATCACAGGGCCGACATGTAGAGACAGACAGGTAATCTGTCTATCACAGGGCTGACATGTAGAGACAGACAGGTAACCAATCTATCACAGGGCTGACATGTAGAGACAGACAGATAACCAGTCTATCACAGGGCCGACATGTAGAGACAGACAGGTAACCTGTCTATCACAGGGCTGACATGTAGAGACAGACAGGTAACCAATCTATCACAGGGCTGACATGTAGAGACAGACAGATAACCAGTCTATCACAGGGCTGACATGTAGAGACAGACAGGTAACCAGTCTATCACAGGGCTGACATGTAGAGACAGACAGGTAACCAGTCTATCACAGGGAGACATGTAGAGACAGACAGGTAACCAGTCTATCACAGGGATGACATGTAGAGACAGACAGGTAACCAGTCTATCACAGGGCTGACATGTAGAGACAGACAGGTAACCAGTCTATCACAGGGCTGACATGTAGAGACAGACAGGTAACCAGTCTATCACAGGGCCTAAATGTAGAGACAGACAGGTAACCAGTCTATCACAGGGCTGACATGTAGAGACAGACAGGTAACCAGTCTATCACAGGGCTGACATGTAGAGACAGACAGGTAACCAGTCTATCACAGGGCCGAAATGTAGGGACAGACAGGTAACCAGTCTATCACAGGGCCGACATGGAGAGACAGACAGGTCACCAGTCTATCACAGGGCTGACATGTAGAGACAGACAGGTAACCTGTCTATCACAGGGCTGACATGTAGAGACAGACAGGTAACCTGTCTATCACAGGGCTGACATGTAGAGACAGACAGGTGACCAGTCTATCACAGGGCTGACATGTAGAGACAGACAGGTAACCAGTCTATCACAGGGAGACATGTAGAGACAGACAGGTAACCAGTCTATCACAGGGCTGACATGTAGAGACAGACAGGTAACCAGTCTATCACAGGGCTGACATGTAGAGACAGACAGGTAACCAGTCTATCACAGGGCCAAAATGTAGAGACAGACGGGTAACCAGTCTATCACAGGGCCGAGATGTAGAGACAGACAGGTAACCAGTCTATCACAGGGCCGACATAGAGAGACAGACAGGTCACCAGTCTATCACAGGGCCGACATGTAGAGACAGACAGGTAACCTGTCTATCACAGGGCTGACATGTAGAGACAGACAGGTAACCAATCTATCACAGGGCTGACATGTAGAGACAGACAGATAACCAGTCTATCACAGGGCTGACATGTAGAGACAGACAGGTAACCAGTCTATCACAGGGCTGACATGTAGAGACAGACAGGTAACCAGTCTATCACAGGGAGACATGTAGAGACAGACAGGTAACCAGTCTATCACAGGGATGACATGTAGAGACAGACAGGTAACCAGTCTATCACAGGGCTGACATGTAGAGACAGACAGGTAACCAGTCTATCACAGGGCTGACATGTAGAGAAAGACAGGTAACCAGTCTATCACAGGGCCGAAATGTAGAGACAGACGGGTAACCAGTCTATCACAGGGCCGACATAGAGAGACAGACAGGTCACCAGTCTATCACAGGGCCGACATGTAGAGACAGACAGGTAACCAGTCTATCACAGGGCTGACATGTAGAGACAGACAGGTAACCAGTCTATCACAGGGAGACATGTAGAGACAGACAGGTAACCAGTCTATCACAGAGATGACATGTAGAGACAGACAGGTAACCAGTCTATCACAGGGCCAAAATGTAGAGACAGACGGGTAACCAGTCTATCACAGGGCCGAGATGTAGAGACAGACAGGTAACCAGTCTATCACAGGGCTGACATGTAGAGACAGACAGGTAACCAGTCTATCACAGGGAGACATGTAGAGACAGACAGGTAACCAGTCTATCACAGGGATGACATGTAGAGACAGACAGGTAACCAGTCTATCACAGGGCCAAAATGTAGAGACAGACGGGTAACCAGTCTATCACAGGGCCGAGATGTAGAGACAGACAGGTAACCAGTCTATCACAGGGCTGACATGTAGACACAGACAGGTAACCAGTCTATCACAGGGAGACATGTAGAGACAGATAGGTAACCAGTCTATCACAGGGCTGACATGTAGAGACAGACAGGTAACCAGTCTATCACAGGGCTGAAATGTAGAGACAGACAGGTAACCAGTCTATCACAGGGCCGAAATGTAGAGACAGACGGTTAACCAGTCTATCACAGGGCCGAAATGTACAGACAAACAGGTAACCAGTCTATTACAGGGCCGAAATGTAGAGACAGACAGGTAACCAGTCTATCACGGGGCCAAAATGTAGAGACAGACAGGTAACCAGTCTATCACACGGCCGAAATGTAGAGACAGACAGGTAACCAGTCTATCACGGGGCTGACATGTAGAGACAGACAGGTAACCAGTATATCACTGGGCCGAAATGTAGAGACAGACAGGTAACCAGTTTATCACAGGGTCAACATGTAGAGACAGACAGGTAACCAGTCTATCACAGGGCCTAAATGTAGAGACAGACAGGTAACCAGTCTATCACAGGGCTGACATGGAGAGACAGAAAGGTCACCAGTCTATCACAGGGCCGACATGTAGAGACAGACAGGTAACCTGTCTATCACAGGGCTGACATTTAGAGACAGACAGGTAACCTGTCTATCACAGGGCTGACATTTAGAGACAGACAGGTAACCAGTCTATCACAGGGAGACATGTAGAGACAGACAGGTCACCAGTCTATCACAGGGCTGACATGTAGAGACAGACAGGTAACCTGTCTATCACAGGGCTGACATGTAGAGACAGACAGGTAACCTGTCTATCACAGGGCTGACATGTAGAGACAGACAGGTGACCAGTCTATCACAGGGCTGACATGTAGAGACAGACAGGTAACCTGTCTATCACAGGGCTGACATGTAGAGACAGACAGGTAACCAGTCTATCACAGGGCCGAAATGTAGAGACAGACGGGTAACCAGTCTATCACAGGGCCGACATAGAGAGACAGACAGGTCACCAGTCTATCACAGGGCCGACATGTAGAGACAGACAGGTCACCAGTCTATCACAGGGCCGACATGTAGAGACAGACAGGTAATCTGTCTATCACAGGGCTGACATGTAGAGACAGACAGGTAACCAATCTATCACAGGGCTGACATGTAGAGACAGACAGATAACCAGTCTATCACAGGGCCGACATGTAGAGACAGACAGGTAACCTGTCTATCACAGGGCTGACATGTAGAGACAGACAGGTAACCAATCTATCACAGGGCTGACATGTAGAGACAGACAGATAACCAGTCTATCACAGGGCTGACATGTAGAGACAGACAGGTAACCAGTCTATCACAGGGCTGACATGTAGAGACAGACAGGTAACCAGTCTATCACAGGGAGACATGTAGAGACAGACAGGTAACCAGTCTATCACAGGGATGACATGTAGAGACAGACAGGTAACCAGTCTATCACAGGGCTGACATGTAGAGACAGACAGGTAACCAGTCTATCACAGGGCTGACATGTAGAGACAGACAGGTAACCAGTCTATCACAGGGCTGACATGTAGAGACAGACAGGTAACCAGTCTATCACAGGGCTGACATGTAGAGACAGACAGGTAACCAGTCTATCACAGGGCCTAAATGTAGAGACAGACAGGTAACCAGTCTATCACAGGGCTGACATGTAGAGACAGACAGGTAACCAGTCTATCACAGGGCTGACATGTAGAGACAGACAGGTAACCAGTCTATCACAGGGCCGAAATGTAGGGACAGACAGGTAACCAGTCTATCACAGGGCCGACATGGAGAGACAGACAGGTCACCAGTCTATCACAGGGCTGACATGTAGAGACAGACAGGTAACCTGTCTATCACAGGGCTGACATGTAGAGACAGACAGGTAACCTGTCTATCACAGGGCTGACATGTAGAGACAGACAGGTGACCAGTCTATCACAGGGCTGACATGTAGAGACAGACAGGTAACCAGTCTATCACAGGGAGACATGTAGAGACAGACAGGTAACCAGTCTATCACAGGGCTGACATGTAGAGACAGACAGGTAACCAGTCTATCACAGGGCTGACATGTAGAGACAGACAGGTAACCAGTCTATCACAGGGCCAAAATGTAGAGACAGACGGGTAACCAGTCTATCACAGGGCCGAGATGTAGAGACAGACAGGTAACCAGTCTATCACAGGGCCGACATAGAGAGACAGACAGGTCACCAGTCTATCACAGGGCCGACATGTAGAGACAGACAGGTAACCTGTCTATCACAGGGCTGACATGTAGAGACAGACAGGTAACCAATCTATCACAGGGCTGACATGTAGAGACAGACAGATAACCAGTCTATCACAGGGATGACATGTAGAGACAGACAGGTAACCAGTCTATCACAGGGATGACATGTAGAGACAGACAGGTAACCAGTCTATCACAGGGCTGACATGTAGAGACAGACAGGTAACCAGTCTATCACAGGGCTGACATGTAGAGACAGACAGGTAACCAGTCTATCACAGGGCCTAAATGTAGAGACAGACAGGTAACCAGTCTATCACAGGGCTGACATGTAGAGACAGACAGGTAACCAGTCTATCACAGGGCTGACATGTAGAGACAGACAGGTAACCAGTCTATCACAGGGCCGAAATGTAGGGACAGACAGGTAACCAGTCTATCACAGGGCCGACATGGAGAGACAGACAGGTCACCAGTCTATCACAGGGCTGACATGTAGAGACAGACAGGTAACCTGTCTATCACAGGGCTGACATGTAGAGACAGACAGGTAACCTGTCTATCACAGGGCTGACATGTAGAGACAGACAGGTGACCAGTCTATCACAGGGCTGACATGTAGAGACAGACAGGTAACCAGTCTATCACAGGGAGACATGTAGAGACAGACAGGTAACCAGTCTATCACAGGGCTGACATGTAGAGACAGACAGGTAACCAGTCTATCACAGGGCTGACATGTAGAGACAGACAGGTAACCAGTCTATCACAGGGCCAAAATGTAGAGACAGACGGGTAACCAGTCTATCACAGGGCCGAGATGTAGAGACAGACAGGTAACCAGTCTATCACAGGGCCGACATAGAGAGACAGACAGGTCACCAGTCTATCACAGGGCCGACATGTAGAGACAGACAGGTAACCTGTCTATCACAGGGCTGACATGTAGAGACAGACAGGTAACCATTCTATCACAGGGCTGACATGTAGAGACAGACAGATAACCAGTCTATCACAGGGCTGACATGTAGAGACAGACAGGTAACCAGTCTATCACAGGGCCTAAATGTAGAGACAGACAGGTAACCAGTCTATCACAGGGAGACATGTAGAGACAGACAGGTAACCAGTCTATCACAGGGATGACATGTAGAGACAGACAGGTAACCAGTCTATCACAGGGCTGACATGTAGAGACAGACAGGTAACCAGTCTATCACAGGGCCGAAATGTAGAGACAGACGGGTAACCAGTCTATCACAGGGCCGACATAGAGAGACAGACAGGTCACCAGTCTATCACAGGGCCGACATGTAGAGACAGACAGGTCACCAGTCTATCCATGTCGGCCCTGTGATAGACTGGTTACCTGTCTGTCCCTACATTTCGGCCCTGTGATAGACAGGTAACCTGTCTATCACAGGGCTGACATGTAGAGACAGACAGGTAACCAATCTATCACAGGGCTGACATGTAGAGACAGACAGATAACCAGTCTATCACAGGGCTGACATGTAGAGACAGACAGGTAACCAGTCTATCACAGGGCCTAAATGTAGAGACAGACAGGTAACCAGTCTATCACAGGGAGACATGTAGAGACAGACAGGTAACCAGTCTATCACAGGGATGACATGTAGAGACAGACAGGTAACCAGTCTATCACAGGGCCGACATGGAGAGACAGACAGGTCACCAGTCTATCACAGGGCTGACATGTAGAGACAGACAGGTAACCTGTCTATCACAGGGCTGACATGTAGAGACAGACAGGTAACCTGTCTATCACAGGGCTGACATGTAGAGACAGACAGGTGACCAGTCTATCACAGGGCTGACATGTAGAGACAGACAGGTAACCTGTCTATCACAGGGCTGACATGTAGAGACAGACAGGTAACCAGTCTATCACAGGGCCGAAATGTAGAGACAGACGGGTAACCAGTCTATCACAGGGCCGACATAGAGAGACAGACAGGTCACCAGTCTATCACAGGGCCGACATGTAGAGACAGACAGGTCACCAATCTATCACAGGGCTGACATGTAGAGACAGACAGATAACCAGTCTATCACAGGGCCGACATGTAGAGACAGACAGGTAACCTGTCTATCACAGGGCTGACATGTAGAGACAGACAGGTAACCAATCTATCACAGGGCTGACATGTAGAGACAGACAGATAACCAGTCTATCACAGGGCTGACATGTAGAGACAGACAGGTAACCAGTCTATCACAGGGCTGACATGTAGAGACAGACAGGTAACCAGTCTATCACAGGGAGACATGTAGAGACAGACAGGTAACCAGTCTATCACAGGGATGACATGTAGAGACAGACAGGTAACCAGTCTATCACAGGGCTGACATGTAGAGACAGACAGGTAACCAGTCTATCACAGGGCTGACATGTAGAGACAGACAGGTAACCAGTCTATCACAGGGCCTAAATGTAGAGACAGACAGGTAACCAGTCTATCACAGGGCTGACATGTAGAGACAGACAGGTAACCAGTCTATCACAGGGCTGACATGTAGAGACAGACAGGTAACCAGTCTATCACAGGGCCGAAATGTAGGGACAGACAGGTAACCAGTCTATCACAGGGCTGACATGGAGAGACAGACAGGTAACCAGTCTATCACAGGGCCTAAATGTAGAGACAGACAGGTAACCAGTCTATCACAGGGAGACATGTAGAGACAGACAGGTAACCAGTCTATCACAGGGATGACATGTAGAGACAGACAGGTAACCAGTCTATCACAGGGCCGACATGGAGAGACCGACAGGTCACCAGTCTATCACAGGGCTGACATGTAGAGACAGACAGGTAACCTGTCTATCACAGGGCTGACATGTAGAGACAGACAGGTAACCTGTCTATCACAGGGCTGACATGTAGAGACAGACAGGTGACCAGTCTATCACAGGGCTGACATGTAGAGACAGACAGGTAACCTGTCTATCACAGGGCTGACATGTAGAGACAGACAGGTAACCAGTCTATCACAGGGCCGAAATGTAGAGACAGACGGGTAACCAGTCTATCACAGGGCCGACATAGAGAGACAGACAGGTCACCAGTCTATCACAGGGCCGACATGTAGAGACAGACAGGTCACCAGTCTATCACAGGGCCGACATGTAGAGACAGACAGGTAATCTGTCTATCACAGGGCTGACATGTAGAGACAGACAGGTAACCAATCTATCACAGGGCTGACATGTAGAGACAGACAGATAACCAGTCTATCACAGGGCCGACATGTAGAGACAGACAGGTAACCTGTCTATCACAGGGCTGACATGTAGAGACAGACAGGTAACCAATCTATCACAGGGCTGACATGTAGAGACAGACAGATAACCAGTCTATCACAGGGCTGACATGTAGAGACAGACAGGTAACCAGTCTATCACAGGGCTGACATGTAGAGACAGACAGGTAACCAGTCTATCACAGGGAGACATGTAGAGACAGACAGGTAACCAGTCTATCACAGGGATGACATGTAGAGACAGACAGGTAACCAGTCTATCACAGGGCTGACATGTAGAGACAGACAGGTAACCAGTCTATCACAGGGCTGACATGTAGAGACAGACAGGTAACCAGTCTATCACAGGGCCTAAATGTAGAGACAGACAGGTAACCAGTCTATCACAGGGCTGACATGTAGAGACAGACAGGTAACCAGTCTATCACAGGGCTGACATGTAGAGACAGACAGGTAACCAGTCTATCACAGGGCCGAAATGTAGGGACAGACAGGTAACCAGTCTATCACAGGGCCGACATGGAGAGACAGACAGGTCACCAGTCTATCACAGGGCTGACATGTAGAGACAGACAGGTAACCTGTCTATCACAGGGCTGACATGTAGAGACAGGCAGGTAACCTGTCTATCACAGGGCTGACATGTAGAGACAGACAGGTGACCAGTCTATCACAGGGCTGACATGTAGAGACAGACAGGTAACCAGTCTATCACAGGGAGAAATGTAGAGACAGACAGGTAACCAGTCTATCACAGGGCTGACATGTAGAGACAGACAGGTAACCAGTCTATCACAGGGCCAAAATGTAGAGACAGACGGGTAACCAGTCTATCACAGGGCCGAGATGTAGAGACAGACAGGTAACCAGTCTATCACAGGGCCGACATAGAGAGACAGACAGGTCACCAGTCTATCACAGGGCCGACATGTAGAGACAGACAGGTGACCAGTCTATCACAGGGCTGACATGTAGAGACAGACAGGTAACCAGTCTATCACAGGGAGACATGTAGAGACAGACAGGTAACCAGTCTATCACAGGGCTGACATGTAGAGACAGACAGGTAACCAGTCTATCACAGGGCTGACATGTAGAGACAGACAGGTAACCAGTCTATCACAGGGCCAAAATGTAGAGACAGACGGGTAACCAGTCTATCACAGGGCCGAGATGTAGAGACAGACAGGTAACCAGTCTATCACAGGGCCGACATAGAGAGACAGACAGGTCACCAGTCTATCACAGGGCCGACATGTAGAGACAGACAGGTAACCTGTCTATCACAGGGCTGACATGTAGAGACAGACAGGTAACCAATCTATCACAGGGCTGACATGTAGAGACAGACAGATAACCAGTCTATCACAGGGCTGACATGTAGAGACAGACAGGTAACCAGTCTATCACAGGGCCTAAATGTAGAGACAGACAGGTAACCAGTCTATCACAGGGAGACATGTAGAGACAGACAGGTAACCAGTCTATCACAGGGATGACATGTAGAGACAGACAGGTAACCAGTCTATCACAGGGCTGACATGTAGAGACAGACAGGTAACCAGTCTATCACAGGGCTGACATGTAGAGACAGACAGGTAACCAGTCTATCACAGGGCTGACATGTAGAGACAGACAGGTAACCAGTCTATCACAGGGCTGACATGTAGAGACAGACAGGTAACCAGTCTATCACAGGGCCTAAATGTAGAGACAGACAGGTAACCAGTCTATCACAGGGCTGACATGTAGAGACAAACAGGTAACCAGTCTATCACAGGGCTGACATGTAGAGACAGACAGGTAACCAGTCTATCACAGGGCCGAAATGTAGGGACAGACAGGTAACCAGTCTATCACAGGGCCGACATGGAGAGACAGACAGGTCACCAGTCTATCACAGGGCTGACATGTAGAGACAGACAGGTAACCTGTCTATCACAGGGCTGACATGTAGAGACAGACAGGTAACCTGTCTATCACAGGGCTGACATGTAGAGACAGACAGGTGACCAGTCTATCACAGGGCTGACATGTAGAGACAGACAGGTAACCTGTCTATCACAGGGCTGACATGTAGAGACAGACAGGTAACCAGTCTATCACAGGGCCGAAATGTAGAGACAGACGGGTAACCAGTCTATCACAGGGCCGACATAGAGAGACAGACAGGTCACCAGTCTATCACAGGGCCGACATGTAGAGACAGACAGGTCACCAGTCTATCACAGGGCCGACATGTAGAGACAGACAGGTAATCTGTCTATCACAGGGCTGACATGTAGAGACAGACAGGTAACCAATCTATCACAGGGCTGACATGTAGAGACAGACAGATAACCAGTCTATCACAGGGCCGACATGTAGAGACAGACAGGTAACCTGTCTATCACAGGGCTGACATGTAGAGACAGACAGGTAACCAATCTATCACAGGGCTGACATGTAGAGACAGACAGATAACCAGTCTATCACAGGGCTGACATGTAGAGACAGACAGGTAACCAGTCTATCACAGGGCTGACATGTAGAGACAGACAGGTAACCAGTCTATCACAGGGAGACATGTAGAGACAGACAGGTAACCAGTCTATCACAGGGATGACATGTAGAGACAGACAGGTAACCAGTCTATCACAGGGCTGACATGTAGAGACAGACAGGTAACCAGTCTATCACAGGGCTGACATGTAGAGACAGACAGGTAACCAGTCTATCACAGGGCCTAAATGTAGAGACAGACAGGTAACCAGTCTATCACAGGGCTGACATGTAGAGACAGACAGGTAACCAGTCTATCACAGGGCTGACATGTAGAGACAGACAGGTAACCAGTCTATCACAGGGCCGAAATGTAGGGACAGACAGGTAACCAGTCTATCACAGGGCCGACATGGAGAGACAGACAGGTCACCAGTCTATCACAGGGCTGACATGTAGAGACAGACAGGTAACCTGTCTATCACAGGGCTGACATGTAGAGACAGACAGGTAACCTGTCTATCACAGGGCTGACATGTAGAGACAGACAGGTGACCAGTCTATCACAGGGCTGACATGTAGAGACAGACAGGTAACCAGTCTATCACAGGGAGACATGTAGAGACAGACAGGTAACCAGTCTATCACAGGGCTGACATGTAGAGACAGACAGGTAACCAGTCTATCACAGGGCTGACATGTAGAGACAGACAGGTAACCAGTCTATCACAGGGCCAAAATGTAGAGACAGACGGGTAACCAGTCTATCACAGGGCCGAGATGTAGAGACAGACAGGTAACCAGTCTATCACAGGGCCGACATAGAGAGACAGACAGGTCACCAGTCTATCACAGGGCCGACATGTAGAGACAGACAGGTAACCTGTCTATCACAGGGCTGACATGTAGAGACAGACAGGTAACCAATCTATCACAGGGCTGACATGTAGAGACAGACAGATAACCAGTCTATCACAGGGCTGACATGTAGAGACAGACAGGTAACCAGTCTATCACAGGGCTGACATGTAGAGACAGACAGGTAACCAGTCTATCACAGGGAGACATGTAGAGACAGACAGGTAACCAGTCTATCACAGGGATGACATGTAGAGACAGACAGGTAACCAGTCTATCACAGGGCTGACATGTAGAGACAGACAGGTAACCAGTCTATCACAGGGCTGACATGTAGAGAAAGACAGGTAACCAGTCTATCACAGGGCCGAAATGTAGAGACAGACGGGTAACCAGTCTATCACAGGGCCGACATAGAGAGACAGACAGGTCACCAGTCTATCACAGGGCCGACATGTAGAGACAGACAGGTAACCAGTCTATCACAGGGCTGACATGTAGAGACAGACAGGTAACCAGTCTATCACAGGGAGACATGTAGAGACAGACAGGTAACCAGTCTATCACAGAGATGACATGTAGAGACAGACAGGTAACCAGTCTATCACAGGGCCAAAATGTAGAGACAGACGGGTAACCAGTCTATCACAGGGCCGAGATGTAGAGACAGACAGGTAACCAGTCTATCACAGGGCTGACATGTAGAGACAGACAGGTAACCAGTCTATCACAGGGAGACATGTAGAGACAGACAGGTAACCAGTCTATCACAGGGATGACATGTAGAGACAGACAGGTAACCAGTCTATCACAGGGCCAAAATGTAGAGACAGACGGGTAACCAGTCTATCACAGGGCCGAGATGTAGAGACAGACAGGTAACCAGTCTATCACAGGGCTGACATGTAGACACAGACAGGTAACCAGTCTATCACAGGGAGACATGTAGAGACAGATAGGTAACCAGTCTATCACAGGGCTGACATGTAGAGACAGACAGGTAACCAGTCTATCACAGGGCTGAAATGTAGAGACAGACAGGTAACCAGTCTATCACAGGGCCGAAATGTAGAGACAGACGGTTAACCAGTCTATCACAGGGCCGAAATGTACAGACAAACAGGTAACCAGTCTATTACAGGGCCGAAATGTAGAGACAGACAGGTAACCAGTCTATCACGGGGCCAAAATGTAGAGACAGACAGGTAACCAGTCTATCACACGGCCGAAATGTAGAGACAGACAGGTAACCAGTCTATCACGGGGCTGACATGTAGAGACAGACAGGTAACCAGTATATCACTGGGCCGAAATGTAGAGACAGACAGGTAACCAGTTTATCACAGGGTCAACATGTAGAGACAGACAGGTAACCAGTCTATCACAGGGCCTAAATGTAGAGACAGACAGGTAACCAGTCTATCACAGGGCTGACATGGAGAGACAGAAAGGTCACCAGTCTATCACAGGGCCGACATGTAGAGACAGACAGGTAACCTGTCTATCACAGGGCTGACATTTAGAGACAGACAGGTAACCTGTCTATCACAGGGCTGACATTTAGAGACAGACAGGTAACCAGTCTATCACAGGGAGACATGTAGAGACAGACAGGTCACCAGTCTATCACAGGGCTGACATGGAGAGACAGACAGGTCACCAGTCTATCACAGGGCTGACATGTAGAGACAGACAGGTAACCTGTCTATCACAGGGCTGACATGTAGAGACAGACAGGTAACCTGTCTATCACAGGGCTGACATGTAGAGACAGACAGGTGACCAGTCTATCACAGGGCTGACATGTAGAGACAGACAGGTAACCAGTCTATCACAGGGAGACATGTAGAGACAGACAGGTAACCAGTCTATCACAGGGCTGACATGTAGAGACAGACAGGTAACCAGTCTATCACAGGGCCAAAATGTAGAGACAGACGGGTAACCAGTCTATCACAGGGCCGAGATGTAGAGACAGACAGGTAACCAGTCTATCACAGGGCCGACATAGAGAGACAGACAGGTCACCAGTCTATCACAGGGCCGACATGTAGAGACAGACAGGTAACCTGTCTATCACAGGGCTGACATGTAGAGACAGACAGGTAACCAATCTATCACAGGGCTGACATGTAGAGACAGACAGATAACCAGTCTATCACAGGGCCGACATGTAGAGACAGACAGGTAACCTGTCTATCACAGGGCTGACATGTAGAGACAGACAGGTAACCAATCTATCACAGGGCTGACATGTAGAGACAGACAGATAACCAGTCTATCACAGGGCTGACATGTAGAGACAGACAGGTAACCAGTCTATCACAGGGCTGACATGTAGAGACAGACAGGTAACCAGTCTATCACAGGGAGACATGTAGAGACAGACAGGTAACCAGTCTATCACAGGGATGACATGTAGAGACAGACAGGTAACCAGTCTATCACAGGGCTGACATGTAGAGACAGACAGGTAACCAGTCTATCACAGGGCTGACATGTAGAGACAGACAGGTAACCAGTCTATCACAGGGCTGACATGTAGAGACAGACAGGTAACCAGTCTATCACAGGGCTGACATGTAGAGACAGACAGGTAACCAGTCTATCACAGGGCCAAAATGTAGAGACAGACGGGTAACCAGTCTATCACAGGGCCGAGATGTAGAGACAGACAGGTAACCAGTCTATCACAGGGCCGACATGTAGAGACAGACAGGTAACCAGTCTATCACAGGGAGACATGTAGAGACAGACAGGTAACCAGTCTATCACAGGGATGACATGTAGAGACAGACAGGTAACCAGTCTATCACAGGGCTGACATGTAGAGACAGACAGGTAACCAGTCTATCACAGGGCTGACATGTAGAGACAGACAGGTAACCAGTCTATCACAGGGCCGAAATGTAGAGACAGACAGGTAACCAGTCTATCACAGGGCCGACATAGAGAGACAGACAGGTCACCAGTCTATCACAGGGCCGACATGTAGAGACAGACAGGTCACCAGTCTATCACAGGGCCGACATGTAGAGACAGACAGGTAACCTGTCTATCACAGGGCTGACATGTAGAGACAGACAGGTAACCAATCTATCACAGGGCTGACATGTAGAGACAGACAGATAACCAGTCTATCACAGGGCTGACATGTAGAGACAGACAGGTAACCAGTCTATCACAGGGATGACATGTAGAGACAGACAGGTAACCAGTCTATCACAGGGCTGACATGTAGAGACAGACAGGTAACCAGTCTATCACAGGGCTGACATGTAGAGACAGACAGGTAACCAGTCTATCACAGGGCCTAAATGTAGAGACAGACAGGTAACCAGTCTATCACAGGGCTGACATGTAGAGACAGACAGGTAACCAGTCTATCACAGGGCTGACATGTAGAGACAGACAGGTAACCAGTCTATCACAGGGCCGAAATGTAGGGACAGACAGGTAACCAGTCTATCACAGGGCCGACATGGAGAGACAGACAGGTCACCAGTCTATCACAGGGCTGACATGTAGAGACAGACAGGTAACCTGTCTATCACAGGGCTGACATGTAGAGACAGACAGGTAACCTGTCTATCACAGGGCTGACATGTAGAGACAGACAGGTGACCAGTCTATCACAGGGCTGACATGTAGAGACAGACAGGTAACCTGTCTATCACAGGGCTGACATGTAGAGACAGACAGGTAACCAGTCTATCACAGGGCCGAAATGTAGAGACAGACGGGTAACCAGTCTATCACAGGGCCGACATAGAGAGACAGACAGGTCACCAGTCTATCACAGGGCCGACATGTAGAGACAGACAGGTCACCAGTCTATCACAGGGCCGACATGTAGAGACAGACAGGTAACCTGTCTATCACAGGGCTGACATGTAGAGACAGACAGGTAACCAATCTATCACAGGGCTGACATGTAGAGACAGACAGATAACCAGTCTATCACAGGGCCGACATGTAGAGACAGACAGGTAACCTGTCTATCACAGGGCTGACATGTAGAGACAGACAGGTAACCAATCTATCACAGGGCTGACATGTAGAGACAGACAGATAACCAGTCTATCACAGGGCTGACATGTAGAGACAGACAGGTAACCAGTCTATCACAGGGCTGACATGTAGAGACAGACAGGTAACCAGTCTATCACAGGGCCTAAATGTAGAGACAGACAGGTAACCAGTCTATCACAGGGCTGACATGTAGAGACAGACAGGTAACCAGTCTATCACAGGGCTGACATGTAGAGACAGACAGGTAACCAGTCTATCACAGGGCCGAAATGTAGGGACAGACAGGTAACCAGTCTATCACAGGGCCGACATGGAGAGACAGACAGGTCACCAGTCTATCACAGGGCTGACATGTAGAGACAGACAGGTAACCTGTCTATCACAGGGCTGACATGTAGAGACAGACAGGTAACCTGTCTATCACAGGGCTGACATGTAGAGACAGACAGGTGACCAGTCTATCACAGGGCTGACATGTAGAGACAGACAGGTAACCAGTCTATCACAGGGAGACATGTAGAGACAGACAGGTAACCAGTCTATCACAGGGCTGACATGTAGAGACAGACAGGTAACCAGTCTATCACAGGGCTGACATGTAGAGACAGACAGGTAACCAGTCTATCACAGGGCCAAAATGTAGAGACAGACGGGTAACCAGTCTATCACAGGGCCGAGATGTAGAGACAGACAGGTAACCAGTCTATCACAGGGCCGACATAGAGAGACAGACAGGTCACCAGTCTATCACAGGGCCGACATGTAGAGACAGACAGGTAACCTGTCTATCACAGGGCTGACATGTAGAGACAGACAGGTAACCAATCTATCACAGGGCTGACATGTAGAGACAGACAGATAACCAGTCTATCACAGGGCTGACATGTAGAGACAGACAGGTAACCAGTCTATCACAGGGCTGACATGTAGAGACAGACAGGTAACCAGTCTATCACAGGGAGACATGTAGAGACAGACAGGTAACCAGTCTATCACAGGGATGACATGTAGAGACAGACAGGTAACCAGTCTATCACAGGGCTGACATGTAGAGACAGACAGGTAACCAGTCTATCACAGGGCTGACATGTAGAGACAGACAGGTAACCAGTCTATCACAGGGCCGAAATGTAGAGACAGACGGGTAACCAGTCTATCACAGGGCCGACATAGAGAGACAGACAGGTCACCAGTCTATCACAGGGCCGACATGTAGAGACAGACAGGTAACCTGTCTATCACAGGGCTGACATGTAGAGACAGACAGGTAACCAATCTATCACAGGGCTGACATGTAGAGACAGACAGGTAACCAGTCTATCACAGGGCTGACATGTAGAGACAGACAGGTAACCAGTCTATCACAGGGCTGACATGTAGAGACAGACAGGTAACCAGTCTATCACAGGGAGACATGTAGAGACAGACAGGTAACCAGTCTATCACAGGGATGACATGTAGAGACAGACAGGTAACCAGTCTATCACAGGGCCAAAATGTAGAGACAGACGGGTAACCAGTCTATCACAGGGCCGAGATGTAGAGACAGACAGGTAACCAGTCTATCACAGGGCTGACATGTAGACACAGACAGGTAACCAGTCTATCACAGGGAGACATGTAGAGACAGATAGGTAACCAGTCTATCACAGGGCTGACATGTAGAGACAGACAGGTAACCAGTCTATCACAGGGCTGAAATGTAGAGACAGACAGGTAACCAGTCTATCACAGGGCCGAAATGTAGAGACAGACGGTTAACCAGTCTATCACAGGGCCGAAATGTACAGACAAACAGGTAACCAGTCTATTACAGGGCCGAAATGTAGAGACAGACAGGTAACCAGTCTATCACGGGGCCAAAATGTAGAGACAGACAGGTAACCAGTCTATCACACGGCCGAAATGTAGAGACAGACAGGTAACCAGTCTATCACGGGGCTGACATGTAGAGACAGACAGGTAACCAGTATATCACTGGGCCGAAATGTAGAGACAGACAGGTAACCAGTTTATCACAGGGTCAACATGTAGAGACAGACAGGTAACCAGTCTATCACAGGGCCTAAATGTAGAGACAGACAGGTAACCAGTCTATCACAGGGCTGACATGTAGAGACAGACAGGTAACCAGTCTATCACAGGGCCGAAATGTAGGGACAGACAGCTAACCAGTCTATCACAGGGCCGACATGGAGAGACAGACAGGTCACCAGTCTATCACAGGGCTGACATGTAGAGACAGACAGGTAACCAGTATATCACAGGGCCTAAATGTAGAGACAGACAGGTAACCAGTCTATCACAGGGCTGACATGGAGAGACAGAAAGGTCACCAGTCTATCACAGGGCCGACATGTAGAGACAGACAGGTAACCTGTCTATCACAGGGCTGACATTTAGAGACAGACAGGTAACCTGTCTATCACAGGGCTGACATTTAGAGACAGACAGGTAACCAGTCTATCACAGGGAGACATGTAGAGACAGACAGGTCACCAGTCTATCACAGGGCTGACATGTAGAGACAGACAGGTAACCAGTCTATCACAGGGAGACATGTAGAGACAGACAGGTAACCAGTCTATCACAGGGATGACATGTAGAGACAGACAGGTAACCAGTCTATCACTGGGCTGACATAGACAGACAGGTCACCAGTCTATCACAGGGCTGACATGTAGAGACAGACAGGTAACCAGTCTATCACAGGGAGACATGTAGAGACAGACAGGTAACCAGTCTATCACAGGGCTGACATGTAGAGACAGACAGGTAACCAGTCTATCACAGGGCTGACATGTAGAGACAGACAGGTAACCAGTATATCACAGGGCCGAAATGTAGAGACAGACGGGTAACCAGTCTATCACAGGGCCGACATAGAGAGACAGACAGGTCACCAGTCTATCACAGGGCCGACATGTAGAGACAGACAGGTAACCTGTCTATCACAGGGCTGTCATGTAGAGACAGACAAGTAACCAGTCTATCACAGGGCTGACATGTAGAGACAGACAGGTAACCAGTCTATCACAGGGCTGACATGTAGAGACAGACAGGTAACCAGTCTATCACAGGGAGACATGTAGAGACAGACAGGTAACCAGTCTATCACAGGGATGACATGTAGAGACAGACAGGTAACCAGTCTATCACAGGGCCAAAATGTAGAGACAGACGGGTAACCAGTCTATCACAGGGCCGAGATGTAGAGACAGACAGGTAACCAGTCTATCACAGGGCTGACATGTAGACACAGACAGGTAACCAGTCTATCACAGGGAGACATGTAGAGACAGATAGGTAACCAGTCTATCACAGGGCTGACATGTAGAGACAGACAGGTAACCAGTCTATCATAGGGCTGAAATGTAGAGACAGACAGGTAACCAGTCTATCACAGGGCCGAAATGTAGAGACAGACGGTTAACCAGTCTATCACAGGGCCGAAATTTAGAGACAAACAGGTAACCAGTCTATTACAGGGCCGAAATGTAGAGACAGACAGGTAACCAGTCTATCACGGGGCCAAAATGTAGAGACAGACAGGTAACCAGTCTATCACAGGGCCGAAATGTAGAGACAGACGGTTAACCAGTCTATCACAGGGCCGAAATTTAGAGACAAACAGGTAACCAGTCTATTACAGGGCCGAAATGTAGAGACAGACAGGTAACCAGTCTATCACGGGGCCAAAATGTAGAGACAGACAGGTAACCAGTCTATCACAGTGCCGAAATGTAGAGACAGACAGGTAACCAGTCTATCACAGGGCTGACATGTAGAGACAGACAGGTAACCAGTCTATCACAGGGAGACATGTAGAGACAGACAGGTAACCAGTCTATCACAGGGATGACATGTAGAGACAGACAGGTAACCAGTCTATCACAGGGCCAAAATGTAGAGACAGACGGGTAACCAGTCTATCACAGGGCCGAGATGTAGAGACAGACAGGTAACCAGTCTATCACAGGGCTGACATGTAGACACAGACAGGTAACCAGTCTGTCACAGGGCTGACATGTAGAGACAGACAGGTAACCAGTCTATCACAGGGCTGACATGTAGAGACAGACAGGTAACCAGTATATCACAGGGCCTAAATGTAGAGACAGACAGGTAACCAGTCTATCACAGGGCTGACATGGAGAGACAGAAAGGTCACCAGTCTATCACAGGGCCGACATGTAGAGACAGACAGGTAACCTGTCTATCACAGGGCTGACATTTAGAGACAGACAGGTAACCTGTCTATCACAGGGCTGACATTTAGAGACAGACAGGTAACCAGTCTATCACAGGGAGACATGTAGAGACAGACAGGTCACCAGTCTATCACAGGGCTGACATGTAGAGACAGACAGGTAACCAGTCTATCACAGGGAGACATGTAGAGACAGACAGGTCACCAGTCTATCACAGGGATGACATGTAGAGACAGACAGGTAACCAGTCTATCACTGGGCTGACATAGACAGACAGGTCACCAGTCTATCACAGGGCCGACATGTAGAGACAGACAGGTAACCAGTCTATCACAGGGAGACATGTAGAGACAGACAGGTAACCAGTCTATCACAGGGCTGACATGTAGAGACAGACAGGTAACCAGTCTATCACAGGGCTGACATGTAGAGACAGACAGGTAACCAGTCTATCACAGGGCCGAAATGTAGAGACAGACGGGTAACCAGTCTATCACAGGGCCGAAATGTAGAGACAGACGGGTAACCAGTCTATCACAGGGCCGACATAGAGAGACAGACAGGTAACCAGTCTATCACAGGGCCGAAATGTAGAGACAGACGGTTAACCAGTCTATCACAGGGCCGAAATGTACAGACAAACAGGTAACCAGTCTATTACAGGGCCGAAATGTAGAGACAGACAGGTAACCAGTCTATCACGGGGCCAAAATGTAGAGACAGACAGGTAACCAGTCTATCACACGGCCGAAATGTAGAGACAGACAGGTAACCAGTCTATCACGGGGCTGACATGTAGAGACAGACAGGTAACCAGTATATCACTGGGCCGAAATGTAGAGACAGACAGGTAACCAGTTTATCACAGGGTCAACATGTAGAGACAGACAGGTAACCAGTCTATCACAGGGCCTAAATGTAGAGACAGACAGGTAACCAGTCTATCACAGGGCTGACATGTAGAGACAGACAGGTAACCAGTCTATCACAGGGCCGAAATGTAGGGACAGACAGCTAACCAGTCTATCACAGGGCCGACATGGAGAGACAGACAGGTCACCAGTCTATCACAGGGCTGACATGTAGAGACAGACAGGTAACCAGTATATCACAGGGCCTAAATGTAGAGACAGACAGGTAACCAGTCTATCACAGGGCTGACATGGAGAGACAGAAAGGTCACCAGTCTATCACAGGGCCGACATGTAGAGACAGACAGGTAACCTGTCTATCACAGGGCTGACATTTAGAGACAGACAGGTAACCTGTCTATCACAGGGCTGACATTTAGAGACAGACAGGTAACCAGTCTATCACAGGGAGACATGTAGAGACAGACAGGTCACCAGTCTATCACAGGGCTGACATGTAGAGACAGACAGGTAACCAGTCTATCACAGGGAGACATGTAGAGACAGACAGGTAACCAGTCTATCACAGGGATGACATGTAGAGACAGACAGGTAACCAGTCTATCACTGGGCTGACATAGACAGACAGGTCACCAGTCTATCACAGGGCTGACATGTAGAGACAGACAGGTAACCAGTCTATCACAGGGAGACATGTAGAGACAGACAGGTAACCAGTCTATCACAGGGCTGACATGTAGAGACAGACAGGTAACCAGTCTATCACAGGGCTGACATGTAGAGACAGACAGGTAACCAGTCTATCACAGGGCCGAAATGTAGAGACAGACGGGTAACCAGTCTATCACAGGGCCGACATAGAGAGACAGACAGGTCACCAGTCTATCACAGGGCCGACATGTAGAGACAGACAGGTAACCTGTCTATCACAGGGCTGTCATGTAGAGACAGACAAGTAACCAGTCTATCACAGGGCTGACATGTAGAGACAGACAGGTAACCAGTCTATCACAGGGCTGACATGTAGAGACAGACAGGTAACCAGTCTATGACAGGGAGACATGTAGAGACAGACAGGTAACCAGTCTATCACAGGGATGACATGTAGAGACAGACAGGTAACCAGTCTATCACAGGGCCAAAATGTAGAGACAGACGGGTAACCAGTCTATCACAGGGCCGAGATGTAGAGACAGACAGGTAACCAGTCTATCACAGGGCTGACATGTAGACACAGACAGGTAACCAGTCTATCACAGGGAGACATGTAGAGACAGATAGGTAACCAGTCTATCACAGGGCTGACATGTAGAGACAGACAGGTAACCAGTCTATCATAGGGCTGAAATGTAGAGACAGACAGGTAACCAGTCTATCACAGGGCCGAAATGTAGAGACAGACGGTTAACCAGTCTATCACAGGGCCGAAATTTAGAGACAAACAGGTAACCAGTCTATTACAGGGCCGAAATGTAGAGACAGACAGGTAACCAGTCTATCACGGGGCCAAAATGTAGAGACAGACAGGTAACCAGTCTATCACAGGGCCGAAATGTAGAGACAGACGGTTAACCAGTCTATCACAGGGCCGAAATTTAGAGACAAACAGGTAACCAGTCTATTACAGGGCCGAAATGTAGAGACAGACAGGTAACCAGTCTATCACGGGGCCAAAATGTAGAGACAGACAGGTAACCAGTCTATCACAGTGCCGAAATGTAGAGACAGACAGGTAACCAGTCTATCACAGGGCTGACATGTAGAGACAGACAGGTAACCAGTCTATCACAGGGAGACATGTAGAGACAGACAGGTAACCAGTCTATCACAGGGATGACATGTAGAGACAGACAGGTAACCAGTCTATCACAGGGCCAAAATGTAGAGACAGACGGGTAACCAGTCTATCACAGGGCCGAGATGTAGAGACAGACAGGTAACCAGTCTATCACAGGGCTGACATGTAGACACAGACAGGTAACCAGTCTGTCACAGGGCTGACATGTAGAGACAGACAGGTAACCAGTCTATCACAGGGCTGACATGTAGAGACAGACAGGTAACCAGTATATCACAGGGCCTAAATGTAGAGACAGACAGGTAACCAGTCTATCACAGGGCTGACATGGAGAGACAGAAAGGTCACCAGTCTATCACAGGGCCGACATGTAGAGACAGACAGGTAACCTGTCTATCACAGGGCTGACATTTAGAGACAGACAGGTAACCTGTCTATCACAGGGCTGACATTTAAAGACAGACAGGTAACCAGTCTATCACAGGGAGACATGTAGAGACAGACAGGTCACCAGTCTATCACAGGGCTGACATGTAGAGACAGACAGGTAACCAGTCTATCACAGGGAGACATGTAGAGACAGACAGGTCACCAGTCTATCACAGGGATGACATGTAGAGACAGACAGGTAACCAGTCTATCACTGGGCTGACATAGACAGACAGGTCACCAGTCTATCACAGGGCCGACATGTAGAGACAGACAGGTAACCAGTCTATCACAGGGAGACATGTAGAGACAGACAGGTAACCAGACTATCACAGGGCTGACATGTAGAGACAGACAGGTAACCAGTCTATCACAGGGCTGACATGTAGAGACAGACAGGTAACCAGTCTATCACAGGGCCGAAATGTAGAGACAGACGGGTAACCAGTCTATCACAGGGCCGACATAGAGAGACAGACAGGTCACCAGTCTATCACAGGGCCGACATGTAGAGACAGACAGGTAACCTGTCTATCACAGGGCTGACATGTAGAGACAGACAGGTAACCAATCTATCACAGGGCTGACATGTAGAGACAGACAAGTAACCAGTCTATCACAGGGCTGACATGTAGAGACAGACAGGTAACCAGTCTATCACAGGGCTGACATGTAGAGACAGACAGGTAACCAGTCTATCACAGGGAGACATGTAGAGACAGACAGGTAACCAGTCTATCACAGGGATGACATGTAGAGACAGACAGGTAACCAGTCTATCACAGGGCCAAAATGTAGAGACAGACGGGTAACCAGTCTATCACAGGGCCGAGATGTAGAGACAGACAGGTAACCAGTCTATCACAGGGCTGACATGTAGACACAGACAGGTAACCAGTCTATCACAGGGAGACATGTAGAGACAGATAGGTAACCAGTCTATCACAGGGCTGACATGTAGAGACAGACAGGTAACCAGTCTATCACAGGGCTGAAATGTAGAGACAGACAGGTAACCAGTCTATCACAGGGCCGAAATGTAGAGACAGACGGTTAACCAGTCTATCACAGGGCCGAAATTTAGAGACAAACAGGTAACCAGTCTATTACAGGGCCGAAATGTAGAGACAGACAGGTAACCAGTCTATCACGGGGCCAAAATGTAGAGACAGACAGGTAACCAGTCTATCACAGGGCCGAAATGTAGAGACAGACAGGTAACCAGTCTATCACAGGGCTGACATGTAGAGACAGACAGGTAACCAGTCTATCACAGGGAGACATGTAGAGACAGACAGGTAACCAGTCTATCACAGGGCTGACATGTAGAGACAGACAGGTAACCAGTCTATCACAGGGCCGAAATGTAGGGACAGACAGCTAACCAGTCTATCACAGGGCCGACATGGAGAGACAGACAGGTCACCAGTCTATCACAGGGCTGACATGTAGAGACAGACAGGTAACCAGTCTATCACAGGGCTGACATGTAGAGACAGACAGGTAACCAGTATATCACAGGGCCTAAATGTAGAGACAGACAGGTAACCAGTCTATCACAGGGCTGACATGGAGAGACAGACAGGTCACCAGTCTATCACAGGGCCGACATGTAGAGACAGACAGGTAACCTGTCTATCACAGGGCTGACATTTAGAGACAGACAGGTAACCTGTCTATCACAGGGCTGACATTTAGAGACAGACAGGTAACCAGTCTATCACAGGGAGACATGTAGAGACAGACAGGTCACCAGTCTATCACAGGGCTGACATGTAGAGACAGACAGGTAACCAGTCTATCACAGGGAGACATGTAGAGACAGACAGGTAACCAGTCTATCACAGGGATGACATGTAGAGACAGACAGGTAACCAGTCTATCACTGGGCTGACATAGACAGACAGGTCACCAGTCTATCACAGGGCTGACATGTAGAGACAGACAGGTAACCAGTCTATCACAGGGAGACATGTAGAGACAGACAGGTAACCAGTCTATCACAGGGCTGACATGTAGAGACAGACAGGTAACCAGTCTATCACAGGGCCGAAATGTAGAGACAGACGGGTAACCAGTCTATCACAGGGCCGACATAGAGAGACAGACAGGTCACCAGTCTATCACAGGGCCGACATGTAGAGACAGACAGGTAACCTGTCTATCACAGGGCTGACATGTAGAGACAGACAGGTAACCAATCTATCACAGGGCTGACATGTAGAGACAGACAGGTAACCAGTCTATCACAGGGCTGACATGTAGAGACAGACAGGTAACCAGTCTATCACAGGGCTGACATGTAGAGACAGACAGGTAACCAGTCTATCACAGGGAGACATGTAGAGACAGACAGGTAACCAGTCTATCACAGGGATGACATGTAGAGACAGACAGGTAACCAGTCTATCACTGGGCTGACATAGACAGACAGGTCACCAGTCTATCACAGGGCTGACATGTAGAGACAGACAGGTAACCAGTCTATCACAGGGAGACATGTAGAGACAGACAGGTAACCAGTCTATCACAGGGCTGACATGTAGAGACAGACAGGTAACCAGTCTATCACAGGGCCGAAATGTAGAGACAGACGGGTAACCAGTCTATCACAGGGCCGACATAGAGAGACAGACAGGTCACCAGTCTATCACAGGGCCGACATGTAGAGACAGACAGGTAACCTGTCTATCACAGGGCTGACATGTAGAGACAGACAGGTAACCAATCTATCACAGGGCTGACATGTAGAGACAGACAGGTAACCAGTCTATCACAGGGCTGACATGTAGAGACAGACAGGTAACCAGTCTATCACAGGGCTGACATGTAGAGACAGACAGGTAACCAGTCTATCACAGGGAGACATGTAGAGACAGACAGGTAACCAGTCTATCACAGGGATGACATGTAGAGACAGACAGGTAACCAGTCTATCACAGGGCCAAAATGTAGAGACAGACGGGTAACCAGTCTATCACAGGGCCGAGATGTAGAGACAGACAGGTAACCAGTCTATCACAGGGCTGACATGTAGACACAGACAGGTAACCAGTCTATCACAGGGAGACATGTAGAGACAGATAGGTAACCAGTCTATCACAGGGCTGACATGTAGAGACAGACAGGTAACCAGTCTATCACAGGGCTGAAATGTAGAGACAGACAGGTAACCAGTCTATCACAGGGCCGAAATGTAGAGACAGACGGTTAACCAGTCTATCACAGGGCCGAAATTTAGAGACAAACAGGTAACCAGTCTATTACAGGGCCGAAATGTAGAGACAGACAGGTAACCAGTTTATCACAGGGTCAACATGTAGAGACAGACAGGTAACCAGTCTATCACAGGGCCGAGATGTAGAGACAGACAGGTAACCAGTCTATCACAGGGCTGACATGTAGACACAGACAGGTAACCAGTCTATCACAGGGAGACATGTAGAGACAGATAGGTAACCAGTCTATCACAGGGCTGACATGTAGAGACAGACAGGTAACCAGTCTATCACAGGGCTGAAATGTAGAGACAGACAGGTAACCAGTTTATCACAGGGTCAACATGTAGAGACAGACAGGTAACCAGTCTATCACAGGGCCTAAATGTAGAGACAGACAGGTAACCAGTCTATCACAGGGCTGACATGTAGAGACAGACAGGTAACCAGTCTATCACAGGGCTGACATGTAGAGACAGACAGGTAACCAGTCTATCACAGGGATGACATGTAGAGACAGACAGGTAACCAGTATATCACAGGGCCAAAATGTAGAGACAGACGGGTAACCAGTCTATCACAGGGCCGAGATGTAGAGACAGACAGGTAACCAGTCTATCACAGGGCTGACATGTAGACACAGACAGGTAACCAGTCTATCACAGGGAGACATGTAGAGACAGATAGGTAACCAGTCTATCACAGGGCTGACATGTAGAGACAGACAGGTAACCAGTCTATCACAGGGCTGAAATGTAGAGACAGACAGGTAACCAGTCTATCACAGGGCCGAAATGTAGAGACAGACGGTTAACCAGTCTATCACAGGGCCGAAATTTAGAGACAAACAGGTAACCAGTCTATTACAGGGCCGAAATGTAGAGACAGACAGGTAACCAGTTTATCACAGGGTCAACATGTAGAGACAGACAGGTAACCAGTCTATCACAGGGCCGAGATGTAGAGACAGACAGGTAACCAGTCTATCACAGGGCTGACATGTAGACACAGACAGGTAACCAGTCTATCACAGGGAGACATGTAGAGACAGATAGGTAACCAGTCTATCACAGGGCTGACATGTAGAGACAGACAGGTAACCAGTCTATCACAGGGCTGAAATGTAGAGACAGACAGGTAACCAGTTTATCACAGGGTCAACATGTAGAGACAGACAGGTAACCAGTCTATCACAGGGCCTAAATGTAGAGACAGACAGGTAACCAGTCTATCACAGGGCTGACATGTAGAGACAGACAGGTAACCAGTCTATCACAGGGCCGAAATGTAGGGACAGACAGCTAACCAGTCTATCACAGGGCCGACATGGAGAGACAGACAGGTCACCAGTCTATCACAGGGCTGACATGTAGAGACAGACAGGTAACCAGTCTATCACAGGGCTGACATGTAGAGACAGACAGGTAACCAGTATATCACAGGGCCTAAATGTAGAGACAGACAGGTAACCAGTCTATCACAGGGCTGACATGGAGAGACAGAAAGGTCACCAGTCTATCACAGGGCCGACATGTAGAGACAGACAGGTAACCTGTCTATCACAGGGCTGACATTTAGAGACAGACAGGTAACCTGTCTATCACAGGGCTGACATTTAGAGACAGACAGGTAACCAGTCTATCACAGGGAGACATGTAGAGACAGACAGGTCACCAGTCTATCACAGGGCTGACATGTAGAGACAGACAGGTAACCAGTCTATCACAGGGAGACATGTAGAGACAGACAGGTCACCAGTCTATCACAGGGATGACATGTAGAGACAGACAGGTAACCAGTCTATCACTGGGCTGACATAGACAGACAGGTCACCAGTCTATCACAGGGCCGACATGTAGAGACAGACAGGTAACCAGTCTATCACAGGGAGACATGTAGAGACAGACAGGTAACCAGTCTATCACAGGGCTGACATGTAGAGACAGACAGGTAACCAGTCTATCACAGGGCTGACATGTAGAGACAGACAGGTAACCAGTCTATCACAGGGCCGAAATGTAGAGACAGACGGGTAACCAGTCTATCACAGGGCCGACATAGAGAGACAGACAGGTCACCAGTCTATCACAGGGCCGACATGTAGAGACAGACAGGTAACCTGTCTATCACAGGGCTGACATGTAGAGACAGACAGGTAACCAATCTATCACAGGGCTGACATGTAGAGACAGACAAGTAACCAGTCTATCACAGGGCTGACATGTAGAGACAGACAGGTAACCAGTCTATCACAGGGCTGACATGTAGAGACAGACAGGTAACCAGTCTATCACAGGGAGACATGTAGAGACAGACAGGTAACCAGTCTATCACAGGGATGACATGTAGAGACAGACAGGTAACCAGTCTATCACAGGGCCAAAATGTAGAGACAGACGGGTAACCAGTCTATCACAGGGCCGAGATGTAGAGACAGACAGGTAACTAGTCTATCACAGGGCTGACATGTAGACACAGACAGGTAACCAGTCTATCACAGGGAGACATGTAGAGACAGATAGGTAACCAGTCTATCACAGGGCTGACATGTAGAGACAGACAGGTAACCAGTCTATCACAGGGCTGAAATGTAGAGACAGACAGGTAACCAGTCTATCACAGGGCCGAAATGTAGAGACAGACGGTTAACCAGTCTATCACAGGGCCGAAATTTAGAGACAAACAGGTAACCAGTCTATTACAGGGCCGAAATGTAGAGACAGACAGGTAACCAGTCTATCACGGGGCCAAAATGTAGAGACAGACAGGTAACCAGTCTATCACAGGGCCGAAATGTAGAGACAGACAGGTAACCAGTCTATCACAGGGCTGACATGTAGAGACAGACAGGTAACCAGTCTATCACAGGGAGACATGTAGAGACAGACAGGTAACCAGTCTATCACAGGGCTGACATGTAGAGACAGACAGGTAACCAGTCTATCACAGGGCCGAAATGTAGGGACAGACAGCTAACCAGTCTATCACAGGGCCGACATGGAGAGACAGACAGGTCACCAGTCTATCACAGGGCTGACATGTAGAGACAGACAGGTAACCAGTCTATCACAGGGCTGACATGTAGAGACAGACAGGTAACCAGTATATCACAGGGCCTAAATGTAGAGACAGACAGGTAACCAGTCTATCACAGGGCTGACATGGAGAGACAGACAGGTCACCAGTCTATCACAGGGCCGACATGTAGAGACAGACAGGTAACCTGTCTATCACAGGGCTGACATTTAGAGACAGACAGGTAACCTGTCTATCACAGGGCTGACATTTAGAGACAGACAGGTAACCAGTCTATCACAGGGAGACATGTAGAGACAGACAGGTCACCAGTCTATCACAGGGCTGACATGTAGAGACAGACAGGTAACCAGTCTATCACAGGGAGACATGTAGAGACAGACAGGTAACCAGTCTATCACAGGGATGACATGTAGAGACAGACAGGTAACCAGTCTATCACTGGGCTGACATAGACAGACAGGTCACCAGTCTATCACAGGGCTGACATGTAGAGACAGACAGGTAACCAGTCTATCACAGGGAGACATGTAGAGACAGACAGGTAACCAGTCTATCACAGGGCTGACATGTAGAGACAGACAGGTAACCAGTCTATCACAGGGCTGACATGTAGAGACAGACAGGTAACCAGTCTATCACAGGGCCGAAATGTAGAGACAGACGGGTAACCAGTCTATCACAGGGCCGACATAGAGAGACAGACAGGTCACCAGTCTATCACAGGGCCGACATGTAGAGACAGACAGGTAACCTGTCTATCACAGGGCTGACATGTAGAGACAGACAGGTAACCAATCTATCACAGGGCTGACATGTAGAGACAGACAGGTAACCAGTCTATCACAGGGCTGACATGTAGAGACAGACAGGTAACCAGTCTATCACAGGGCTGACATGTAGAGACAGACAGGTAACCAGTCTATCACAGGGAGACATGTAGAGACAGACAGGTAACCAGTCTATCACAGGGATGACATGTAGAGACAGACAGGTAACCAGTCTATCACAGGGCCAAAATGTAGAGACAGACGGGTAACCAGTCTATCACAGGGCCGAGATGTAGAGACAGACAGGTAACCAGTCTATCACAGGGCTGACATGTAGACACAGACAGGTAACCAGTCTATCACAGGGAGACATGTAGAGACAGATAGGTAACCAGTCTATCACAGGGCTGACATGTAGAGACAGACAGGTAACCAGTCTATCACAGGGCTGAAATGTAGAGACAGACAGGTAACCAGTCTATCACAGGGCCGAAATGTAGAGACAGACGGTTAACCAGTCTATCACAGGGCCGAAATTTAGAGACAAACAGGTAACCAGTCTATTACAGGGCCGAAATGTAGAGACAGACAGGTAACCAGTTTATCACAGGGTCAACATGTAGAGACAGACAGGTAACCAGTCTATCACAGGGCCTAAATGTAGAGACAGACAGGTAACCAGTCTATCACAGGGCTGACATGTAGAGACAGACAGGTAACCAGTCTATCACAGGGCCGAAATGTAGGGACAGACAGCTAACCAGTCTATCACAGGGCCGACATGGAGAGACAGACAGGTCACCAGTCTATCACAGGGCTGACATGTAGAGACAGACAGGTAACCAGTCTATCACAGGGCTGACATGTAGAGACAGACAGGTAACCAGTATATCACAGGGCCTAAATGTAGAGACAGACAGGTAACCAGTCTATCACAGGGCTGACATGGAGAGACAGAAAGGTCACCAGTCTATCACAGGGCCGACATGTAGAGACAGACAGGTAACCTGTCTATCACAGGGCTGACATTTAGAGACAGACAGGTAACCTGTCTATCACAGGGCTGACATTTAGAGACAGACAGGTAACCAGTCTATCACAGGGAGACATGTAGAGACAGACAGGTCACCAGTCTATCACAGGGCTGACATGTAGAGACAGACAGGTAACCAGTCTATCACAGGGAGACATGTAGAGACAGACAGGTAACCAGTCTATCACAGGGATGACATGTAGAGACAGACAGGTAACCAGTCTATCACTGGGCTGACATAGACAGACAGGTCACCAGTCTATCACAGGGCTGACATGTAGAGACAGACAGGTAACCAGTCTATCACAGGGAGACATGTAGAGACAGACAGGTAACCAGTCTATCACAGGGCTGACATGTAGAGACAGACAGGTAACCAGTCTATCACAGGGCTGACATGTAGAGACAGACAGGTAACCAGTCTATCACAGGGCCGAAATGTAGAGACAGACGGGTAACCAGTCTATCACAGGGCCGACATAGAGAGACAGACAGGTCACCAGTCTATCACAGGGCCGACATGTAGAGACAGACAGGTAACCTGTCTATCACAGGGCTGACATGTAGAGACAGACAGGTAACCAATCTATCACAGGGCTGACATGTAGAGACAGACAAGTAACCAGTCTATCACAGGGCTGACATGTAGAGACAGACAGGTAACCAGTCTATCACAGGGCTGACATGTAGAGACAGACAGGTTACCAGTCTATCACAGGGCCGACATGTAGAGACAGACAGGTAACCTGTCTATCACAGGGCTGACATTTAGAGACAGACAGGTAACCTGTCTATCACAGGGCTGACATTTAGAGACAGACAGGTAACCAGTCTATCACAGGGAGACATGTAGAGACAGACAGGTCACCAGTCTATCACAGGGCTGACATGTAGAGACAGACAGGTAACCAGTCTATCACAGGGAGACATGTAGAGACAGACAGGTAACCAGTCTATCACAGGGATGACATGTAGAGACAGACAGGTAACCAGTCTATCACTGGGCTGACATAGACAGACAGGTCACCAGTCTATCACAGGGCTGACATGTAGAGACAGACAGGTAACCAGTCTATCACAGGGCCGAAATGTAGAGACAGACGGGTAACCAGTCTATCACAGGGCCGACATAGAGAGACAGACAGGTCACCAGTCTATCACAGGGCCGACATGTAGAGACAGACAGGTAACCTGTCTATCACAGGGCTGACATGTAGAGACAGACAGGTAACCAATCTATCACAGGGCTGACATGTAGAGACAGACAGGTAACCAGTCTATCACAGGGCTGACATGTAGAGACAGACAGGTAACCAGTCTATCACAGGGCTGACATGTAGAGACAGACAGGTAACCAGTCTATCACAGGGAGACATGTAGAGACAGACAGGTAACCAGTCTATCACAGGGATGACATGTAGAGACAGACAGGTAACCAGTCTATCACAGGGCCAAAATGTAGAGACAGACGGGTAACCAGTCTATCACAGGGCCGAGATGTAGAGACAGACAGGTAACCAGTCTATCACAGGGCTGACATGTAGACACAGACAGGTAACCAGTCTATCACAGGGAGACATGTAGAGACAGATAGGTAACCAGTCTATCACAGGGCTGACATGTAGAGACAGACAGGTAACCAGTCTATCACAGGGCTGAAATGTAGAGACAGACAGGTAACCAGTCTATCACAGGGCCGAAATGTAGAGACAGACGGTTAACCAGTCTATCACAGGGCCGAAATTTAGAGACAAACAGGTAACCAGTCTATTACAGGGCCGAAATGTAGAGACAGACAGGTAATCAGTTTATCACAGGGTCAACATGTAGAGACAGACAGGTAACCAGTCTATCACAGGGCCTAAATGTAGAGACAGACAGGTAACCAGTCTATCACAGGGCTGACATGTAGAGACAGACAGGTAACCAGTCTATCACAGGGCCGAAATGTAGGGACAGACAGCTAACCAGTCTATCACAGGGCCGACATGGAGAGACAGACAGGTCACCAGTCTATCACAGGGCTGACATGTAGAGACAGACAGGTAACCAGTCTATCACAGGGCTGACATGTAGAGACAGACAGGTAACCAGTATATCACAGGGCCTAAATGTAGAGACAGACAGGTAACCAGTCTATCACAGGGCTGACATGGAGAGACAGAAAGGTCACCAGTCTATCACAGGGCCGACATGTAGAGACAGACAGGTAACCTGTCTATCACAGGGCTGACATTTAGAGACAGACAGGTAACCTGTCTATCACAGGGCTGACATTTAGAGACAGACAGGTAACCAGTCTATCACAGGGAGACATGTAGAGACAGACAGGTCACCAGTCTATCACAGGGCTGACATGTAGAGACAGACAGGTAACCAGTCTATCACAGGGAGACATGTAGAGACAGACAGGTAACCAGTCTATCACAGGGATGACATGTAGAGACAGACAGGTAACCAGTCTATCACTGGGCTGACATAGACAGACAGGTCACCAGTCTATCACAGGGCTGACATGTAGAGACAGACAGGTAACCAGTCTATCACAGGGAGACATGTAGAGACAGACAGGTAACCAGTCTATCACAGGGCTGACATGTAGAGACAGACAGGTAACCAGTCTATCACAGGGCCGAAATGTAGAGGCAGACGGGTAACCAGTCTATCACAGGGCCGACATAGAGAGACAGACAGGTCACCAGTCTATCACAGGGCCGACATGTAGAGACAGACAGGTAACCTGTCTATCACAGGGCTGACATGTAGAGACAGACAGGTAACCAATCTATCACAGGGCTGACATGTAGAGACAGACAGGTAACCAGTCTATCACAGGGCTGACATGTAGAGACAGACAGGTAACCAGTCTATCACAGGGCTGACATGTAGAGACAGACAGGTAACCAGTCTATCACAGGGAGACATGTAGAGACAGACAGGTAACCAGTCTATCACAGGGATGACATGTAGAGACAGACAGGTAACCAGTCTATCACAGGGCCAAAATGTAGAGACAGACGGGTAACCAGTCTATCACAGGGCCGAGATGTAGAGACAGACAGGTAACCAGTCTATCACAGGGCTGACATGTAGACACAGACAGGTAACCAGTCTATCACAGGGAGACATGTAGAGACAGATAGGTAACCAGTCTATCACAGGGCTGACATGTAGAGACAGACAGGTAACCAGTCTATCACAGGGCTGAAATGTAGAGACAGACAGGTAACCAGTCTATCACAGGGCCGAAATGTAGAGACAGACGGTTAACCAGTCTATCACAGGGCCGAAATTTAGAGACAAACAGGTAACCAGTCTATTACAGGGCCGAAATGTAGAGACAGACAGGTAACCAGTTTATCACAGGGTCAACATGTAGAGACAGACAGGTAACCAGTCTATCACAGGGCCTAAATGTAGAGACAGACAGGTAACCAGTCTATCACAGGGCTGACATGTAGAGACAGACAGGTAACCAGTCTATCACAGGGCCGAAATGTAGGGACAGACAGCTAACCAGTCTATCACAGGGCCGACATGGAGAGACAGACAGGTCACCAGTCTATCACAGGGCTGACATGTAGAGACAGACAGGTAACCAGTCTATCACAGGGCTGACATGTAGAGACAGACAGGTAACCAGTATATCACAGGGCCTAAATGTAGAGACAGACAGGTAACCAGTCTATCACAGGGCTGACATGGAGAGACAGAAAGGTCACCAGTCTATCACAGGGCCGACATGTAGAGACAGACAGGTAACCTGTCTATCACAGGGCTGACATTTAGAGACAGACAGGTAACCTGTCTATCACAGGGCTGACATTTAGAGACAGACAGGTAACCAGTCTATCACAGGGAGACATGTAGAGACAGACAGGTCACCAGTCTATCACAGGGCTGACATGTAGAGACAGACAGGTAACCAGTCTATCACAGGGAGACATGTAGAGACAGACAGGTAACCAGTCTATCACAGGGATGACATGTAGAGACAGACAGGTAACCAGTCTATCACTGGGCTGACATAGACAGACAGGTCACCAGTCTATCACAGGGCTGACATGTAGAGACAGACAGGTAACCAGTCTATCACAGGGAGACATGTAGAGACAGACAGGTAACCAGTCTATCACAGGGCCGAAATGTAGAGGCAGACGGGTAACCAGTCTATCACAGGGCCGACATAGAGAGACAGACAGGTCACCAGTCTATCACAGGGCCGACATGTAGAGACAGACAGGTAACCTGTCTATCACAGGGCTGACATGTAGACACAGACAGGTAACCAATCTATCACAGGGCTGACATGTAGAGACAGACAGGTAACCAGTCTATCACAGGGCTGACATGTAGAGACAGACAGGTAACCAGTCTATCACAGGGCTGACATGTAGAGACAGACAGGTAACCAGTCTATCACAGGGAGACATGTAGAGACAGACAGGTAACCAGTCTATCACAGGGATGACATGTAGAGACAGACAGGTAACCAGTCTATCACAGGGCCAAAATGTAGAGACAGACGGGTAACCAGTCTATCACAGGGCCGAGATGTAGAGACAGACAGGTAACCAGTCTATCACAGGGCTGACATGTAGACACAGACAGGTAACCAGTCTATCACAGGGAGACATGTAGAGACAGATAGGTAACCAGTCTATCACAGGGCTGACATGTAGAGACAGACAGGTAACCAGTCTATCACAGGGCTGAAATGTAGAGACAGACAGGTAACCAGTCTATCACAGGGCCGAAATGTAGAGACAGACGGTTAACCAGTCTATCACAGGGCCGAAATTTAGAGACAAACAGGTAACCAGTCTATTACAGGGCCGAAATGTAGAGACAGACAGGTAACCAGTTTATCACAGGGTCAACATGTAGAGACAGACAGGTAACCAAACTATCACAGGGCCTAAATGTAGAGACAGACAGGTAACCAGTCTATCACAGGGCTGACATGTAGAGACAGACAGGTAACCAGTCTATCACAGGGCCGAAATGTAGGGACAGACAGCTAACCAGTCTATCACAGGGCCGACATGGAGAGACAGACAGGTCACCAGTCTATCACAGGGCTGACATGTAGAGACAGACAGGTAACCAGTCTATCACAGGGCTGACATGTAGAGACAGACAGGTAACCAGTATATCACAGGGCCTAAATGTAGAGACAGACAGGTAACCAGTCTATCACAGGGCTGACATGGAGAGACAGAAAGGTCACCAGTCTATCACAGGGCCGACATGTAGAGACAGACAGGTAACCTGTCTATCACAGGGCTGACATTTAGAGACAGACAGGTAACCTGTCTATCACAGGGCTGACATTTAGAGACAGACAGGTAACCAGTCTATCACAGGGAGACATGTAGAGACAGACAGGTCACCAGTCTATCACAGGGCTGACATGTAGAGACAGACAGGTAACCAGTCTATCACAGGGAGACATGTAGAGACAGACAGGTAACCAGTCTATCACAGGGATGACATGTAGAGACAGACAGGTAACCAGTCTATCACTGGGCTGACATAGACAGACAGGTCACCAGTCTATCACAGGGCTGACATGTAGAGACAGACAGGTAACCAGTCTATCACAGGGAGACATGTAGAGACAGACAGGTAACCAGTCTATCACAGGGCTGACATGTAGAGACAGACAGGTAACCAGTCTATCACAGGGCCGAAATGTAGAGGCAAACGGGTAACCAGTCTATCACAGGGCCGACATAGAGAGACAGACAGGTCACCAGTCTATCACAGGGCCGACATGTAGAGACAGACAGGTAACCTGTCTATCACAGGGCTGACATGTAGAGACAGACAGGTAACCAATCTATCACAGGGCTGACATGTAGAGACAGACAAGTAACCAGTCTATCACAGGGCTGACATGTAGAGACAGACAGGTAACCAGTCTATCACAGGGCTGACATGTAGAGACAGACAGGTAACCAGTCTATCACAGGGAGACATGTAGACACAGACAGGTAACCAGTCTATCACAGGGAGACATGTAGAGACAGATAGGTAACCAGTCTATCACAGGGCTGACATGTAGAGACAGACAGGTAACCAGTCTATCACAGGGCTGAAATGTAGAGACAGACAGGTAACCAGTCTATCACAGGGCCGAAATGTAGAGACAGACGGTTAACCAGTCTATCACAGGGCCGAAATTTAGAGACAAACAGGTAACCAGTCTATTACAGGGCCGAAATGTAGAGACAGACAGGTAACCAGTCTATCACAGGGCTGACATGGAGAGACAGAAAGGTCACCAGTCTATCACAGGGCCGACATGTAGAGACAGACAGGTAACCTGTCTATCACAGGGCTGACATTTAGAGACAGACAGGTAACCTGTCTATCACAGGGCTGACATTTAGAGACAGACAGGTAACCAGTCTATCACAGGGAGACATGTAGAGACAGACAGGTCACCAGTCTATCACAGGGCTGACATGTAGAGACAGACAGGTAACCAGTCTATCACAGGGAGACATGTAGAGACAGACAGGTAACCAGTCTATCACAGGGATGACATGTAGAGACAGACAGGTAACCAGTCTATCACTGGGCTGACATAGACAGACAGGTCACCAGTCTATCACAGGGCTGACATGTAGAGACAGACAGGTAACCAGTCTATCACAGGGAGACATGTAGAGACAGACAGGTAACCAGTCTATCACAGGGCTGACATGTAGAGACAGACAGGTAACCAGTCTATCACAGGGCCGAAATGTAGAGGCAAACGGGTAACCAGTCTATCACAGGGCCGACATAGAGAGACAGACAGGTCACCAGTCTATCACAGGGCCGACATGTAGAGACAGACAGGTAACCTGTCTATCACAGGGCTGACATGTAGAGACAGACAGGTAACCAATCTATCACAGGGCTGACATGTAGAGACAGACAAGTAACCAGTCTATCACAGGGCTGACATGTAGAGACAGACAGGTAACCAGTCTATCACAGGGCTGACATGTAGAGACAGACAGGTAACCAGTCTATCACAGGGAGACATGTAGACACAGACAGGTAACCAGTCTATCACAGGGAGACATGTAGAGACAGATAGGTAACCAGTCTATCACAGGGCTGACATGTAGAGACAGACAGGTAACCAGTCTATCACAGGGCTGAAATGTAGAGACAGACAGGTAACCAGTCTATCACAGGGCCGAAATGTAGAGACAGACGGTTAACCAGTCTATCACAGGGCCGAAATTTAGAGACAAACAGGTAACCAGTCTATTACAGGGCCGAAATGTAGAGACAGACAGGTAACCAGTCTATCACGGGGCCAAAATGTAGAGACAGACAGGTAACCAGTCTATCACAGGGCCGAAATGTAGAGACAGACAGGTAACCAGTCTATCACAGGGCTGACATGTAGAGACAGACAGGTAACCAGTCTATCACAGGGAGACATGTAGAGACAGACAGGTAACCAGTCTATCACAGGGCTGACATGTAGAGACAGACAGGTAACCAGTCTATCACAGGGCCGAAATGTAGGGACAGACAGCTAACCAGTCTATCACAGGGCCGACATGGAGAGACAGACAGGTCACCAGTCTATCACAGGGCTGACATGTAGAGACAGACAGGTAACCAGTCTATCACAGGGCTGACATGTAGAGACAGACAGGTAACCAGTATATCACAGGGCCTAAATGTAGAGACAGACAGGTAACCAGTCTATCACAGGGCTGACATGGAGAGACAGACAGGTCACCAGTCTATCACAGGGCCGACATGTAGAGACAGACAGGTAACCAGTCTATCACAGGGATGACATGTAGAGACAGACAGGTAACCAGTCTATCACAGGGCCAAAATGTAGAGACAGACGGGTAACCAGTCTATCACAGGGCCGAGATGTAGAGACAGACAGGTAACCAGTCTATCACAGGGCTGACATGTAGACACAGACAGGTAACCAGTCTATCACAGGGAGACATGTAGAGACAGATAGGTAACCAGTCTATCACAGGGCTGACATGTAGAGACAGACAGGTAACCAGTCTATCACAGGGCTGAAATGTAGAGACAGACAGGTAACCAGTTTATCACAGGGTCAACATGTAGAGACAGACAGGTAACCAGTCTATCACAGGGCCTAAATGTAGAGACAGACAGGTAACCAGTCTATCACAGGGCTGACATGTAGAGACAGACAGGTAACCAGTCTATCACAGGGCCGAAATGTAGGGACAGACAGCTAACCAGTCTATCACAGGGCCGACATGGAGAGACAGACAGGTCACCAGTCTATCACAGGGCTGACATGTAGAGACAGACAGGTAACCAGTCTATCACAGGGCTGACATGTAGAGACAGACAGGTAACCAGTATATCACAGGGCCTAAATGTAGAGACAGACAGGTAACCAGTCTATCACAGGGCTGACATGGAGAGACAGAAAGGTCACCAGTCTATCACAGGGCCGACATGTAGAGACAGACAGGTAACCTGTCTATCACAGGGCTGACATTTAGAGACAGACAGGTAACCTGTCTATCACAGGGCTGACATTTAGAGACAGACAGGTAACCAGTCTATCACAGGGAGACATGTAGAGACAGACAGGTCACCAGTCTATCACAGGGCTGACATGTAGAGACAGACAGGTAACCAGTCTATCACAGGGAGACATGTAGAGACAGACAGGTAACCAGTCTATCACAGGGATGACATGTAGAGACAGACAGGTAACCAGTCTATCACTGGGCTGACATAGACAGACAGGTCACCAGTCTATCACAGGGCTGACATGTAGAGACAGACAGGTAACCAGTCTATCACAGGGAGACATGTAGAGACAGACAGGTAACCAGTCTATCACAGGGCTGACATGTAGAGACAGACAGGTAACCAGTCTATCACAGGGCTGACATGTAGAGACAGACAGGTAACCAGTCTATCACAGGGCCGAAATGTAGAGACAGACGGGTAACTAGTCTATCACAGGGCCGACATAGAGAGACAGACAGGTCACCAGTCTATCACAGGGCCGACATGTAGAGACAGACAGGTAACCTGTCTATCACAGGGCTGACATGTAGAGACAGACAGGTAACCAATCTATCACAGGGCTGACATGTAGAGACAGACAAGTAACCAGTCTATCACAGGGCTGACATGTAGAGACAGACAGGTAACCAGTCTATCACAGGGCTGACATGTAGAGACAGACAGGTAACCAGTCTATCACAGGGAGACATGTAGAGACAGACAGGTAACCAGTCTATCACAGGGATGACATGTAGAGACAGACAGGTAACCAGTCTATCACAGGGCCAAAATGTAGAGACAGACGGGTAACCAGTCTATCACAGGGCCGAGATGTAGAGACAGACAGGTAACCAGTCTATCACAGGGCTGACATGTAGACACAGACAGGTAACCAGTCTATCACAGGGAGACATGTAGAGACAGATAGGTAACCAGTCTATCACAGGGCTGACATGTAGAGACAGACAGGTAACCAGTCTATCACAGGGCTGAAATGTAGAGACAGACAGGTAACCAGTCTATCACAGGGCCGAAATGTAGAGACAGACGGTTAACCAGTCTATCACAGGGCCGAAATTTAGAGACAAACAGGTAACCAGTCTATCACAGGGAGACATGTAGAGACAGACAGGTAACCAGTCTATCACAGGGATGACATGTAGAGACAGACAGGTAACCAGTCTATCACTGGGCTGACATAGACAGACAGGTCACCAGTCTATCACAGGGCTGACATGTAGAGACAGACAGGTAACCAGTCTATCACAGGGAGACATGTAGAGACAGACAGGTAACCAGTCTATCACAGGGCTGACATGTAGAGACAGACAGGTAACCAGTCTATCACAGGGCTGACATGTAGAGACAGACAGGTAACCAGTCTATCACAGGGCTGACATGTAGAGACAGACAGGTAACCAGTCTATCACAGGGCCGAAATGTAGAGACAGACGGGTAACCAGTCTATCACAGGGCCGACATAGAGAGACAGACAGGTCACCAGTCTATCACAGGGCCGACATGTAGAGACAGACAGGTAACCTGTCTATCACAGGGCTGACATGTAGAGACAGACAGGTAACCAATCTATCACAGGGCTGACATGTAGAGACAGACAGGTAACCAGTCTATCACAGGGCTGACATGTAGAGACAGACAGGTAACCAGTCTATCACAGGGCTGACATGTAGAGACAGACAGGTAACCAGTCTATCACAGGGAGACATGTAGAGACAGACAGGTAACCAGTCTATCACAGGGATGACATGTAGAGACAGACAGGTAACCAGTCTATCACAGGGCCAAAATGTAGAGACAGACGGGTAACCAGTCTATCACAGGGCCGAGATGTAGAGACAGACAGGTAACCAGTCTATCACAGGGCCGAAATGTAGAGACAGACGGGTAACCAGTCTATCACAGGGCCGACATAGAGAGACAGACAGGTCACCAGTCTATCACAGGGCCGACATGTAGAGACAGACAGGTAACCTGTCTATCACAGGGCTGACATGTAGAGACAGACAGGTAACCAATCTATCACAGGGCTGACATGTAGAGACAGACAAGTAACCAGTCTATCACAGGGCTGACATGTAGAGACAGACAGGTAACCAGTCTATCACAGGGCTGACATGTAGAGACAGACAGGTAACCAGTCTATCACAGGGAGACATGTAGAGACAGACAGGTAACCAGTCTATCACAGGGATGACATGTAGAGACAGACAGGTAACCAGTCTATCACAGGGCCAAAATGTAGAGACAGACGGGTAACCAGTCTATCACAGGGCCGAGATGTAGAGACAGACAGGTAACCAGTCTATCACAGGGCTGACATGTAGACACAGACAGGTAACCAGTCTATCACAGGGAGACATGTAGAGACAGATAGGTAACCAGTCTATCACAGGGCTGACATGTAGAGACAGACAGGTAACCAGTCTATCACAGGGCTGAAATGTAGAGACAGACAGGTAACCAGTCTATCACAGGGCCGAAATGTAGAGACAGACGGTTAACCAGTCTATCACAGGGCCGAAATTTAGAGACAAACAGGTAACCAGTCTATTACAGGGCCGAAATGTAGAGACAGACAGGTAACCAGTCTATCACGGGGCCAAAATGTAGAGACAGACAGGTAACCAGTCTATCACAGGGCCGAAATGTAGAGACAGACAGGTAACCAGTCTATCACAGGGCTGACATGTAGAGACAGACAGGTAACCAGTCTATCACAGGGAGACATGTAGAGACAGACAGGTAACCAGTCTATCACAGGGCTGACATGTAGAGACAGACAGGTAACCAGTCTATCACAGGGCCGAAATGTAGGGACAGACAGCTAACCAGTCTATCACAGGGCCGAAATGTAGAGACAGACAGGTCACCAGTCTATCACAGGGCTGACATGTAGAGACATACAGGTAACCAGTCTATCACAGGGCTGACATGTAGAGACAGACAGGTAACCAGTATATCACAGGGCCTAAATGTAGAGACAGACAGGTAACCAGTCTATCACAGGGCTGACATGGAGAGACAGACAGGTCACCAGTCTATCACAGGGCCGACATGTAGAGACAGACAGGTAACCTGTCTATCACAGGGCTGACATTTAGAGACAGACAGGTAACCTGTCTATCACAGGGCTGACATTTAGAGACAGACAGGTAACCAGTCTATCACAGGGAGACATGTAGAGACAGACAGGTCACCAGTCTATCACAGGGCTGACATGTAGAGACAGACAGGTAACCAGTCTATCACAGGGAGACATGTAGAGACAGACAGGTAACCAGTCTATCACAGGGATGACATGTAGAGACAGACAGGTAACCAGTCTATCACTGGGCTGACATAGACAGACAGGTCACCAGTCTATCACAGGGCTGACATGTAGAGACAGACAGGTAACCAGTCTATCACAGGGAGACATGTAGAGACAGACAGGTAACCAGTCTATCACAGGGCTGACATGTAGAGACAGACAGGTAACCAGTCTATCACAGGGCTGACATGTAGAGACAGACAGGTAACCAGTCTATCACAGGGCTGACATGTAGAGACAGACAGGTAACCAGTCTATCACAGGGCCGAAATGTAGAGACAGACGGGTAACCAGTCTATCACAGGGCCGACATAGAGAGACAGACAGGTCACCAGTCTATCACAGGGCCGACATGTAGAGACAGACAGGTAACCTGTCTATCACAGGGCTGACATGTAGAGACAGACAGGTAACCAATCTATCACAGGGCTGACATGTAGAGACAGACAGGTAACCAGTCTATCACAGGGCTGACATGTAGAGACAGACAGGTAACCAGTCTATCACAGGGCTGACATGTAGAGACAGACAGGTAACCAGTCTATCACAGGGAGACATGTAGAGACAGACAGGTAACCAGTCTATCACAGGGATGACATGTAGAGACAGACAGGTAACCAGTCTATCACAGGGCCAAAATGTAGAGACAGACGGGTAACCAGTCTATCACAGGGCCGAGATGTAGAGACAGACAGGTAACCAGTCTATCACAGGGCTGACATTTAGACACAGACAGGTAACCAGTCTATCACAGGGAGACATGTAGAGACAGATAGGTAACCAGTCTATCACAGGGCTGACATGTAGAGACAGACAGGTAACCAGTCTATCACAGGGCTGAAATGTAGAGACAGACAGGTAACCAGTCTATCACAGGGCCGAAATGTAGAGACAGACGGTTAACCAGTCTATCACAGGGCCGAAATTTAGAGACAAACAGGTAACCAGTCTATTACAGGGCCGAAATGTAGAGACAGACAGGTAACCAGTTTATCACAGGGTCAACATGTAGAGACAGACAGGTAACCAGTCTATCACAGGGCCTAAATGTAGAGACAGACAGGTAACCAGTCTATCACAGGGCTGACATGTAGAGACAGACAGGTAACCAGTCTATCACAGGGCCGAAATGTAGGGACAGACAGCTAACCAGTCTATCACAGGGCCGACATGGAGAGACAGACAGGTCACCAGTCTATCACAGGGCTGACATGTAGAGACAGACAGGTAACCAGTCTATCACAGGGCTGACATGTAGAGACAGACAGGTAACCAGTATATCACAGGGCCTAGATGTAGAGACAGACAGGTAACCAGTCTATCACAGGGCTGACATGGAGAGACAGAAAGGTCACCAGTCTATCACAGGGCCGACATGTAGAGACAGACAGGTAACCTGTCTATCACAGGGCTGACATTTAGAGACAGACAGGTAACCTGTCTATCACAGGGCTGACATTTAGAGACAGACAGGTAACCAGTCTATCACAGGGAGACATGTAGAGACAGACAGGTCACCAGTCTATCACAGGGCTGACATGTAGAGACAGACAGGTAACCAGTCTATCACAGGGAGACATGTTGAGACAGACAGGTAACCAGTCTATCACAGGGATGACATGTAGAGACAGACAGGTAACCAGTCTATCACTGGGCTGACATAGACAGACAGGTCACCAGTCTATCACAGGGCTGACATGTAGAGACAGACAGGTAACCAGTCTATCACAGGGAGACATGTAGAGACAGACAGGTAACCAGTCTATCACAGGGCTGACATGTAGAGACAGACAGGTAACCAGTCTATCACAGGGCTGACATGTAGAGACAGACAGGTAACCAGTCTATCACAGGGCCGAAATGTAGAGACAGACGGGTAACCAGTCTATCACAGGGCCGACATAGAGAGACAGACAGGTCACCAGTCTATCACAGGGCCGACATGTAGAGACAGACAGGTAACCTGTCTATCACAGGGCTGACATGTAGAGACAGACAGGTAACCAATCTATCACAGGGCTGACATGTAGAGACAGACAAGTAACCAGTCTATCACAGGGCTGACATGTAGAGACAGACAGGTAACCAGTCTATCACAGGGCTGACATGTAGAGACAGACAGGTAACCAGTCTATCACAGGGAGACATGTAGAGACAGACAGGTAACCAGTCTATCACAGGGATGACATGTAGAGACAGACAGGTAACCAGTCTATCACAGGGCCAAAATGTAGAGACAGACGGGTAACCAGTCTATCACAGGGCCGAGATGTAGAGACAGACAGGTAACCAGTCTATCACAGGGCTGACATGTAGACACAGACAGGTAACCAGTCTATCACAGGGAGACATGTAGAGACAGATAGGTAACCAGTCTATCACAGGGCTGACATGTAGAGACAGACAGGTAACCAGTCTATCACAGGGCTGAAATGTAGAGACAGACAGGTAACCAGTCTATCACAGGGCCGAAATGTAGAGACAGACGGTTAACCAGTCTATCACAGGGCCGAAATTTAGAGACAAACAGGTAACCAGTCTATTACAGGGCCGAAATGTAGAGACAGACAGGTAACCAGTTTATCACAGGGTCAACATGTAGAGACAGACAGGTAACCAGTCTATCACAGGGCCTAAATGTAGAGACAGACAGGTAACCAGTCTATCACAGGGCTGACATGTAGAGACAGACAGGTAACCAGTCTATCACAGGGCCGAAATGTAGGGACAGACAGCTAACCAGTCTATCACAGGGCCGACATGGAGAGACAGACAGGTCACCAGTCTATCACAGGGCTGACATGTAGAGACAGACAGGTAACCAGTCTATCACAGGGCTGACATGTAGACACAGACAGGTAACCAGTCTATCACAGGGCTGACATGTAGAGACAGACAGGTAACCAGTCTATCACAGGGAGACATGTAGAGACAGACAGGTAACCAGTCTATCACAGGGCTGACATGTAGAGACAGACAGGTAACCAGTCTATCACAGGGCCGAAATGTAGGGACAGACAGCTAACCAGTCTATCACAGGGCCGAAATGTAGAGACAGACAGGTCACCAGTCTATCACAGGGCTGACATGTAGAGACATACAGGTAACCAGTCTATCACAGGGCTGACATGTAGAGACAGACAGGTAACCAGTATATCACAGGGCCTAAATGTAGAGACAGACAGGTAACCAGTCTATCACAGGGCTGACATGGAGAGACAGACAGGTCACCAGTCTATCACAGGGCCGACATGTAGAGACAGACAGGTAACCTGTCTATCACAGGGCTGACATTTAGAGACAGACAGGTAACCTGTCTATCACAGGGCTGACATTTAGAGACAGACAGGTAACCAGTCTATCACAGGGAGACATGTAGAGACAGACAGGTCACCAGTCTATCACAGGGCTGACATGTAGAGACAGACAGGTAACCAGTCTATCACAGGGAGACATGTAGAGACAGACAGGTAACCAGTCTATCACAGGGATGACATGTAGAGACAGACAGGTAACCAGTCTATCACTGGGCTGACATAGACAGACAGGTCACCAGTCTATCACAGGGCTGACATGTAGAGACAGACAGGTAACCAGTCTATCACAGGGAGACATGTAGAGACAGACAGGTAACCAGTCTATCACAGGGCTGACATGTAGAGACAGACAGGTAACCAGTCTATCACAGGGCTGACATGTAGAGACAGACAGGTAACCAGTCTATCACAGGGCTGACATGTAGAGACAGACAGGTAACCAGTCTATCACAGGGCCGAAATGTAGAGACAGACGGGTAACCAGTCTATCACAGGGCCGACATAGAGAGACAGACAGGTCACCAGTCTATCACAGGGCCGACATGTAGAGACAGACAGGTAACCTGTCTATCACAGGGCTGACATGTAGAGACAGACAGGTAACCAATCTATCACAGGGCTGACATGTAGAGACAGACAGGTAACCAGTCTATCACAGGGCTGACATGTAGAGACAGACAGGTAACCAGTCTATCACAGGGCTGACATGTAGAGACAGACAGGTAACCAGTCTATCACAGGGAGACATGTAGAGACAGACAGGTAACCAGTCTATCACAGGGATGACATGTAGAGACAGACAGGTAACCAGTCTATCACAGGGCCAAAATGTAGAGACAGACGGGTAACCAGTCTATCACAGGGCCGAGATGTAGAGACAGACAGGTAACCAGTCTATCACAGGGCTGACATGTAGACACAGACAGGTAACCAGTCTATCACAGGGAGACATGTAGAGACAGATAGGTAACCAGTCTATCACAGGGCTGACATGTAGAGACAGACAGGTAACCAGTCTATCACAGGGCTGAAATGTAGAGACAGACAGGTAACCAGTCTATCACAGGGCCGAAATGTAGAGACAGACGGTTAACCAGTCTATCACAGGGCCGAAATTTAGAGACAAACAGGTAACCAGTCTATTACAGGGCCGAAATGTAGAGACAGACAGGTAACCAGTTTATCACAGGGTCAACATGTAGAGACAGACAGGTAACCAGTCTATCACAGGGCCTAAATGTAGAGACAGACAGGTAACCAGTCTATCACAGGGCTGACATGTAGAGACAGACAGGTAACCAGTCTATCACAGGGCCGAAATGTAGGGACAGACAGCTAACCAGTCTATCACAGGGCCGACATGGAGAGACAGACAGGTCACCAGTCTATCACAGGGCTGACATGTAGAGACAGACAGGTAACCAGTCTATCACAGGGCTGACATGTAGAGACAGACAGGTAACCAGTATATCACAGGGCCTAGATGTAGAGACAGACAGGTAACCAGTCTATCACAGGGCTGACATGGAGAGACAGAAAGGTCACCAGTCTATCACAGGGCCGACATGTAGAGACAGACAGGTAACCTGTCTATCACAGGGCTGACATTTAGAGACAGACAGGTAACCTGTCTATCACAGGGCTGACATTTAGAGACAGACAGGTAACCAGTCTATCACAGGGAGACATGTAGAGACAGACAGGTCACCAGTCTATCACAGGGCTGACATGTAGAGACAGACAGGTAACCAGTCTATCACAGGGAGACATGTAGAGACAGACAGGTAACCAGTCTATCACAGGGATGACATGTAGAGACAGACAGGTAACCAGTCTATCACTGGGCTGACATAGACAGACAGGTCACCAGTCTATCACAGGGCTGACATGTAGAGACAGACAGGTAACCAGTCTATCACAGGGAGACATGTAGAGACAGACAGGTAACCAGTCTATCACAGGGCTGACATGTAGAGACAGACAGGTAACCAGTCTATCACAGGGCTGACATGTAGAGACAGACAGGTAACCAGTCTATCACAGGGCCGAAATGTAGAGACAGACGGGTAACCAGTCTATCACAGGGCCGACATAGAGAGACAGACAGGTCACCAGTCTATCACAGGGCCGACATGTAGAGACAGACAGGTAACCTGTCTATCACAGGGCTGACATGTAGAGACAGACAGGTAACCAATCTATCACAGGGCTGACATGTAGAGACAGACAAGTAACCAGTCTATCACAGGGCTGACATGTAGAGACAGACAGGTAACCAGTCTATCACAGGGCTGACATGTAGAGACAGACAGGTAACCAGTCTATCACAGGGAGACATGTAGAGACAGACAGGTAACCAGTCTATCACAGGGATGACATGTAGAGACAGACAGGTAACCAGTCTATCACAGGGCCAAAATGTAGAGACAGACGGGTAACCAGTCTATCACAGGGCCGAGATGTAGAGACAGACAGGTAACCAGTCTATCACAGGGCTGACATGTAGACACAGACAGGTAACCAGTCTATCACAGGGAGACATGTAGAGACAGATAGGTAACCAGTCTATCACAGGGCTGACATGTAGAGACAGACAGGTAACCAGTCTATCACAGGGCTGAAATGTAGAGACAGACAGGTAACCAGTCTATCACAGGGCCGAAATGTAGAGACAGACGGTTAACCAGTCTATCACAGGGCCGAAATTTAGAGACAAACAGGTAACCAGTCTATTACAGGGCCGAAATGTAGAGACAGACAGGTAACCAGTTTATCACAGGGTCAACATGTAGAGACAGACAGGTAACCAGTCTATCACAGGGCCTAAATGTAGAGACAGACAGGTAACCAGTCTATCACAGGGCTGACATGTAGAGACAGACAGGTAACCAGTCTATCACAGGGCCGAAATGTAGGGACAGACAGCTAACCAGTCTATCACAGGGCCGACATGGAGAGACAGACAGGTCACCAGTCTATCACAGGGCTGACATGTAGAGACAGACAGGTAACCAGTCTATCACAGGGCTGACATGTAGACACAGACAGGTAACCAGTCTATCACAGGGAGACATGTAGAGACAGATAGGTAACCAGTCTATCACAGGGCTGACATGTAGAGACAGACAGGTAACCAGTCTATCACAGGGCTGAAATGTAGAGACAGACAGGTAACCAGTCTATCACAGGGCCGAAATGTAGAGACAGACGGTTAACCAGTCTATCACAGGGCCGAAATTTAGAGACAAACAGGTAACCAGTCTATTACAGGGCCGAAATGTAGAGACAGACAGGTAACCAGTCTATCACGGGGCCAAAATGTAGAGACAGACAGGTAACCAGTCTATCACAGGGCCGAAATGTAGAGACAGACAGGTAACCAGTCTATCACAGGGCTGACATGTAGAGACAGACAGGTAACCAGTCTATCACAGGGAGACATGTAGAGACAGACAGGTAACCAGTCTATCACAGGGCTGACATGTAGAGACAGACAGGTAACCAGTCTATCACAGGGCCGAAATGTAGGGACAGACAGCTAACCAGTCTATCACAGGGCCGAAATGTAGAGACAGACAGGTCACCAGTCTATCACAGGGCTGACATGTAGAGACATACAGGTAACCAGTCTATCACAGGGCTGACATGTAGAGACAGACAGGTAACCAGTATATCACAGGGCCTAAATGTAGAGACAGACAGGTAACCAGTCTATCACAGGGCTGACATGGAGAGACAGACAGGTCACCAGTCTATCACAGGGCCGACATGTAGAGACAGACAGGTAACCTGTCTATCACAGGGCTGACATTTAGAGACAGACAGGTAACCTGTCTATCACAGGGCTGACATTTAGAGACAGACAGGTAACCAGTCTATCACAGGGAGACATGTAGAGACAGACAGGTCACCAGTCTATCACAGGGCTGACATGTAGAGACAGACAGGTAACCAGTCTATCACAGGGAGACATGTAGAGACAGACAGGTAACCAGTCTATCACAGGGATGACATGTAGAGACAGACAGGTAACCAGTCTATCACTGGGCTGACATAGACAGACAGGTCACCAGTCTATCACAGGGCTGACATGTAGAGACAGACAGGTAACCAGTCTATCACAGGGAGACATGTAGAGACAGACAGGTAACCAGTCTATCACAGGGCTGACATGTAGAGACAGACAGGTAACCAGTCTATCACAGGGCTGACATGTAGAGACAGACAGGTAACCAGTCTATCACAGGGCTGACATGTAGAGACAGACAGGTAACCAGTCTATCACAGGGCCGAAATGTAGAGACAGACGGGTAACCAGTCTATCACAGGGCCGACATAGAGAGACAGACAGGTCACCAGTCTATCACAGGGCCGACATGTAGAGACAGACAGGTAACCTGTCTATCACAGGGCTGACATGTAGAGACAGACAGGTAACCAATCTATCACAGGGCTGACATGTAGAGACAGACAGGTAACCAGTCTATCACAGGGCTGACATGTAGAGACAGACAGGTAACCAGTCTATCACAGGGCTGACATGTAGAGACAGACAGGTAACCAGTCTATCACAGGGAGACATGTAGAGACAGACAGGTAACCAGTCTATCACAGGGATGACATGTAGAGACAGACAGGTAACCAGTCTATCACAGGGCCAAAATGTAGAGACAGACGGGTAACCAGTCTATCACAGGGCCGAGATGTAGAGACAGACAGGTAACCAGTCTATCACAGGGCTGACATGTAGACACAGACAGGTAACCAGTCTATCACAGGGAGACATGTAGAGACAGATAGGTAACCAGTCTATCACAGGGCTGACATGTAGAGACAGACAGGTAACCAGTCTATCACAGGGCTGAAATGTAGAGACAGACAGGTAACCAGTCTATCACAGGGCCGAAATGTAGAGACAGACGGTTAACCAGTCTATCACAGGGCCGAAATTTAGAGACAAACAGGTAACCAGTCTATTACAGGGCCGAAATGTAGAGACAGACAGGTAACCAGTTTATCACAGGGTCAACATGTAGAGACAGACAGGTAACCAGTCTATCACAGGGCCTAAATGTAGAGACAGACAGGTAACCAGTCTATCACAGGGCTGACATGTAGAGACAGACAGGTAACCAGTCTATCACAGGGCCGAAATGTAGGGACAGACAGCTAACCAGTCTATCACAGGGCCGACATGGAGAGACAGACAGGTCACCAGTCTATCACAGGGCTGACATGTAGAGACAGACAGGTAACCAGTCTATCACAGGGCTGACATGTAGAGACAGACAGGTAACCAGTATATCACAGGGCCTAGATGTAGAGACAGACAGGTAACCAGTCTATCACAGGGCTGACATGGAGAGACAGAAAGGTCACCAGTCTATCACAGGGCCGACATGTAGAGACAGACAGGTAACCTGTCTATCACAGGGCTGACATTTAGAGACAGACAGGTAACCTGTCTATCACAGGGCTGACATTTAGAGACAGACAGGTAACCAGTCTATCACAGGGAGACATGTAGAGACAGACAGGTCACCAGTCTATCACAGGGCTGACATGTAGAGACAGACAGGTAACCAGTCTATCACAGGGAGACATGTAGAGACAGACAGGTAACCAGTCTATCACAGGGATGACATGTAGAGACAGACAGGTAACCAGTCTATCACTGGGCTGACATAGACAGACAGGTCACCAGTCTATCACAGGGCTGACATGTAGAGACAGACAGGTAACCAGTCTATCACAGGGAGACATGTAGAGACAGACAGGTAACCAGTCTATCACAGGGCTGACATGTAGAGACAGACAGGTAACCAGTCTATCACAGGGCTGACATGTAGAGACAGACAGGTAACCAGTCTATCACAGGGCCGAAATGTAGAGACAGATGGGTAACCAGTCTATCACAGGGCCGACATAGAGAGACAGACAGGTCACCAGTCTATCACAGGGCCGACATGTAGAGACAGACAGGTAACCTGTCTATCACAGGGCTGACATGTAGAGACAGACAGGTAACCAATCTATCACAGGGCTGACATGTAGAGACAGACAAGTAACCAGTCTATCACAGGGCTGACATGTAGAGACAGACAGGTAACCAGTCTATCACAGGGCTGACATGTAGAGACAGACAGGTAACCAGTCTATCACAGGGAGACATGTAGAGACAGACAGGTAACCAGTCTATCACAGGGATGACATGTAGAGACAGACAGGTAACCAGTCTATCACAGGGCCAAAATGTAGAGACAGACGGGTAACCAGTCTATCACAGGGCCGAGATGTAGAGACAGACAGGTAACCAGTCTATCACAGGGCTGACATGTAGACACAGACAGGTAACCAGTCTATCACAGGGAGACATGTAGAGACAGATAGGTAACCAGTCTATCACAGGGCTGACATGTAGAGACAGACAGGTAACCAGTCTATCACAGGGCTGAAATGTAGAGACAGACAGGTAACCAGTCTATCACAGGGCCGAAATGTAGAGACAGACGGTTAACCAGTCTATCACAGGGCCGAAATTTAGAGACAAACAGGTAACCAGTCTATTACAGGGCCGAAATGTAGAGACAGACAGGTAACCAGTTTATCACAGGGTCAACATGTAGAGACAGACAGGTAACCAGTCTATCACAGGGCCTAAATGTAGAGACAGACAGGTAACCAGTCTATCACAGGGCTGACATGTAGAGACAGACAGGTAACCAGTCTATCACAGGGCCGAAATGTAGGGACAGACAGCTAACCAGTCTATCACAGGGCCGACATGGAGAGACAGACAGGTCACCAGTCTATCACAGGGCTGACATGTAGAGACAGACAGGTAACCAGTCTATCACAGGGCTGACATGTAGAGACAGACAGGTAACCAGTATATCACAGGGCCTAGATGTAGAGACAGACAGGTAACCAGTCTATCACAGGGCTGACATGGAGAGACAGAAAGGTCACCAGTCTATCACAGGGCCGACATGTAGAGACAGACAGGTAACCTGTCTATCACAGGGCTGACATTTAGAGACAGACAGGTAACCTGTCTATCACAGGGCTGACATTTAGAGACAGACAGGTAACCAGTCTATCACAGGGAGACATGTAGAGACAGACAGGTCACCAGTCTATCACAGGGCTGACATGTAGAGACAGACAGGTAACCAGTCTATCACAGGGAGACATGTAGAGACAGACAGGTAACCAGTCTATCACAGGGATGACATGTAGAGACAGACAGGTAACCAGTCTATCACTGGGCTGACATAGACAGACAGGTCACCAGTCTATCACAGGGCTGACATGTAGAGACAGACAGGTAACCAGTCTATCACAGGGAGACATGTAGAGACAGACAGGTAACCAGTCTATCACAGGGCTGACATGTAGAGACAGACAGGTAACCAGTCTATCACAGGGCTGACATGTAGAGACAGACAGGTAACCAGTCTATCACAGGGCCGAAATGTAGAGACAGACGGGTAACCAGTCTATCACAGGGCCGACATAGAGAGACAGACAGGTCACCAGTCTATCACAGGGCCGACATGTAGAGACAGACAGGTAACCTGTCTATCACAGGGCTGACATGTAGAGACAGACAGGTAACCAATCTATCACAGGGCTGACATGTAGAGACAGACAAGTAACCAGTCTATCACAGGGCTGACATGTAGAGACAGACAGGTAACCAGTCTATCACAGGGCTGACATGTAGAGACAGACAGGTAACCAGTCTATCACAGGGAGACATGTAGAGACAGACAGGTAACCAGTCTATCACAGGGATGACATGTAGAGACAGACAGGTAACCAGTCTATCACAGGGCCAAAATGTAGAGACAGACGGGTAACCAGTCTATCACAGGGCCGAGATGTAGAGACAGACAGGTAACCAGTCTATCACAGGGCTGACATGTAGACACAGACAGGTAACCAGTCTATCACAGGGAGACATGTAGAGACAGATAGGTAACCAGTCTATCACAGGGCTGACATGTAGAGACAGACAGGTAACCAGTCTATCACAGGGCTGAAATGTAGAGACAGACAGGTAACCAGTCTATCACAGGGCCGAAATGTAGAGACAGACGGTTAACCAGTCTATCACAGGGCCGAAATTTAGAGACAAACAGGTAACCAGTCTATTACAGGGCCGAAATGTAGAGACAGACAGGTAACCAGTCTATCACGGGGCCAAAATGTAGAGACAGACAGGTAACCAGTCTATCACAGGGCCGAAATGTAGAGACAGACAGGTAACCAGTCTATCACAGGGCTGACATGTAGAGACAGACAGGTAACCAGTCTATCACAGGGAGACATGTAGAGACAGACAGGTAACCAGTCTATCACAGGGCTGACATGTAGAGACAGACAGGTAACCAGTCTATCACAGGGCCGAAATGTAGGGACAGACAGCTAACCAGTCTATCACAGGGCCGACATGGAGAGACAGACAGGTCACCAGTCTATCACAGGGCTGACATGTAGAGACAGACAGGTAACCAGTCTATCACAGGGCTGACATGTAGAGACAGACAGGTAACCAGTATATCACAGGGCCTAAATGTAGAGACAGACAGGTAACCAGTCTATCACAGGGCTGACATGGAGAGACAGACAGGTCACCAGTCTATCACAGGGCCGACATGTAGAGACAGACAGGTAACCTGTCTATCACAGGGCTGACATTTAGAGACAGACAGGTAACCTGTCTATCACAGGGCTGACATTTAGAGACAGACAGGTAACCAGTCTATCACAGGGAGACATGTAGAGACAGACAGGTCACCAGTCTATCACAGGGCTGACATGTAGAGACAGACAGGTAACCAGTCTATCACAGGGAGACATGTAGAGACAGACAGGTAACCAGTCTATCACAGGGCTGACATGTAGAGACAGACAGGTAACCAGTCTATCACAGGGCTGACATGTAGAGACAGACAGGTAACCAGTCTATCACAGGGCCGAAATGTAGAGACAGACGGGTAACCTGTCTATCACAGGGCTGACATGTAGAGACAGACAGGTAACCAGTCTATCACAGGGCCGACATAGAGAGACAGACAGGTCACCAGTCTATCACAGGGCCGACATGTAGAGACAGACAGGTAACCTGTCTATCACAGGGCTGACATGTAGAGACAGACAGGTAACCAATCTATCACAGGGCTGACATGTAGAGACAGACAAGTAACCAGTCTATCACAGGGCTGACATGTAGAGACAGACAGGTAACCAGTCTATCACAGGGCTGACATGTAGAGACAGACAGGTAACCAGTCTATCACAGGGAGACATGTAGAGACAGACAGGTAACCAGTCTATCACTGGGCTGACATAGACAGACAGGTCACCAGTCTATCACAGGGCTGACATGTAGAGACAGACAGGTAACCAGTCTATCACAGGGAGACATGTAGAGACAGACAGGTAACCAGTCTATCACAGGGCTGACATGTAGAGACAGACAGGTAACCAGTCTATCACAGGGCTGACATGTAGAGACAGACAGGTAACCAGTCTATCACAGGGCCGAAATGTAGAGACAGACGGGTAACCTGTCTATCACAGGGCTGACATGTAGAGACAGACAGGTAACCAGTCTATCACAGGGCCGACATAGAGAGACAGACAGGTCACCAGTCTATCACAGGGCCGACATGTAGAGACAGACAGGTAACCTGTCTATCACAGGGCTGACATGTAGAGACAGACAGGTAACCAATCTATCACAGGGCTGACATGTAGAGACAGACAAGTAACCAGTCTATCACAGGGCTGACATGTAGAGACAGACAGGTAACCAGTCTATCACAGGGCTGACATGTAGAGACAGACAGGTAACCAGTCTATCACAGGGAGACATGTAGAGACAGACAGGTAACCAGTCTATCACAGGGATGACATGTAGAGACAGACAGGTAACCAGTCTATCACAGGGCCAAAATGTAGAGACAGACGGGTAACCAGTCTATCACAGGGCCGAGATGTAGAGACAGACAGGTAACCAGTCTATCACAGGGCTGACATGTAGACACAGACAGGTAACCAGTCTATCACAGGGAGACATGTAGAGACAGATAGGTAACCAGTCTATCACAGGGCTGACATGTAGAGACAGACAGGTAACCAGTCTATCACAGGGCTGAAATGTAGAGACAGACAGGTAACCAGTCTATCACAGGGCCGAAATGTAGAGACAGACGGTTAACCAGTCTATCACAGGGCCGAAATTTAGAGACAAACAGGTAACCAGTCTATTACAGGGCCGAAATGTAGAGACAGACAGGTAACCAGTCTATCACGGGGCCAAAATGTAGAGACAGACAGGTAACCAGTCTATCACAGGGCCGAAATGTAGAGACAGACAGGTAACCAGTCTATCACAGGGCTGACATGTAGAGACAGACAGGTAACCAGTCTATCACAGGGAGACATGTAGAGACAGACAGGTAACCAGTCTATCACAGGGCTGACATGTAGAGACAGACAGGTAACCAGTCTATCACAGGGCCGACATGTAGACACAGACAGGTAACCAGTCTATCACAGGGAGACATGTAGAGACAGACAGGTCACCAGTCTATCACAGGGCTGACATGTAGAGACAGACAGGTAACCAGTCTATCACAGGGCTGACATGTAGAGACAGACAGGTAACCAGTATATCACAGGGCCTAAATGTAGAGACAGACAGGTAACCAGTCTATCACAGGGCTGACATGGAGAGACAGACAGGTCACCAGTCTATCACAGGGCTGACATGTAGAGACAGACAGGTAACCAGTCTATCACTGGGCTGACATAGACAGACAGGTCACCAGTCTATCACAGGGCTGACATGTAGAGACAGACAGGTAACCAGTCTATCACAGGGAGACATGTAGAGACAGACAGGTAACCAGTCTATCACAGGGCTGACATGTAGAGACAGACAGGTAACCAGTCTATCACAGGGCTGACATGTAGAGACAGACAGGTAACCAGTCTATCACAGGGCCGAAATGTAGAGACAGACGGGTAACCAGTCTATCACAGGGCCGACATAGAGAGACAGACAGGTCACCAGTCTATCACAGGGCCGACATGTAGAGACAGACAGGTAACCTGTCTATCACAGGGCTGACATGTAGAGACAGACAGGTAACCAATCTATCACAGGGCTGACATGTAGAGACAGACAGGTAACCAGTCTATCACAGGGCTGACATGTAGAGACAGACAGGTAACCAGTCTATCACAGGGCTGACATGTAGAGACAGACAGGTAACCAGTCTATCACAGGGAGACATGTAGAGACAGACAGGTAACCAGTCTATCACAGGGATGACATGTAGAGACAGACAGGTAACCAGTCTATCACAGGGCCAAAATGTAGAGACAGACGGGTAACCAGTCTATCACAGGGCCGAGATGTAGAGACAGACAGGTAACCAGTCTATCACAGGGCTGACATGTAGACACAGACAGGTAACCAGTCTATCACAGGGAGACATGTAGAGACAGATAGGTAACCAGTCTATCACAGGGCTGACATGTAGAGACAGACAGGTAACCAGTCTATCACAGGGCTGAAATGTAGAGACAGACAGGTAACCAGTCTATCACAGGGCCGAAATGTAGAGACAGACGGTTAACCAGTCTATCACAGGGCCGAAATTTAGAGACAAACAGGTAACCAGTCTATTACAGGGCCGAAATGTAGAGACAGACAGGTAACCAGTCTATCACGGGGCCAAAATGTAGAGACAGACAGGTAACCAGTCTATCACAGGGCCGAAATGTAGAGACAGACAGGTAACCAGTCTATCACAGGGCTGACATGTAGAGACAGACAGGTAACCAGTCTATCACAGGGAGAAATGTAGAGACAGACGGGTAACCAGTCTATCACAGGGCCGAGATGTAGAGACAGACAGGTAACCAGTCCATCACAGGGCTGACATGTAGACACAGACAGGTAACCAGTCTATCACAGGGAGACATGTAGAGACAGATAGGTAACCAGTCTATCACAGGGCTGACATGTAGAGACAGACAGGTAACCAGTCTATCACAGGGCTGAAATGTAGAGACAGACAGGTAACCAGTCTATCACAGGGCCGAAATGTAGAGACAGACGGTTAACCAGTCTATCACAGGGCCGAAATGTAGAGACAAACAGGTAACCAGTCTATTACAGGGCCGAAATGTAGAGACAGACAGGTAACCAGTCTATCACGGGTCCAAAATGTAGAGACAGACAGGTAACCAGTCTATCACAGGGCCGAAATGTAGAGACAGACAGGTAACCAGTCTATCACGGGGCTGACATGTAGAGACAGACAGGTAACCAGTATATCACTGGGCCGAAATGTAGAGACAGACAGGTAACCAGTTTATCACAGGGTCAACATGTAGAGACAGACAGGTAACCAGTCTATCACAGGGCTGACATGGAGAGACAGACAGGTAACCAGTCTATCACAGGGAGACATGTAGAGACAGACAGGTCACCAGTCTATCACAGGGATGACATGTAGAGACAGACAGGTAACCAGTCTATCACTGGGCTGACATAGACAGACAGGTCACCAGTCTATCACAGGGCTGACATGTAGAGACAGACAGGTAACCAGTCTATCACAGGGAGACATGTAGAGACAGACAGGTAACCAGTCTATCACAGGGCTGACATGTAGAGACAGACAGGTAACCAGTCTATCACAGGGCTGACATGTAGAGACAGACAGGTAACCAGTCTATCACAGGGCCGAAATGTAGAGACAGACGGGTAACCAGTCTATCACAGGGCCGACATAGAGAGACAGACAGGTCACCAGTCTATCACAGGGCCGACATGTAGAGACAGACAGGTAACCTGTCTATCACAGGGCTGACATGTAGAGACAGACAGGTAACCAATCTATCACAGGGCTGACATGTAGAGACAGACAAGTAACCAGTCTATCACAGGGCTGACATGTAGAGACAGACAGGTAACCAGTCTATCACAGGGCTGACATGTAGAGACAGACAGGTAACCAGTCTATCACAGGGAGACATGTAGAGACAGACAGGTAACCAGTCTATCACAGGGATGACATGTAGAGACAGACAGGTAACCAGTCTATCACAGGGCCAAAATGTAGAGACAGACGGGTAACCAGTCTATCACAGGGCCGAGATGTAGAGACAGACAGGTAACCAGTCTATCACAGGGCTGACATGTAGACACAGACAGGTAACCAGTCTATCACAGGGAGACATGTAGAGACAGATAGGTAACCAGTCTATCACAGGGCTGACATGTAGAGACAGACAGGTAACCAGTCTATCACAGGGCTGAAATGTAGAGACAGACAGGTAACCAGTCTATCACAGGGCCGAAATGTAGAGACAGACGGTTAACCAGTCTATCACAGGGCCGAAATTTAGAGACAAACAGGTAACCAGTCTATTACAGGGCCGAAATGTAGAGACAGACAGGTAACCAGTCTATCACGGGGCCAAAATGTAGAGACAGACAGGTAACCAGTCTATCACAGGGCCGAAATGTAGAGACAGACAGGTAACCAGTCTATCACAGGGCTGACATGTAGAGACAGACAGGTAACCAGTCTATCACAGGGAGACATGTAGAGACAGACAGGTAACCAGTCTATCACAGGGCTGACATGTAGAGACAGACAGGTAACCAGTCTATCACAGGGCCGAAATGTAGGGACAGACAGCTAACCAGTCTATCACAGGGCCGACATGGAGAGACAGACAGGTCACCAGTCTATCACAGGGCTGACATGTAGAGACAGACAGGTAACCAGTCTATCACAGGGCTGACATGTAGAGACAGACAGGTAACCAGTATATCACAGGGCCTAAATGTAGAGACAGACAGGTAACCAGTCTATCACAGGGCTGACATGGAGAGACAGACAGGTCACCAGTCTATCACAGGGCCGACATGTAGAGACAGACAGGTAACCTGTCTATCACAGGGCTGACATTTAGAGACAGACAGGTAACCTGTCTATCACAGGGCTGACATTTAGAGACAGACAGGTAACCAGTCTATCACAGGGAGACATGTAGAGACAGACAGGTCACCAGTCTATCACAGGGCTGACATGTAGAGACAGACAGGTAACCAGTCTATCACAGGGAGACATGTAGAGACAGACAGGTAACCAGTCTATCACAGGGATGACATGTAGAGACAGACAGGTAACCAGTCTATCACTGGGCTGACATAGACAGACAGGTCACCAGTCTATCACAGGGCTGACATGTAGAGACAGACAGGTAACCAGTCTATCACAGGGAGACATGTAGAGACAGACAGGTAACCAGTCTATCACAGGGCTGACATGTAGAGACAGACAGGTAACCAGTCTATCACAGGGCTGACATGTAGAGACAGACAGGTAACCAGTCTATCACAGGGCCGAAATGTAGAGACAGACGGGTAACCTGTCTATCACAGGGCTGACATGTAGAGACAGACAGGTAACCAGTCTATCACAGGGCCGACATAGAGAGACAGACAGGTCACCAGTCTATCACAGGGCCGACATGTAGAGACAGACAGGTAACCTGTCTATCACAGGGCTGACATGTAGAGACAGACAGGTAACCAATCTATCACAGGGCTGACATGTAGAGACAGACAAGTAACCAGTCTATCACAGGGCTGACATGTAGAGACAGACAGGTAACCAGTCTATCACAGGGCTGACATGTAGAGACAGACAGGTAACCAGTCTATCACAGGGAGACATGTAGAGACAGACAGGTAACCAGTCTATCACAGGGATGACATGTAGAGACAGACAGGTAACCAGTCTATCACAGGGCCAAAATGTAGAGACAGACGGGTAACCAGTCTATCACAGGGCCGAGATGTAGAGACAGACAGGTAACCAGTCTATCACAGGGCTGACATGTAGACACAGACAGGTAACCAGTCTATCACAGGGAGACATGTAGAGACAGATAGGTAACCAGTCTATCACAGGGCTGACATGTAGAGACAGACAGGTAACCAGTCTATCACAGGGCTGAAATGTAGAGACAGACAGGTAACCAGTCTATCACAGGGCCGAAATGTAGAGACAGACGGTTAACCAGTCTATCACAGTGCCGAAATTTAGAGACAAACAGGTAACCAGTCTATTACAGGGCCGAAATGTAGAGACAGACAGGTAACCAGTATATCACGGGGCCAAAATGTAGAGACAGACAGGTAACCAGTCTATCACAGGGCCGAAATGTAGAGACAGACAGGTAACCAGTCTATCACAGGGCTGACATGTAGAGACAGACAGGTAACCAGTCTATCACAGGGAGACATGTAGAGACAGACAGGTAACCAGTCTATCACAGGGCTGACATGTAGAGACAGACAGGTAACCAGTCTATCACAGGGCCGAAATGTAGGGACAGACAGCTAACCAGTCTATCACAGGGCCGACATGGAGAGACAGACAGGTCACCAGTCTATCACAGGGCTGACATGTAGAGACAGACAGGTAACCAGTCTATCACAGGGCTGACATGTAGAGACAGACAGGTAACCAGTATATCACAGGGCCTAAATGTAGAGACAGACAGGTAACCAGTCTATCACAGGGCTGACATGGAGAGACAGACAGGTCACCAGTCTATCACAGGGCCGACATGTAGAGACAGACAGGTAACCTGTCTATCACAGGGCTGACATTTAGAGACAGACAGGTAACCTGTCTATCACAGGGCTGACATTTAGAGACAGACAGGTAACCAGTCTATCACAGGGAGACATGTAGAGACAGACAGGTCACCAGTCTATCACAGGGCTGACATGTAGAGACAGACAGGTAACCAGTCTATCACAGGGAGACATGTAGAGACAGACAGGTAACCAGTCTATCACAGGGATGACATGTAGAGACAGACAGGTAACCAGTCTATCACTGGGCTGACATAGACAGACAGGTCACCAGTCTATCACAGGGCTGACATGTAGAGACAGACAGGTAACCAGTCTATCACAGGGAGACATGTAGAGACAGACAGGTAACCAGTCTATCACAGGGCTGACATGTAGAGACAGACAGGTAACCAGTCTATCACAGGGCTGACATGTAGAGACAGACAGGTAACCAGTCTATCACAGGGCCGAAATGTAGAGACAGACGGGTAACCAGTCTATCACAGGGCCGACATAGAGAGACAGACAGGTCACCAGTCTATCACAGGGCCGACATGTAGAGACAGACAGGTAACCTGTCTATCACAGGGCTGACATGTAGAGACAGACAGGTAACCAATCTATCACAGGGCTGACATGTAGAGACAGACAGGTAACCAGTCTATCACAGGGCTGACATGTAGAGACAGACAGGTAACCAGTCTATCACAGGGCTGACATGTAGAGACAGACAGGTAACCAGTCTATCACAGGGAGACATGTAGAGACAGACAGGTAACCAGTCTATCACAGGGATGACATGTAGAGACAGACAGGTAACCAGTCTATCACAGGGCCAAAATGTAGAGACAGACGGGTAACCAGTCTATCACAGGGCCGAGATGTAGAGACAGACAGGTAACCAGTCTATCACAGGGCTGACATGTAGACACAGACAGGTAACCAGTCTATCACAGGGAGACATGTAGAGACAGATAGGTAACCAGTCTATCACAGGGCTGACATGTAGAGACAGACAGGTAACCAGTCTATCACAGGGCTGAAATGTAGAGACAGACAGGTAACCAGTCTATCACAGGGCCGAAATGTAGAGACAGACGGTTAACCAGTCTATCACAGGGCCGAAATTTAGAGACAAACAGGTAACCAGTCTATTACAGGGCCGAAATGTAGAGACAGACAGGTAACCAGTCTATCACGGGGCCAAAATGTAGAGACAGACAGGTAACCAGTCTATCACAGGGCCGAAATGTAGAGACAGACAGGTAACCAGTCTATCACAGGGCTGACATGTAGAGACAGACAGGTAACCAGTCTATCACAGGGAGACATGTAGAGACAGACAGGTAACCAGTCTATCACAGGGATGACATGTAGAGACAGACAGGTAACCAGTCTATCACAGGGCCAAAATGTAGAGACAGACGGGTAACCAGTCTATCACAGGGCCGAGATGTAGAGACAGACAGGTAACCAGTCCATCACAGGGCTGACATGTAGACACAGACAGGTAACCAGTCTATCACAGGGAGACATGTAGAGACAGATAGGTAACCAGTCTATCACAGGGCTGACATGTAGAGACAGACAGGTAACCAGTCTATCACAGGGCTGAAATGTAGAGACAGACAGGTAACCAGTCTATCACAGGGCCGAAATGTAGAGACAGACGGTTAACCAGTCTATCACAGGGCCGAAATGTAGAGACAAACAGGTAACCAGTCTATTACAGGGCCGAAATGTAGAGACAGACAGGTAACCAGTCTATCACGGGTCCAAAATGTAGAGACAGACAGGTAACCAGTCTATCACAGGGCCGAAATGTAGAGACAGACAGGTAACCAGTCTATCACGGGGCTGACATGTAGAGACAGACAGGTAACCAGTATATCACTGGGCCGAAATGTAGAGACAGACAGGTAACCAGTTTATCACAGGGTCAACATGTAGAGACAGACAGGTAACCAGTCTATCACAGGGCTGACATGGAGAGACAGACAGGTAACCAGTCTATCACAGGGAGACATGTAGAGACAGACAGGTCACCAGTCTATCACAGGGCTGACATGTAGAGACAGACAGGTAACCAGTCTATCACAGGGAGACATGTAGAGACAGACAGGTAACCAGTCTATCACAGGGCTGACATGTAGAGACAGACAGGTAACCAGTCTATCACAGGGAGACATGTAGAGACAGACAGGTAACCAGTCTATCACAGGGCTGACATGTAGAGACAGACAGGTAACCAGTCTATCACAGGGCCGAAATGTAGGGACAGACAGCTAACCAGTCTATCACAGGGCCGACATGGAGAGACAGACAGGTCACCAGTCTATCACAGGGCTGACATGTAGAGACAGACAGGTAACCAGTCTATCACAGGGCTGACATGTAGAGACAGACAGGTAACCAGTATATCACAGGGCCTAAATGTAGAGACAGACAGGTAACCAGTCTATCACAGGGCTGACATGGAGAGACAGACAGGTCACCAGTCTATCACAGGGCCGACATGTAGAGACAGACAGGTAACCTGTCTATCACAGGGCTGACATTTAGAGACAGACAGGTAACCTGTCTATCACAGGGCTGACATTTAGAGACAGACAGGTAACCAGTCTATCACAGGGAGACATGTAGAGACAGACAGGTCACCAGTCTATCACAGGGCTGACATGTAGAGACAGACAGGTAACCAGTCTATCACAGGGAGACATGTAGAGACAGACAGGTAACCAGTCTATCACAGGGATGACATGTAGAGACAGACAGGTAACCAGTCTATCACTGGGCTGACATAGACAGACAGGTCACCAGTCTATCACAGGGCTGACATGTAGAGACAGACAGGTAACCAGTCTATCACAGGGAGACATGTAGAGACAGACAGGTAACCAGTCTATCACAGGGCTGACATGTAGAGACAGACAGGTAACCAGTCTATCACAGGGCTGACATGTAGAGACAGACAGGTAACCAGTCTATCACAGGGCCGAAATGTAGAGACAGACGGGTAACCAGTCTATCACAGGGCCGACATAGAGAGACAGACAGGTCACCAGTCTATCACAGGGCCGACATGTAGAGACAGACAGGTAACCTGTCTATCACAGGGCTGACATGTAGAGACAGACAGGTAACCAATCTATCACAGGGCTGACATGTAGAGACAGACAGGTAACCAGTCTATCACAGGGCTGACATGTAGAGACAGACAGGTAACCAGTCTATCACAGGGCTGACATGTAGAGACAGACAGGTAACCAGTCTATCACAGGGAGACATGTAGAGACAGACAGGTAACCAGTCTATCACAGGGATGACATGTAGAGACAGACAGGTAACCAGTCTATCACAGGGCCAAAATGTAGAGACAGACGGGTAACCAGTCTATCACAGGGCCGAGATGTAGAGACAGACAGGTAACCAGTCTATCACAGGGCTGACATGTAGACACAGACAGGTAACCAGTCTATCACAGGGAGACATGTAGAGACAGATAGGTAACCAGTCTATCACAGGGCTGACATGTAGAGACAGACAGGTAACCAGTCTATCACAGGGCTGAAATGTAGAGACAGACAGGTAACCAGTCTATCACAGGGCCGAAATGTAGAGACAGACGGTTAACCAGTCTATCACAGGGCCGAAATTTAGAGACAAACAGGTAACCAGTCTATTACAGGGCCGAAATGTAGAGACAGACAGGTAACCAGTCTATCACGGGGCCAAAATGTAGAGACAGACAGGTAACCAGTCTATCACAGGGCCGAAATGTAGAGACAGACAGGTAACCAGTCTATCACAGGGCTGACATGTAGAGACAGACAGGTAACCAGTCTATCACAGGGAGACATGTAGAGACAGACAGGTAACCAGTCTATCACAGGGATGACATGTAGAGACAGACAGGTAACCAGTCTATCACAGGGCCAAAATGTAGAGACAGACGGGTAACCAGTCTATCACAGGGCCGAGATGTAGAGACAGACAGGTAACCAGTCCATCACAGGGCTGACATGTAGACACAGACAGGTAACCAGTCTATCACAGGGAGACATGTAGAGACAGATAGGTAACCAGTCTATCACAGGGCTGACATGTAGAGACAGACAGGTAACCAGTCTATCACAGGGCTGAAATGTAGAGACAGACAGGTAACCAGTCTATCACAGGGCCGAAATGTAGAGACAGACGGTTAACCAGTCTATCACAGGGCCGAAATGTAGAGACAAACAGGTAACCAGTCTATTACAGGGCCGAAATGTAGAGACAGACAGGTAACCAGTCTATCACGGGTCCAAAATGTAGAGACAGACAGGTAACCAGTCTATCACAGGGCCGAAATGTAGAGACAGACAGGTAACCAGTCTATCACGGGGCTGACATGTAGAGACAGACAGGTAACCAGTATATCACTGGGCCGAAATGTAGAGACAGACAGGTAACCAGTTTATCACAGGGTCAACATGTAGAGACAGACAGGTAACCAGTCTATCACAGGGCTGACATGGAGAGACAGACAGGTAACCAGTCTATCACAGGGAGACATGTAGAGACAGACAGGTCACCAGTCTATCACAGGGCTGACATGTAGAGACAGACAGGTAACCAGTCTATCACAGGGAGACATGTAGAGACAGACAGGTAACCAGTCTATCACAGGGCTGACATGTAGAGACAGACAGGTAACCAGTCTATCACAGGGAGACATGTAGAGACAGACAGGTAACCAGTCTATCACAGGGATGACATGTAGAGACAGACAGGTAACCAGTCTATCACAGGGCCAAAATGTAGAGACAGACGGGTAACCAGTCTATCACAGGGCCGAGATGTAGAGACAGACAGGTAACCAGTCCATCACAGGGCTGACATGTAGACACAGACAGGTAACCAGTCTATCACAGGGAGACATGTAGAGACAGATAGGTAACCAGTCTATCACAGGGCTGACATGTAGAGACAGACAGGTAACCAGTCTATCACAGGGCTGAAATGTAGAGACAGACAGGTAACCAGTCTATCACAGGGCCGAAATGTAGAGACAGACGGTTAACCAGTCTATCACAGGGCCGAAATGTAGAGACAAACAGGTAACCAGTCTATTACAGGGCCGAAATGTAGAGACAGACAGGTAACCAGTCTATCACGGGTCCAAAATGTAGAGACAGACAGGTAACCAGTCTATCACAGGGCCGAAATGTAGAGACAGACAGGTAACCTGTCTATCACAGGGCTGACATGTAGAGACAGACAGGTAACCAATCTATCACAGGGCTGACATGTAGAGACAGACAGGTAACCAGTCTATCACAGGGCTGACATGTAGAGACAGACAGGTAACCAGTCTATCACAGGGCTGACATGTAGAGACAGACAGGTAACCAGTCTATCACAGGGAGACATGTAGAGACAGACAGGTAACCAGTCTATCACAGGGATGACATGTAGAGACAGACAGGTAACCAGTCTATCACAGGGCCAAAATGTAGAGACAGACGGGTAACCAGTCTATCACAGGGCCGAGATGTAGAGACAGACAGGTAACCAGTCTATCACAGGGCTGACATGTAGACACAGACAGGTAACCAGTCTATCACAGGGAGACATGTAGAGACAGATAGGTAACCAGTCTATCACAGGGCTGACATGTAGAGACAGACAGGTAACCAGTCTATCACAGGGCTGAAATGTAGAGACAGACAGGTAACCAGTCTATCACAGGGCCGAAATGTAGAGACAGACGGTTAACCAGTCTATCACAGGGCCGAAATTTAGAGACAAACAGGTAACCAGTCTATTACAGGGCCGAAATGTAGAGACAGACAGGTAACCAGTCTATCACGGGGCCAAAATGTAGAGACAGACAGGTAACCAGTCTATCACAGGGCCGAAATGTAGAGACAGACAGGTAACCAGTCTATCACAGGGCTGACATGTAGAGACAGACAGGTAACCAGTCTATCACAGGGAGACATGTAGAGACAGACAGGTAACCAGTCTATCACAGGGCTGACATGTAGAGACAGACAGGTAACCAGTCTATCACAGGGCCGAACTGTAGGGACAGACAGCTAACCAGTCTATCACAGGGCCGACATGGAGAGACAGACAGGTCACCAGTCTATCACAGGGCTGACATGTAGAGACAGACAGGTAACCAGTCTATCACAGGGCTGACATGTAGAGACAGACAGGTAACCAGTATATCACAGGGCCTAAATGTAGAGACAGACAGGTAACCAGTCTATCACAGGGCTGACATGGAGAGACAGACAGGTCACCAGTCTATCACAGGGCCGACATGTAGAGACAGACAGGTAACCTGTCTATCACAGGGCTGACATTTAGAGACAGACAGGTAACCTGTCTATCACAGGGCTGACATTTAGAGACAGACAGGTAACCAGTCTATCACAGGGAGACATGTAGAGACAGACAGGTCACCAGTCTATCACAGGGCTGACATGTAGAGACAGACAGGTAACCAGTCTATCACAGGGAGACATGTAGAGACAGACAGGTAACCAGTCTATCACAGGGATGACATGTAGAGACAGACAGGTAACCAGTCTATCACTGGGCTGACATAGACAGACAGGTCACCAGTCTATCACAGGGCTGACATGTAGAGACAGACAGGTAACCAGTCTATCACAGGGAGACATGTAGAGACAGACAGGTAACCAGTCTATCACAGGGCTGACATGTAGAGACAGACAGGTAACCAGTCTATCACAGGGCTGACATGTAGAGACAGACAGGTAACCAGTCTATCACAGGGCCGAAATGTAGAGACAGACGGGTAACCTGTCTATCACAGGGCTGACATGTAGAGACAGACAGGTAACCAGTCTATCACAGGGCCGACATAGAGAGACAGACAGGTCACCAGTCTATCACAGGGCCGACATGTAGAGACAGACAGGTAACCTGTCTATCACAGGGCTGACATGTAGAGACAGACAGGTAACCAATCTATCACAGGGCTGACATGTAGAGACAGACAAGTAACCAGTCTATCACAGGGCTGACATGTAGAGACAGACAGGTAACCAGTCTATCACAGGGCTGACATGTAGAGACAGACAGGTAACCAGTCTATCACAGGGAGACATGTAGAGACAGACAGGTAACCAGTCTATCACAGGGATGACATGTAGAGACAGACAGGTAACCAGTCTATCACAGGGCCAAAATGTAGAGACAGACGGGTAACCAGTCTATCACAGGGCCGAGATGTAGAGACAGACAGGTAACCAGTCTATCACAGGGCTGACATGTAGACACAGACAGGTAACCAGTCTATCACAGGGAGACATGTAGAGACAGATAGGTAACCAGTCTATCACAGGGCTGACATGTAGAGACAGACAGGTAACCAGTCTATCACAGGGCTGAAATGTAGAGACAGACAGGTAACCAGTCTATCACAGGGCCGAAATGTAGAGACAGACGGTTAACCAGTCTATCACAGGGCCGAAATTTAGAGACAAACAGGTAACCAGTCTATTACAGGGCCGAAATGTAGAGACAGACAGGTAACCAGTCTATCACGGGGCCAAAATGTAGAGACAGACAGGTAACCAGTCTATCACAGGGCCGAAATGTAGAGACAGACAGGTAACCAGTCTATCACAGGGCTGACATGTAGAGACAGACAGGTAACCAGTCTATCACAGGGAGACATGTAGAGACAGACAGGTAACCAGTCTATCACAGGGCTGACATGTAGAGACAGACAGGTAACCAGTCTATCACAGGGCCGAAATGTAGGGACAGACAGCTAACCAGTCTATCACAGGGCCGACATGGAGAGACAGACAGGTCACCAGTCTATCACAGGGCTGACATGTAGAGACAGACAGGTAACCAGTCTATCACAGGGCTGACATGTAGAGACAGACAGGTAACCAGTATATCACAGGGCCTAAATGTAGAGACAGACAGGTAACCACTCTATCACAGGGCTGACATGGAGAGACAGACAGGTCACCAGTCTATCACAGGGCCGACATGTAGAGACAGACAGGTAACCTGTCTATCACAGGGCTGACATTTAGAGACAGACAGGTAACCTGTCTATCACAGGGCTGACATTTAGAGACAGACAGGTAACCAGTCTATCACAGGGAGACATGTAGAGACAGACAGGTCACCAGTCTATCACAGGGCTGACATGTAGAGACAGACAGGTAACCAGTCCATCACAGGGAGACATGTAGAGACAGACAGGTAACCAGTCTATCACAGGGATGACATGTAGAGACAGACAGGTAACCAGTCTATCACTGGGCTGACATAGACAGACAGGTCACCAGTCTATCACAGGGCTGACATGTAGAGACAGACAGGTAACCAGTCTATCACAGGGAGACATGTAGAGACAGACAGGTAACCAGTCTATCACAGGGCCGACATAGAGAGACAGACAGGTCACCAGTCTATCACAGGGCCGACATGTAGAGACAGACAGGTAACCTGTCTATCACAGGGCTGACATGTAGAGACAGACAGGTAACCAATCTATCACAGGGCTGACATGTAGAGACAGACAAGTAACCAGTCTATCACAGGGCTGACATGTAGAGACAGACAGGTAACCAGTCTATCACAGGGCTGACATGTAGAGACAGACAGGTAACCAGTCTATCACAGGGAGACATGTAGAGACAGACAGGTAACCAGTCTATCACAGGGATGACATGTAGAGACAGACAGGTAACCAGTCTATCACAGGGCCAAAATGTAGAGACAGACGGGTAACCAGTCTATCACAGGGCCGAGATGTAGAGACAGACAGGTAACCAGTCTATCACAGGGCTGACATGTAGACACAGACAGGTAACCAGTCTATCACAGGGAGACATGTAGAGACAGATAGGTAACCAGTCTATCACAGGGCTGACATGTAGAGACAGACAGGTAACCAGTCTATCACAGGGCTGAAATGTAGAGACAGACAGGTAACCAGTCTATCACAGGGCCGAAATGTAGAGACAGACGGTTAACCAGTCTATCACAGGGCCGAAATTTAGAGACAAACAGGTAACCAGTCTATTACAGGGCCGAAATGTAGAGACAGACAGGTAACCAGTCTATCACGGGGCCAAAATGTAGAGACAGACAGGTAACCAGTCTATCACAGGGCCGAAATGTAGAGACAGACAGGTAACCAGTCTATCACAGGGCTGACATGTAGAGACAGACAGGTAACCAGTCTATCACAGGGAGACATGTAGAGACAGACAGGTAACCAGTCTATCACAGGGCTGACATGTAGAGACAGACAGGTAACCAGTCTATCACAGGGCCGAAATGTAGGGACAGACAGCTAACCAGTCTATCACAGGGCCGACATGGAGAGACAGACAGGTCACCAGTCTATCACAGGGCTGACATGTAGAGACAGACAGGTAACCAGTCTATCACAGGGCTGACATGTAGAGACAGACAGGTAACCAGTATATCACAGGGCCTAAATGTAGAGACAGACAGGTAACCAGTCTATCACAGGGCTGACATGGAGAGACAGACAGGTCACCAGTCTATCACAGGGCCGACATGTAGAGACAGACAGGTAACCTGTCTATCACAGGGCTGACATTTAGAGACAGACAGGTAACCTGTCTATCACAGGGCTGACATTTAGAGACAGACAGGTAACCAGTCTATCACAGGGAGACATGTAGAGACAGACAGGTCACCAGTCTATCACAGGGCTGACATGTAGAGACAGACAGGTAACCAGTCTATCACAGGGAGACATGTAGAGACAGACAGGTAACCAGTCTATCACAGGGATGACATGTAGAGACAGACAGGTAACCAGTCTATCACTGGGCTGACATAGACAGACAGGTCACCAGTCTATCACAGGGCTGACATGTAGAGACAGACAGGTAACCAGTCTATCACAGGGAGACATGTAGAGACAGACAGGTAACCAGTCTATCACAGGGCTGACATGTAGAGACAGACAGGTAACCAGTCTATCACAGGGCTGACATGTAGAGACAGACAGGTAACCAGTCTATCACAGGGCCGAAATGTAGAGACAGACGGGTAACCAGTCTATCACAGGGCCGACATAGAGAGACAGACAGGTCACCAGTCTATCACAGGGCCGACATGTAGAGACAGACAGGTAACCTGTCTATCACAGGGCTGACATGTAGAGACAGACAGGTAACCAATCTATCACAGGGCTGACATGTAGAGACAGACAGGTAACCAGTCTATCACAGGGCTGACATGTAGAGACAGACAGGTAACCAGTCTATCACAGGGCTGACATGTAGAGACAGACAGGTAACCAGTCTATCACAGGGAGACATGTAGAGACAGACAGGTAACCAGTCTATCACAGGGATGACATGTAGAGACAGACAGGTAACCAGTCTATCACAGGGCCAAAATGTAGAGACAGACGGGTAACCAGTCTATCACAGGGCCGAGATGTAGAGACAGACAGGTAACCAGTCTATCACAGGGCTGACATGGAGAGACAGACAGGTCACCAGTCTATCACAGGGCCGACATGTAGAGACAGACAGGTAACCTGTCTATCACAGGGCTGACATTTAGAGACAGACAGGTAACCTGTCTATCACAGGGCTGACATTTAGAGACAGACAGGTAACCAGTCTATCACAGGGAGACATGTAGAGACAGACAGGTCACCAGTCTATCACAGGGCTGACATGTAGAGACAGACAGGTAACCAGTCTATCACAGGGAGACATGTAGAGACAGACAGGTAACCAGTCTATCACAGGGATGACATGTAGAGACAGACAGGTAACCAGTCTATCACTGGGCTGACATAGACAGACAGGTCACCAGTCTATCACAGGGCTGACATGTAGAGACAGACAGGTAACCAGTCTATCACAGGGAGACATGTAGAGACAGACAGGTAACCAGTCTATCACAGGGCTGACATGTAGAGACAGACAGGTAACCAGTCTATCACAGGGCTGACATGTAGAGACAGACAGGTAACCAGTCTATCACAGGGCCGAAATGTAGAGACAGACGGGTAACCTGTCTATCACAGGGCTGACATGTAGAGACAGACAGGTAACCAGTCTATCACAGGGCCGACATAGAGAGACAGACAGGTCACCAGTCTATCACAGGGCCGACATGTAGAGACAGACAGGTAACCTGTCTATCACAGGGCTGACATGTAGAGACAGACAGGTAACCAATCTATCACAGGGCTGACATGTAGAGACAGACAAGTAACCAGTCTATCACAGGGCTGACATGTAGAGACAGACAGGTAACCAGTCTATCACAGGGCTGACATGTAGAGACAGACAGGTAACCAGTCTATCACAGGGAGACATGTAGAGACAGACAGGTAACCAGTCTATCACAGGGATGACATGTAGAGACAGACAGGTAACCAGTCTATCACAGGGCCAAAATGTAGAGACAGACGGGTAACCAGTCTATCACAGGGCCGAGATGTAGAGACAGACAGGTAACCAGTCTATCACAGGGCTGACATGTAGACACAGACAGGTAACCAGTCTATCACAGGGAGACATGTAGAGACAGATAGGTAACCAGTCTATCACAGGGCTGACATGTAGAGACAGACAGGTAACCAGTCTATCACAGGGCTGAAATGTAGAGACAGACAGGTAACCAGTCTATCACAGGGCCGAAATGTAGAGACAGACGGTTAACCAGTCTATCACAGGGCCGAAATTTAGAGACAAACAGGTAACCAGTCTATTACAGGGCCGAAATGTAGAGACAGACAGGTAACCAGTCTATCACGGGGCCAAAATGTAGAGACAGACAGGTAACCAGTCTATCACAGGGCCGAAATGTAGAGACAGACAGGTAACCAGTCTATCACAGGGCTGACATGTAGAGACAGACAGGTAACCAGTCTATCACAGGGAGACATGTAGAGACAGACAGGTAACCAGTCTATCACAGGGCTGACATGTAGAGACAGACAGGTAACCAGTCTATCACAGGGCCGAAATGTAGGGACAGACAGCTAACCAGTCTATCACAGGGCCGACATGGAGAGACAGACAGGTCACCAGTCTATCACAGGGCTGACATGTAGAGACAGACAGGTAACCAGTCTATCACAGGGCTGACATGTAGAGACAGACAGGTAACCAGTCTATCACAGGGCCGACATAGAGAGACAGACAGGTCACCAGTCTATCACAGGGCCGACATGTAGAGACAGACAGGTAACCTGTCTATCACAGGGCTGACATGTAGAGACAGACAGGTAACCAATCTATCACAGGGCTGACATGTAGAGACAGACAAGTAACCAGTCTATCACAGGGCTGACATGTAGAGACAGACAGGTAACCAGTCTATCACAGGGCTGACATGTAGAGACAGACAGGTAACCAGTCTATCACAGGGAGACATGTAGAGACAGACAGGTAACCAGTCTATCACAGGGATGACATGTAGAGACAGACAGGTAACCAGTCTATCACAGGGCCAAAATGTAGAGACAGACGGGTAACCAGTCTATCACAGGGCCGAGATGTAGAGACAGACAGGTAACCAGTCTATCACAGGGCTGACATGTAGACACAGACAGGTAACCAGTCTATCACAGGGAGACATGTAGAGACAGATAGGTAACCAGTCTATCACAGGGCTGACATGTAGAGACAGACAGGTAACCAGTCTATCACAGGGCTGAAATGTAGAGACAGACAGGTAACCAGTCTATCACAGGGCCGAAATGTAGAGACAGACGGTTAACCAGTCTATCACAGGGCCGAAATTTAGAGACAAACAGGTAACCAGTCTATTACAGGGCCGAAATGTAGAGACAGACAGGTAACCAGTCTATCACGGGGCCAAAATGTAGAGACAGACAGGTAACCAGTCTATCACAGGGCCGAAATGTAGAGACAGACAGGTAACCAGTCTATCACAGGGCTGACATGTAGAGACAGACAGGTAACCAGTCTATCACAGGGAGACATGTAGAGACAGACAGGTAACCAGTCTATCACAGGGCTGACATGTAGAGACAGACAGGTAACCAGTCTATCACAGGGCCGAAATGTAGGGACAGACAGCTAACCAGTCTATCACAGGGCCGACATGGAGAGACAGACAGGTCACCAGTCTATCACAGGGCTGACATGTAGAGACAGACAGGTAACCAGTCTATCACAGGGCTGACATGTAGAGACAGACAGGTAACCAGTATATCACAGGGCCTAAATGTAGAGACAGACAGGTAACCAGTCTATCACAGGGCTGACATGGAGAGACAGACAGGTCACCAGTCTATCACAGGGCCGACATGTAGAGACAGACAGGTAACCTGTCTATCACAGGGCTGACATTTAGAGACAGACAGGTAACCTGTCTATCACAGGGCTGACATTTAAAAACAGACAGGTAACCAGTCTATCACAGGGAGACATGTAGAGACAGACAGGTCACCAGTCTATCACAGGGCTGACATGTAGAGACAGACAGGTAACCAGTCTATCACAGGGAGACATGTAGAGACAGACAGGTAACCAGTCTATCACAGGGATGACATGTAGAGACAGACAGGTAACCAGTCTATCACTGGGCTGACATAGACAGACAGGTCACCAGTCTATCACAGGGCTGACATGTAGAGACAGACAGGTAACCAGTCTATCACAGGGAGACATGTAGAGACAGACAGGTAACCAGTCTATCACAGGGCCGACATAGAGAGACAGACAGGTCACCAGTCTATCACAGGGCCGACATGTAGAGACAGACAGGTAACCTGTCTATCACAGGGCTGACATGTAGAGACAGACAGGTAACCAATCTATCACAGGGCTGACATGTAGAGACAGACAAGTAACCAGTCTATCACAGGGCTGACATGTAGAGACAGACAGGTAACCAGTCTATCACAGGGCTGACATGTAGAGACAGACAGGTAACCAGTCTATCACAGGGAGACATGTAGAGACAGACAGGTAACCAGTCTATCACAGGGATGACATGTAGAGACAGACAGGTAACCAGTCTATCACAGGGCCAAAATGTAGAGACAGACGGGTAACCAGTCTATCACAGGGCCGAGATGTAGAGACAGACAGGTAACCAGTCTATCACAGGGCTGACATGTAGACACAGACAGGTAACCAGTCTATCACAGGGAGACATGTAGAGACAGATAGGTAACCAGTCTATCACAGGGCTGACATGTAGAGACAGACAGGTAACCAGTCTATCACAGGGCTGAAATGTAGAGACAGACAGGTAACCAGTCTATCACAGGGCCGAAATGTAGAGACAGACGGTTAACCAGTCTATCACAGGGCCGAAATTTAGAGACAAACAGGTAACCAGTCTATTACAGGGCCGAAATGTAGAGACAGACAGGTAACCAGTCTATCACGGGGCCAAAATGTAGAGACAGACAGGTAACCAGTCTATCACAGGGCCGAAATGTAGAGACAGACAGGTAACCAGTCTATCACAGGGCTGACATGTAGAGACAGACAGGTAACCAGTCTATCACAGGGAGACATGTAGAGACAGACAGGTAACCAGTCTATCACAGGGCTGACATGTAGAGACAGACAGGTAACCAGTCTATCACAGGGCCGAAATGTAGGGACAGACAGCTAACCAGTCTATCACAGGGCCGACATGGAGAGACAGACAGGTCACCAGTCTATCACAGGGCTGACATGTAGAGACAGACAGGTAACCAGTCTATCACAGGGCTGACATGTAGAGACAGACAGGTAACCAGTATATCACAGGGCCTAAATGTAGAGACAGACAGGTAACCAGTCTATCACAGGGCTGACATGGAGAGACAGACAGGTCACCAGTCTATCACAGGGCCGACATGTAGAGACAGACAGGTAACCTGTCTATCACAGGGCTGACATTTAGAGACAGACAGGTAACCTGTCTATCACAGGGCTGACATTTAGAGACAGACAGGTAACCAGTCTATCACAGGGAGACATGTAGAGACAGACAGGTCACCAGTCTATCACAGGGCTGACATGTAGAGACAGACAGGTAACCAGTCTATCACAGGGAGACATGTAGAGACAGACAGGTAACCAGTCTATCACAGGGATGACATGTAGAGACAGACAGGTAACCAGTCTATCACTGGGCTGACATAGACAGACAGGTCACCAGTCTATCACAGGGCTGACATGTAGAGACAGACAGGTAACCAGTCTATCACAGGGAGACATGTAGAGACAGACAGGTAACCAGTCTATCACAGGGCTGACATGTAGAGACAGACAGGTAACCAGTCTATCACAGGGCTGACATGTAGAGACAGACAGGTAACCAGTCTATCACAGGGCCGAAATGTAGAGACAGACGGGTAACCAGTCTATCACAGGGCCGACATAGAGAGACAGACAGGTCACCAGTCTATCACAGGGCCGACATGTAGAGACAGACAGGTAACCTGTCTATCACAGGGCTGACATGTAGAGACAGACAGGTAACCAATCTATCACAGGGCTGACATGTAGAGACAGACAGGTAACCAGTCTATCACAGGGCCGACATAGAGAGACAGACAGGTCACCAGTCTATCACAGGGCCGACATGTAGAGACAGACAGGTAACCTGTCTATCACAGGGCTGACATGTAGAGACAGACAGGTAACCAATCTATCACAGGGCTGACATGTAGAGACAGACAAGTAACCAGTCTATCACAGGGCTGACATGTAGAGACAGACAGGTAACCAGTCTATCACAGGGCTGACATGTAGAGACAGACAGGTAACCAGTCTATCACAGGGAGACATGTAGAGACAGACAGGTAACCAGTCTATCACAGGGATGACATGTAGAGACAGACAGGTAACCAGTCTATCACAGGGCCAAAATGTAGAGACAGACGGGTAACCAGTCTATCACAGGGCCGAGATGTAGAGACAGACAGGTAACCAGTCTATCACAGGGCTGACATGTAGACACAGACAGGTAACCAGTCTATCACAGGGAGACATGTAGAGACAGATAGGTAACCAGTCTATCACAGGGCTGACATGTAGAGACAGACAGGTAACCAGTCTATCACAGGGCTGAAATGTAGAGACAGACAGGTAACCAGTCTATCACAGGGCCGAAATGTAGAGACAGACGGTTAACCAGTCTATCACAGGGCCGAAATTTAGAGACAAACAGGTAACCAGTCTATTACAGGGCCGAAATGTAGAGACAGACAGGTAACCAGTCTATCACGGGGCCAAAATGTAGAGACAGACAGGTAACCAGTCTATCACAGGGCCGAAATGTAGAGACAGACAGGTAACCAGTCTATCACAGGGCTGACATGTAGAGACAGACAGGTAACCAGTCTATCACAGGGAGACATGTAGAGACAGACAGGTAACCAGTCTATCACAGGGCTGACATGTAGAGACAGACAGGTAACCAGTCTATCACAGGGCCGAAATGTAGGGACAGACAGCTAACCAGTCTATCACAGGGCCGACATGGAGAGACAGACAGGTCACCAGTCTATCACAGGGCTGACATGTAGAGACAGACAGGTAACCAGTCTATCACAGGGCTGACATGTAGAGACAGACAGGTAACCAGTATATCACAGGGCCTAAATGTAGAGACAGACAGGTAACCAGTCTATCACAGGGCTGACATGGAGAGACAGACAGGTCACCAGTCTATCACAGGGCCGACATGTAGAGACAGACAGGTAACCTGTCTATCACAGGGCTGACATTTAGAGACAGACAGGTAACCTGTCTATCACAGGGCTGACATTTAGAGACAGACAGGTAACCAGTCTATCACAGGGAGACATGTAGAGACAGACAGGTCACCAGTCTATCACAGGGCTGACATGTAGAGACAGACAGGTAACCAGTCTATCACAGGGAGACATGTAGAGACAGACAGGTAACCAGTCTATCACAGGGATGACATGTAGAGACAGACAGGTAACCAGTCTATCACTGGGCTGACATAGACAGACAGGTCACCAGTCTATCACAGGGCTGACATGTAGAGACAGACAGGTAACCAGTCTATCACAGGGAGACATGTAGAGACAGACAGGTAACCAGTCTATCACAGGGCTGACATGTAGAGACAGACAGGTAACCAGTCTATCACAGGGCTGACATGTAGAGACAGACAGGTAACCAGTCTATCACAGGGCCGAAATGTAGAGACAGACGGGTAACCAGTCTATCACAGGGCCGACATAGAGAGACAGACAGGTCACCAGTCTATCACAGGGCCGACATGTAGAGACAGACAGGTAACCTGTCTATCACAGGGCATACATGTAGAGACAGACAGGTAACCAATCTATCACAGGGCTGACATGTAGAGACAGACAGGTAACCAGTCTATCACAGGGCTGACATGTAGAGACAGACAGGTAACCAGTCTATCACAGGGCTGACATGTAGAGACAGACAGGTAACCAGTCTATCACAGGGAGACATGTAGAGACAGACAGGTAACCAGTCTATCACAGGGATGACATGTAGAGACAGACAGGTAACCAGTCTATCACAGGGCCAAAATGTAGAGACAGACGGGTAACCAGTCTATCACAGGGCCGAGATGTAGAGACAGACAGGTAACCAGTCTATCACAGGGCTGACATGTAGACACAGACAGGTAACCAGTCTATCACAGGGAGACATGTAGAGACAGATAGGTAACCAGTCTATCACAGGGCTGACATGTAGAGACAGACAGGTAACCAGTCTATCACAGGGCTGAAATGTAGAGACAGACAGGTAACCAGTCTATCACAGGGCCGAAATGTAGAGACAGACGGTTAACCAGTCTATCACAGGGCCGAAATTTAGAGACAAACAGGTAACCAGTCTATTACAGGGCCGAAATGTAGAGACAGACAGGTAACCAGTCTATCACGGGGCCAAAATGTAGAGACAGACAGGTAACCAGTCTATCACAGGGCCGAAATGTAGAGACAGACAGGTAACCAGTCTATCACAGGGCTGACATGTAGAGACAGACAGGTAACCAGTCTATCACAGGGAGACATGTAGAGACAGACAGGTAACCAGTCTATCACAGGGATGACATGTAGAGACAGACAGGTAACCAGTCTATCACAGGGCCAAAATGTAGAGACAGACGGGTAACCAGTCTATCACAGGGCCGAGATGTAGAGACAGACAGGTAACCAGTCCATCACAGGGCTGACATGTAGACACAGACAGGTAACCAGTCTATCACAGGGAGACATGTAGAGACAGATAGGTAACCAGTCTATCACAGGGCTGACATGTAGAGACAGACAGGTAACCAGTCTATCACAGGGCTGAAATGTAGAGACAGACAGGTAACCAGTCTATCACAGGGCCGAAATGTAGAGACAGACGGTTAACCAGTCTATCACAGGGCCGAAATGTAGAGACAAACAGGTAACCAGTCTATTACAGGGCCGAAATGTAGAGACAGACAGGTAACCAGTCTATCATATCCAAAATGTAGAGACAGACAGGTAACCAGTCTATCACAGGGCCGAAATGTAGAGACAGACAGGTAACCAGTCTATCACGGGGCTGACATGTAGAGACAGACAGGTAACCAGTATATCACTGGGCCGAAATGTAGAGACAGACAGGTAACCAGTTTATCACAGGGTCAACATGTAGAGACAGACAGGTAACCAGTCTATCACAGGGCTGACATGGAGAGACAGACAGGTAACCAGTCTATCACAGGGAGACATGTAGAGACAGACAGGTAACCAGTCTATCACAGGGATGACATGTAGAGACAGACAGGTAACCAGTCTATCACTGGGCTGACATAGACAGACAGGTCACCAGTCTATCACAGGGCTGACATGTAGAGACAGACAGGTAACCAGTCTATCACAGGGAGACATGTAGAGACAGACAGGTAACCAGTCTATCACAGGGCTGACATGTAGAGACAGACAGGTAACCAGTCTATCACAGGGCTGACATGTAGAGACAGACAGGTAACCAGTCTATCACAGGGAGACATGTAGAGACAGACAGGTAACCAGTCTATCACAGGGATGACATGTAGAGACAGACAGGTAACCAGTCTATCACAGGGCCAAAATGTAGAGACAGACGGGTAACCAGTCTATCACAGGGCCGAGATGTAGAGACAGACAGGTAACCAGTCCATCACAGGGCTGACATGTAGAGACAGACAGGTAACCAGTCTATCACAGGGAGACATGTAGAGACAGACAGGTAACCAGTCTATCACAGGGATGACATGTAGAGACAGACAGGTAACCAGTCTATCACAGGGCCAAAATGTAGAGACAGACGGGTAACCAGTCTATCACAGGGCCGAGATGTAGAGACAGACAGGTAACCAGTCCATCACAGGGCTGACATGTAGACACAGACAGGTAACCAGTCTATCACAGGGAGACATGTAGAGACAGATAGGTAACCAGTCTATCACAGGGCTGACATGTAGAGACAGACAGGTAACCAGTCTATCACAGGGCTGAAATGTAGAGACAGACAGGTAACCAGTCTATCACAGGGCCGAAATGTAGAGACAGACGGTTAACCAGTCTATCACAGGGCCGAAATTTAGAGACAAACAGGTAACCAGTCTATTACAGGGCCGAAATGTAGAGACAGAGAGGTAACCAGTCTATCACGGGGCCAAAATGTAGAGACAGACAGGTAACCAGTCTATCACAGGGCCGAAATGTAGAGACAGACAGGTAACCTGTCTATCACAGGGCTGAAATGTAGAGACAGACAGGTAACCAGTCTATCACAGGGAGACATGTAGAGACAGACAGGTAACCAGTCTATCACAGGGATGACATGTAGAGACAGACAGGTAACCAGTCTATCACAGGGCCAAAATGTAGAGACAGACGGGTAACCAGTCTATCACAGGGCCGAGATGTAGAGACAGACAGGTAACCAGTCCATCACAGGGCTGACATGTAGACACAGACAGGTAACCAGTCTATCACAGGGAGACATGTAGAGACAGATAGGTAACCAGTCTATCACAGGGCTGACATGTAGAGACAGACAGGTAACCAGTCTATCACAGGGCTGAAATGTAGAGACAGACAGGTAACCAGTCTATCACAGGGCCGAAATGTAGAGACAGACGGTTAACCAGTCTATCACAGGGCCGAAATGTAGAGACAAACAGGTAACCAGTCTATTACAGGGCCGAAATGTAGAGACAGACAGGTAACCAGTCTATCATATCCAAAATGTAGAGACAGACAGGTAACCAGTCTATCACAGGGCCGAAATGTAGAGACAGACAGGTAACCAGTCTATCACGGGGCTGACATGTAGAGACAGACAGGTAACCAGTATATCACTGGGCCGAAATGTAGAGACAGACAGGTAACCAGTTTATCACAGGGTCAACATGTAGAGACAGACAGGTAACCAGTCTATCACAGGGCTGACATGGAGAGACAGACAGGTAACCAGTCTATCACAGGGAGACATGTAGAGACAGACAGGTAACCAGTCTATCACAGGGATGACATGTAGAGACAGACAGGTAACCAGTCTATCACTGGGCTGACATAGACAGACAGGTCACCAGTCTATCACAGGGCTGACATGTAGAGACAGACAGGTAACCAGTCTATCACAGGGAGACATGTAGAGACAGACAGGTAACCAGTCTATCACAGGGCTGACATGTAGAGACAGACAGGTAACCAGTCTATCACAGGGCTGACATGTAGAGACAGACAGGTAACCAGTCTATCACAGGGAGACATGTAGAGACAGACAGGTAACCAGTCTATCACAGGGATGACATGTAGAGACAGACAGGTAACCAGTCTATCACAGGGCCAAAATGTAGAGACAGACGGGTAACCAGTCTATCACAGGGCCGAGATGTAGAGACAGACAGGTAACCAGTCCATCACAGGGCTGACATGTAGAGACAGACAGGTAACCAGTCTATCACAGGGAGACATGTAGAGACAGACAGGTAACCAGTCTATCACAGGGATGACATGTAGAGACAGACAGGTAACCAGTCTATCACAGGGCCAAAATGTAGAGACAGACGGGTAACCAGTCTATCACAGGGCCGAGATGTAGAGACAGACAGGTAACCAGTCCATCACAGGGCTGACATGTAGACACAGACAGGTAACCAGTCTATCACAGGGAGACATGTAGAGACAGATAGGTAACCAGTCTATCACAGGGCTGACATGTAGAGACAGACAGGTAACCAGTCTATCACAGGGCTGAAATGTAGAGACAGACAGGTAACCAGTCTATCACAGGGCCGAAATGTAGAGACAGACGGTTAACCAGTCTATCACAGGGCCGAAATTTAGAGACAAACAGGTAACCAGTCTATTACAGGGCCGAAATGTAGAGACAGACAGGTAACCAGTCTATCACGGGGCCAAAATGTAGAGACAGACAGGTAACCAGTCTATCACAGGGCCGAAATGTAGAGACAGACAGGTAACCTGTCTATCACAGGGCTGAAATGTAGAGACAGACAGGTAACCAGTCTATCACAGGGCCGAAATGTAGAGACAGACGGTTAACCAGTCTATCACAGGGCCGAAATTTAGAGACAAACAGGTAACCAGTCTATTACAGGGCCGAAATGTAGAGACAGACAGGTAACCAGTCTATCACGGGGCCAAAATGTAGAGACAGACAGGTAACCAGTCTATCACAGGGCCGAAATGTAGAGACAGACAGGTAACCAGTCTATCACAGGGCTGACATGTAGAGACAGACAGGTAACCAGTCTATCACAGGGAGACATGTAGAGACAGACAGGTAACCAGTCTATCACAGGGCTGACATGTAGAGACAGACAGGTAACCAGTCTATCACAGGGCCGAAATGTAGGGACAGACAGCTAACCAGTCTATCACAGGGCCGACATGGAGAGACAGACAGGTCACCAGTCTATCACAGGGCTGACATGTAGAGACAGACAGGTAACCAGTCTATCACAGGGCTGACATGTAGAGACAGACAGGTAACCAGTATATCACAGGGCCTAAATGTAGAGACAGACAGGTAACCAGTCTATCACAGGGCTGACATGGAGAGACAGACAGGTCACCAGTCTATCACAGGGCCGACATGTAGAGACAGACAGGTAACCTGTCTATCACAGGGCTGACATTTAGAGACAGACAGGTAACCTGTCTATCACAGGGCTGACATTTAGAGACAGACAGGTAACCAGTCTATCACAGGGAGACATGTAGAGACAGACAGGTCACCAGTCTATCACAGGGCTGACATGTAGAGACAGACAGGTAACCAGTCTATCACAGGGAGACATGTAGAGACAGACAGGTAACCAGTCTATCACAGGGATGACATGTAGAGACAGACAGGTAACCAGTCTATCACTGGGCTGACATAGACAGACATGTCACCAGTCTATCACAGGGCTGACATGTAGAGACAGACAGGTAACCAGTCTATCACAGGGAGACATGTAGAGACAGACAGGTAACCAGTCTATCACAGGGCTGACATGTAGAGACAGACAGGTAACCAGTCTATCACAGGGCTGACATGTAGAGACAGACAGGTAACCAGTCTATCACAGGGCCGAAATGTAGAGACAGACGGGTAACCAGTCTATCACAGGGCCGACATAGAGAGACAGACAGGTCACCAGTCTATCACAGGGCCGACATGTAGAGACAGACAGGTAACCTGTCTATCACAGGGCTGACATGTAGAGACAGACAGGTAACCAATCTATCACAGGGCTGACATGTAGAGACAGACAGGTAACCAGTCTATCACAGGGCTGACATGTAGAGACAGACAGGTAACCAGTCTATCACAGGGCTGACATGTAGAGACAGACAGGTAACCAGTCTATCACAGGGAGACATGTAGAGACAGACAGGTAACCAGTCTATCACAGGGATGACATGTAGAGACAGACAGGTAACCAGTCTATCACAGGGCTGAAATGTAGAGACAGACAGGTAACCAGTCTATCACAGGGCCGAAATGTAGAGACAGACGGTTAACCAGTCTATCACAGGGCCGAAATTTAGAGACAAACAGGTAACCAGTCTATTACAGGGCCGAAATGTAGAGACAGACAGGTAACCAGTCTATCACGGGGCCAAAATGTAGAGACAGACAGGTAACCAGTCTATCACAGGGCCGAAATGTAGAGACAGACAGGTAACCAGTCTATCACAGGGCTGACATGTAGAGACAGACAGGTAACCAGTCTATCACAGGGAGACATGTAGAGACAGACAGGTAACCAGTCTATCACAGGGATGACATGTAGAGACAGACAGGTAACCAGTCTATCACAGGGCCAAAATGTAGAGACAGACGGGTAACCAGTCTATCACAGGGCCGAGATGTAGAGACAGACAGGTAACCAGTCCATCACAGGGCTGACATGTAGACACAGACAGGTAACCAGTCTATCACAGGGAGACATGTAGAGACAGATAGGTAACCAGTCTATCACAGGGCTGACATGTAGAGACAGACAGGTAACCAGTCTATCACAGGGCTGAAATGTAGAGACAGACAGGTAACCAGTCTATCACAGGGCCGAAATGTAGAGACAGACGGTTAACCAGTCTATCACAGGGCCGAAATGTAGAGACAAACAGGTAACCAGTCTATTACAGGGCCGAAATGTAGAGACAGACAGGTAACCAGTCTATCATATCCAAAATGTAGAGACAGACAGGTAACCAGTCTATCACAGGGCCGAAATGTAGAGACAGACAGGTAACCAGTCTATCACGGGGCTGACATGTAGAGACAGACAGGTAACCAGTATATCACTGGGCCGAAATGTAGAGACAGACAGGTAACCAGTTTATCACAGGGTCAACATGTAGAGACAGACAGGTAACCAGTCTATCACAGGGCTGACATGGAGAGACAGACAGGTAACCAGTCTATCACAGGGAGACATGTAGAGACAGACAGGTAACCAGTCTATCACAGGGATGACATGTAGAGACAGACAGGTAACCAGTCTATCACTGGGCTGACATAGACAGACAGGTCACCAGTCTATCACAGGGCTGACATGTAGAGACAGACAGGTAACCAGTCTATCACAGGGAGACATGTAGAGACAGACAGGTAACCAGTCTATCACAGGGCTGACATGTAGAGACAGACAGGTAACCAGTCTATCACAGGGCTGACATGTAGAGACAGACAGGTAACCAGTCTATCACAGGGAGACATGTAGAGACAGACAGGTAACCAGTCTATCACAGGGATGACATGTAGAGACAGACAGGTAACCAGTCTATCACAGGGCCAAAATGTAGAGACAGACGGGTAACCAGTCTATCACAGGGCCGAGATGTAGAGACAGACAGGTAACCAGTCCATCACAGGGCTGACATGTAGACACAGACAGGTAACCAGTCTATCACAGGGAGACATGTAGAGACAGATAGGTAACCAGTCTATCACAGGGCTGACATGTAGAGACAGACAGGTAACCAGTCTATCACAGGGAGACATGTAGAGACAGACAGGTAACCAGTCTATCACAGGGCTGACATGTAGAGACAGACAGGTAACCAGTCTATCACAGGGCTGACATGTAGAGACAGACAGGTAACCAGTCTATCACAGGGCCGAAATGTAGAGACAGACGGGTAACCAGTCTATCACAGGGCCGAAATGTAGAGACAGACGGGTAACCAGTCTATCACAGGGCCGACATAGAGAGACAGACAGGTCACCAGTCTATCACAGGGCCGACATGTAGAGACAGACAGGTAACCTGTCTATCACAGGGCATACATGTAGAGACAGACAGGTAACCAATCTATCACAGGGCTGACATGTAGAGACAGACAGGTAACCAGTCTATCACAGGGCTGACATGTAGAGACAGACAGGTAACCAGTCTATCACAGGGCTGACATGTAGAGACAGACAGGTAACCAGTCTATCACAGGGAGACATGTAGAGACAGACAGGTAACCAGTCTATCACAGGGATGACATGTAGAGACAGACAGGTAACCAGTCTATCACAGGGCCAAAATGTAGAGACAGACGGGTAACCAGTCTATCACAGGGCCGAGATGTAGAGACAGACAGGTAACCAGTCCATCACAGGGCTGACATGTAGACACAGACAGGTAACCAGTCTATCACAGGGAGACATGTAGAGACAGATAGGTAACCAGTCTATCACAGGGCTGACATGTAGAGACAGACAGGTAACCAGTCTATCACAGGGCTGAAATGTAGAGACAGACAGGTAACCAGTCTATCACAGGGCCGAAATGTAGAGACAGACGGTTAACCAGTCTATCACAGGGCCGAAATGTAGAGACAAACAGGTAACCAGTCTATTACAGGGCCGAAATGTAGAGACAGACAGGTAGCCAGTCTATCATATCCAAAATGTAGAGACAGACAGGTAACCAGTCTATCACAGGGCCGAAATGTAGAGACAGACAGGTAACCAGTCTATCACGGGGCTGACATGTAGAGACAGACAGGTAACCAGTATATCACTGGGCCGAAATGTAGAGACAGACAGGTAACCAGTTTATCACAGGGTCAACATGTAGAGACAGACAGGTAACCAGTCTATCACAGGGCTGACATGGAGAGACAGACAGGTAACCAGTCTATCACAGGGAGACATGTAGAGACAGACAGGTAACCAGTCTATCACAGGGATGACATGTAGAGACAGACAGGTAACCAGTCTATCACTGGGCTGACATAGACAGACAGGTCACCAGTCTATCACAGGGCTGACATGTAGAGACAGACAGGTAACCAGTCTATCACAGGGAGACATGTAGAGACAGACAGGTAACCAGTCTATCACAGGGCTGACATGTAGAGACAGACAGGTAACCAGTCTATCACAGGGCTGACATGTAGAGACAGACAGGTAACCAGTCTATCACAGGGAGACATGTAGAGACAGACAGGTAACCAGTCTATCACAGGGATGACATGTAGAGACAGACAGGTAACCAGTCTATCACAGGGCCAAAATGTAGAGACAGACGGGTAACCAGTCTATCACAGGGCCGAGATGTAGAGACAGACAGGTAACCAGTCCATCACAGGGCTGACATGTAGAGACAGACAGGTAACCAGTCTATCACAGGGAGACATGTAGAGACAGACAGGTAACCAGTCTATCACAGGGATGACATGTAGAGACAGACAGGTAACCAGTCTATCACAGGGCCAAAATGTAGAGACAGACGGGTAACCAGTCTATCACAGGGCCGAGATGTAGAGACAGACAGGTAACCAGTCCATCACAGGGCTGACATGTAGACACAGACAGGTAACCAGTCTATCACAGGGAGACATGTAGAGACAGATAGGTAACCAGTCTATCACAGGGCTGACATGTAGAGACAGACAGGTAACCAGTCTATCACAGGGCTGAAATGTAGAGACAGACAGGTAACCAGTCTATCACAGGGCCGAAATGTAGAGACAGACGGTTAACCAGTCTATCACAGGGCCGAAATTTAGAGACAAACAGGTAACCAGTCTATTACAGGGCCGAAATGTAGAGACAGACAGGTAACCAGTCTATCACGGGGCCAAAATGTAGAGACAGACAGGTAACCAGTCTATCACAGGGCCGAAATGTAGAGACAGACAGGTAACCTGTCTATCACAGGGCTGAAATGTAGAGACAGACAGGTAACCAGTCTATCACAGGGCCGAAATGTAGAGACAGACGGTTAACCAGTCTATCACAGGGCCGAAATTTAGAGACAAACAGGTAACCAGTCTATTACAGGGCCGAAATGTAGAGACAGACAGGTAACCAGTCTATCACGGGGCCAAAATGTAGAGACAGACAGGTAACCAGTCTATCACAGGGCCGAAATGTAGAGACAGACAGGTAACCAGTCTATCACAGGGCTGACATGTAGAGACAGACAGGTAACCAGTCTATCACAGGGAGACATGTAGAGACAGACAGGTAACCAGTCTATCACAGGGCTGACATGTAGAGACAGACAGGTAACCAGTCTATCACAGGGCCGAAATGTAGGGACAGACAGCTAACCAGTCTATCACAGGGCCGACATGGAGAGACAGACAGGTCACCAGTCTATCACAGGGCTGACATGTAGAGACAGACAGGTAACCAGTCTATCACAGGGCTGACATGTAGAGACAGACAGGTAACCAGTATATCACAGGGCCTAAATGTAGAGACAGACAGGTAACCAGTCTATCACAGGGCTGACATGGAGAGACAGACAGGTCACCAGTCTATCACAGGGCCGACATGTAGAGACAGACAGGTAACCTGTCTATCACAGGGCTGACATTTAGAGACAGACAGGTAACCTGTCTATCACAGGGCTGACATTTAGAGACAGACAGGTAACCAGTCTATCACAGGGAGACATGTAGAGACAGACAGGTCACCAGTCTATCACAGGGCTGACATGTAGAGACAGACAGGTAACCAGTCTATCACAGGGAGACATGTAGAGACAGACAGGTAACCAGTCTATCACAGGGATGACATGTAGAGACAGACAGGTAACCAGTCTATCACTGGGCTGACATAGACAGACAGGTCACCAGTCTATCACAGGGCTGACATGTAGAGACAGACAGGTAACCAGTCTATCACAGGGAGACATGTAGAGACAGACAGGTAACCAGTCTATCACAGGGCTGACATGTAGAGACAGACAGGTAACCAGTCTATCACAGGGCTGACATGTAGAGACAGACAGGTAACCAGTCTATCACAGGGCCGAAATGTAGAGACAGACGGGTAACCAGTCTATCACAGGGCCGACATAGAGAGACAGACAGGTCACCAGTCTATCACAGGGCCGACATGTAGAGACAGACAGGTAACCTGTCTATCACAGGGCTGACATGTAGAGACAGACAGGTAACCAATCTATCACAGGGCTGACATGTAGAGACAGACAGGTAACCAGTCTATCACAGGGCTGACATGTAGAGACAGACAGGTAACCAGTCTATCACAGGGCTGACATGTAGAGACAGACAGGTAACCAGTCTATCACAGGGAGACATGTAGAGACAGACAGGTAACCAGTCTATCACAGGGATGACATGTAGAGACAGACAGGTAACCAGTCTATCACAGGGCTGAAATGTAGACAGGTAACCAGTCTATCACAGGGCCGAAATGTAGAGACAGACGGTTAACCAGTCTATCACAGGGCCGAAATTTAGAGACAAACAGGTAACCAGTCTATTACAGGGCCGAAATGTAGAGACAGACAGGTAACCAGTCTATCACGGGGCCAAAATGTAGAGACAGACAGGTAACCAGTCTATCACAGGGCCGAAATGTAGAGACAGACAGGTAACCAGTCTATCACAGGGCTGACATGTAGAGACAGACAGGTAACCAGTCTATCACAGGGAGACATGTAGAGACAGACAGGTAACCAGTCTATCACAGGGATGACATGTAGAGACAGACAGGTAACCAGTCTATCACAGGGCCAAAATGTAGAGACAGACGGGTAACCAGTCTATCACAGGGCCGAGATGTAGAGACAGACAGGTAACCAGTCCATCACAGGGCTGACATGTAGACACAGACAGGTAACCAGTCTATCACAGGGAGACATGTAGAGACAGATAGGTAACCAGTCTATCACAGGGCTGACATGTAGAGACAGACAGGTAACCAGTCTATCACAGGGCTGAAATGTAGAGACAGACAGGTAACCAGTCTATCACAGGGCCGAAATGTAGAGACAGACGGTTAACCAGTCTATCACAGGGCCGAAATGTAGAGACAAACAGGTAACCAGTCTATTACAGGGCCGAAATGTAGAGACAGACAGGTAACCAGTCTATCATATCCAAAATGTAGAGACAGACAGGTAACCAGTCTATCACAGGGCCGAAATGTAGAGACAGACAGGTAACCAGTCTATCACGGGGCTGACATGTAGAGACAGACAGGTAACCAGTATATCACTGGGCCGAAATGTAGAGACAGACAGGTAACCAGTTTATCACAGGGTCAACATGTAGAGACAGACAGGTAACCAGTCTATCACAGGGCTGACATGGAGAGACAGACAGGTAACCAGTCTATCACAGGGAGACATGTAGAGACAGACAGGTAACCAGTCTATCACAGGGATGACATGTAGAGACAGACAGGTAACCAGTCTATCACTGGGCTGACATAGACAGACAGGTCACCAGTCTATCACAGGGCTGACATGTAGAGACAGACAGGTAACCAGTCTATCACAGGGAGACATGTAGAGACAGACAGGTAACCAGTCTATCACAGGGCTGACATGTAGAGACAGACAGGTAACCAGTCTATCACAGGGCTGACATGTAGAGACAGACAGGTAACCAGTCTATCACAGGGAGACATGTAGAGACAGACAGGTAACCAGTCTATCACAGGGATGACATGTAGAGACAGACAGGTAACCAGTCTATCACAGGGCCAAAATGTAGAGACAGACGGGTAACCAGTCTATCACAGGGCCGAGATGTAGAGACAGACAGGTAACCAGTCCATCACAGGGCTGACATGTAGACACAGACAGGTAACCAGTCTATCACAGGGAGACATGTAGAGACAGATAGGTAACCAGTCTATCACAGGGCTGACATGTAGAGACAGACAGGTAACCAGTCTATCACAGGGCTGAAATGTAGAGACAGACAGGTAACCAGTCTATCACAGGGCCGAAATGTAGAGACAGACGGTTAACCAGTCTATCACAGGGCCGAAATTTAGAGACAAACAGGTAACCAGTCTATTACAGGGCCGAAATGTAGAGACAGACAGGTAACCAGTCTATCACGGGGCCAAAATGTAGAGACAGACAGGTAACCAGTCTATCACAGGGCCGAAATGTAGAGACAGACAGGTAACCTGTCTATCACAGGGCTGACATGTAGAGACAGACAGGTAACCAATCTATCACAGGGCTGACATGTAGAGACAGACAGGTAACCAGTCTATCACAGGGCTGACATGTAGAGACAGACAGGTAACCAGTCTATCACAGGGAGACATGTAGAGACAGACAGGTAACCAGTCTATCACAGGGATGACATGTAGAGACAGACAGGTAACCAGTCTATCACAGGGCCAAAATGTAGAGACAGACGGGTAACCAGTCTATCACAGGGCCGAGATGTAGAGACAGACAGGTAACCAGTCTATCACAGGGCTGACATGTAGACACAGACAGGTAACCAGTCTATCACAGGGAGACATGTAGAGACAGATAGGTAACCAGTCTATCACAGGGCTGACATGTAGAGACAGACAGGTAACCAGTCTATCACAGGGCTGAAATGTAGAGACAGACAGGTAACCAGTCTATCACAGGGCCGAAATGTAGACACAGACGGTTAACCAGTCTATCACAGGGCCGAAATTTAGAGACAAACAGGTAACCAGTCTATTACAGGGCCGAAATGTAGAGACAGACAGGTAACCAGTCTATCACGGGGCCAAAATGTAGAGACAGACAGGTAACCAGTCTATCACAGGGCCGAAATGTAGAGACAGACAGGTAACCAGTCTATCACAGGGCTGACATGTAGAGACAGACAGGTAACCAGTCTATCACAGGGAGACATGTAGAGACAGACAGGTAACCAGTCTATCACAGGGATGACATGTAGAGACAGACAGGTAACCAGTCTATCACAGGGCCAAAATGTAGAGACAGACGGGTAACCAGTCTATCACAGGGCCGAGATGTAGAGACAGACAGGTAACCAGTCCATCACAGGGCTGACATGTAGACACAGACAGGTAACCAGTCTATCACAGGGAGACATGTAGAGACAGATAGGTAACCAGTCTATCACAGGGCTGACATGTAGAGACAGACAGGTAACCAGTCTATCACAGGGCTGAAATGTAGAGACAGACAGGTAACCAGTCTATCACAGGGCCGAAATGTAGAGACAGACGGTTAACCAGTCTATCACAGGGCCGAAATGTAGAGACAAACAGGTAACCAGTCTATTACAGGGCCGAAATGTAGAGACAGACAGGTAACCAGTCTATCACGGGTCCAAAATGTAGAGACAGACAGGTAACCAGTCTATCACAGGGCCGAAATGTAGAGACAGACAGGTAACCAGTCTATCACGGGGCTGACATGTAGAGACAGACAGGTAACCAGTATATCAATGGGCCGAAATGTAGAGACAGACAGGTAACCAGTTTATCACAGGGTCAACATGTAGAGACAGACAGGTAACCAGTCTATCACAGGGCCTAAATGTAGAGACAGACAGGTAACCAGTCTATCACAGGGCTGACATGTAGAGACAGACAGGTAACCAGTCTATCACAGGGCCGAAATGTAGGGACAGACAGCTAACCAGTCTATCACAGGGCCGACATGGAGAGACAGACAGGTCACCAGTCTATCACAGGGCTGACATGTAGAGACAGACAGGTAACCAGTCTATCACAGGGCTGACATGTAGAGACAGACAGGTAACCAGTATATCACAGGGCCTAAATGTAGAGACAGACAGGTAACCAGTCTATCACAGGGCTGACATGGAGAGACAGACAGGTCACCAGTCTATCACAGGGCCGACATGTAGAGACAGACAGGTAACCTGTCTATCACAGGGCTGACATTTAGAGACAGACAGGTAACCTGTCTATCACAGGGCTGACATGTAGAGACAGACAGGTAACCAGTCTATCACAGGGAGACATGTAGAGACAGACAGGTCACCAGTCTATCACAGGGCTGACATGTAGAGACAGACAGGTAACCAGTCTATCACAGGGAGACATGTAGAGACAGACAGGTAACCAGTCTATCACAGGGATGACATGTAGAGACAGACAGGTAACCAGTCTATCACTGGGCTGACATAGACAGACAGGTCACCAGTCTATCACAGGGCTGACATGTAGAGACAGACAGGTAACCAGTCTATCACAGGGAGACATGTAGAGACAGACAGGTAACCAGTCTATCACAGGGCTGACATGTAGAGACAGACAGGTAACCAGTCTATCACAGGGCTGACATGTAGAGACAGACAGGTAACCAGTCTATCACAGGGCCGAAATGTAGACAGACGGGTAACCAGTCTATCACAGGGCCGACATAGAGAGACAGACAGGTTACCAGTCTATCACAGGGCCGACATGTAGAGACAGACAGGTAACCTGTCTATCACAGGGCTGACATGTAGAGACAGACAGGTAACCAATCTATCACAGGGCTGACATGTAGAGACAGACAGGTAACCAGTCTATCACAGGGCTGAAATGTAGAGACAGACAGGTAACCAGTCTATCACAGGGCCGAAATGTAGAGACAGACGGTTAACCAGTCTATCACAGGGCCGAAATTTAGAGACAAACAGGTAACCAGTCTATTACAGGGCCGAAATGTAGAGACAGACAGGTAACCAGTCTATCACGGGGCCAAAATGTAGAGACAGACAGGTAACCAGTCTATCACAGGGCCGAAATGTAGAGACAGACAGGTAACCAGTCTATCACAGGGCTGACATGTAGAGACAGACAGGTAACCGGTCTATCACAGGGAGACATGTAGAGACAGACAGGTAACCAGTCTATCACAGGGATGACATGTAGAGACAGACAGGTAACCAGTCTATCACAGGGCCAAAATGTAGAGACAGACGGGTAACCAGTCTATCACAGGGCCGAGATGTAGAGACAGACAGGTAACCAGTCTATCACAGGGCTGACATGTAGAGACAGACGGGTAACCAGTCTATCACAGGGCCGAGATGTAGAGACAGACAGGTAACCAGTCTATCACAGGGCTGACATGTAGACACAGACAGGTAACCAGTCTATCACAGGGAGACATGTAGAGACAGACAGGTAACCAGTCTATCACAGGGCCGAAATGTAGAGACAGACGGTTAACCAGTCTATCACAGGGCCGAAATGTAGAGACAAACAGGTAACCAGTCTATTACAGGGCCGAAATGTAGAGACAGACAGGAAACCAGTCTATCACGGGTCCAAAATGTAGAGACAGACAGGTAACCTGTCTATCACAGGGCTGACATGTAGAGACAGACAGGTAACCAATCTATCACAGGGCCGACATGTAGAGACAGACAGGTAACCTGTCTATCACAGGGCTGACATGTAGAGACAGACAGGTAACCAATCTATCACAGGGCTGACATGTAGAGACAGACAGGTAACCAGTCTATCACAGGGCTGAAATGTAGAGACAGACAGGTAACCAGTCTATCACAGGGCCGAAATGTAGAGACAGACGGTTAACCAGTCTATCACAGGGCCGAAATTTAGAGACAAACAGGTAACCAGTCTATTACAGGGCCGAAATGTAGAGACAGACAGGTAACCAGTCTATCACGGGGCCAAAATGTAGAGACAGACAGGTAACCAGTCTATCACAGGGCCGAAATGTAGAGACAGACAGGTAACCAGTCTATCACAGGGCTGACATGTAGAGACAGACAGGTAACCGGTCTATCACAGGGAGACATGTAGAGACAGACAGGTAACCAGTCTATCACAGGGATGACATGTAGAGACAGACAGGTAACCAGTCTATCACAGGGCCAAAATGTAGAGACAGACGGGTAACCAGTCTATCACAGGGCCGAGATGTAGAGACAGACAGGTAACCAGTCTATCACAGGGCTGACATGTAGAGACAGACGGGTAACCAGTCTATCACAGGGCCGAGATGTAGAGACAGACAGGTAACCAGTCTATCACAGGGCTGACATGTAGACACAGACAGGTAACCAGTCTATCACAGGGAGACATGTAGAGACAGACAGGTAACCAGTCTATCACAGGGCCGAAATGTAGAGACAGACGGTTAACCAGTCTATCACAGGGCCGAAATGTAGAGACAAACAGGTAACCAGTCTATTACAGGGCCGAAATGTAGAGACAGACAGGTAACCAGTCTATCACGGGTCCAAAATGTAGAGACAGACAGGTAACCAGTCTATCACAGGGCCGAAATGTAGAGACAGACAGGTAACCTGTCTATCACAGGGCTGACATGTAGAGACAGACAGGTAACCAATCTATCACAGGGCTGACATGTAGAGACAGACAGGTAACCAGTCTATCACAGGGCCGAAATGTAGAGACAGACGGTTAACCAGTCTATCACAGGGCCGAAATGTAGAGACAAACAGGTAACCAGTCTATTACAGGGCCGAAATGTAGAGACAGACAGGTAACCAGTCTATCACGGGTCCAAAATGTAGAGACAGACAGGTAACCAGTCTATCACAGGGCCGAAATGTAGAGACAGACGGTTAACCAGTCTATCACAGGGCCGAAATGTAGAGACAAACAGGTAACCAGTCTATTACAGGGCCGAAATGTAGAGACAGACAGGTAACCAGTCTATCACGGGTCCAAAATGTAGAGACAGACAGGTAACCAGTCTATCACAGGGCCGAAATGTAGAGACAGACAGGTAACCAGTCTATCACGGGGCTGACATGTAGAGACAGACAGGTAACCAGTATATCAATGGGCCGAAATGTAGAGACAGACAGGTAACCAGTTTATCACAGGGTCAACATGTAGAGACAGACAGGTAACCAGTCTATCACAGGGCCTAAATGTAGAGACAGACAGGTAACCAGTCTATCACAGGGCTGACATGTAGAGACAGACAGGTAACCAGTCTATCACAGGGCCGAAATGTAGGGACAGACAGCTAACCAGTCTATCACAGGGCCGACATGGAGAGACAGACAGGTCACCAGTCTATCACAGGGCTGACATGTAGAGACAGACAGGTAACCAGTCTATCACAGGGCTGACATGTAGAGACAGACAGGTAACCAGTATATCACAGGGCCTAAATGTAGAGACAGACAGGTAACCAGTCTATCACAGGGCTGACATGGAGAGACAGACAGGTCACCAGTCTATCACAGGGCCGACATGTAGAGACAGACAGGTAACCTGTCTATCACAGGGCTGACATTTAGAGACAGACAGGTAACCTGTCTATCACAGGGCTGACATGTAGAGACAGACAGGTAACCAGTCTATCACAGGGAGACATGTAGAGACAGACAGGTCACCAGTCTATCACAGGGCTGACATGTAGAGACAGACAGGTAACCAGTCTATCACAGGGAGACATGTAGAGACAGACAGGTAACCAGTCTATCACAGGGATGACATGTAGAGACAGACAGGTAACCAGTCTATCACTGGGCTGACATAGACAGACAGGTCACCAGTCTATCACAGGGCTGACATGTAGAGACAGACAGGTAACCAGTCTATCACAGGGAGACATGTAGAGACAGACAGGTAACCAGTCTATCACAGGGCTGACATGTAGAGACAGACAGGTAACCAGTCTATCACAGGGCTGACATGTAGAGACAGACAGGTAACCAGTCTATCACAGGGCCGAAATGTAGACAGACGGGTAACCAGTCTATCACAGGGCCGACATAGAGAGACAGACAGGTTACCAGTCTATCACAGGGCCGACATGTAGAGACAGACAGGTAACCTGTCTATCACAGGGCTGACATGTAGAGACAGACAGGTAACCAATCTATCACAGGGCTGACATGTAGAGACAGACAGGTAACCAGTCTATCACAGGGCTGAAATGTAGAGACAGACAGGTAACCAGTCTATCACAGGGCCGAAATGTAGAGACAGACGGTTAACCAGTCTATCACAGGGCCGAAATTTAGAGACAAACAGGTAACCAGTCTATTACAGGGCCGAAATGTAGAGACAGACAGGTAACCAGTCTATCACGGGGCCAAAATGTAGAGACAGACAGGTAACCAGTCTATCACAGGGCCGAAATGTAGAGACAGACAGGTAACCAGTCTATCACAGGGCTGACATGTAGAGACAGACAGGTAACCGGTCTATCACAGGGAGACATGTAGAGACAGACAGGTAACCAGTCTATCACAGGGATGACATGTAGAGACAGACAGGTAACCAGTCTATCACAGGGCCAAAATGTAGAGACAGACGGGTAACCAGTCTATCACAGGGCCGAGATGTAGAGACAGACAGGTAACCAGTCTATCACAGGGCTGACATGTAGAGACAGACGGGTAACCAGTCTATCACAGGGCCGAGATGTAGAGACAGACAGGTAACCAGTCTATCACAGGGCTGACATGTAGACACAGACAGGTAACCAGTCTATCACAGGGAGACATGTAGAGACAGACAGGTAACCAGTCTATCACAGGGCCGAAATGTAGAGACAGACGGTTAACCAGTCTATCACAGGGCCGAAATGTAGAGACAAACAGGTAACCAGTCTATTACAGGGCCGAAATGTAGAGACAGACAGGAAACCAGTCTATCACGGGTCCAAAATGTAGAGACAGACAGGTAACCTGTCTATCACAGGGCTGACATGTAGAGACAGACAGGTAACCAATCTATCACAGGGCCGACATGTAGAGACAGACAGGTAACCTGTCTATCACAGGGCTGACATGTAGAGACAGACAGGTAACCAATCTATCACAGGGCTGACATGTAGAGACAGACAGGTAACCAGTCTATCACAGGGCTGAAATGTAGAGACAGACAGGTAACCAGTCTATCACAGGGCCGAAATGTAGAGACAGACGGTTAACCAGTCTATCACAGGGCCGAAATTTAGAGACAAACAGGTAACCAGTCTATTACAGGGCCGAAATGTAGAGACAGACAGGTAACCAGTCTATCACGGGGCCAAAATGTAGAGACAGACAGGTAACCAGTCTATCACAGGGCCGAAATGTAGAGACAGACAGGTAACCAGTCTATCACAGGGCTGACATGTAGAGACAGACAGGTAACCGGTCTATCACAGGGAGACATGTAGAGACAGACAGGTAACCAGTCTATCACAGGGATGACATGTAGAGACAGACAGGTAACCAGTCTATCACAGGGCCAAAATGTAGAGACAGACGGGTAACCAGTCTATCACAGGGCCGAGATGTAGAGACAGACAGGTAACCAGTCTATCACAGGGCTGACATGTAGAGACAGACGGGTAACCAGTCTATCACAGGGCCGAGATGTAGAGACAGACAGGTAACCAGTCTATCACAGGGCTGACATGTAGACACAGACAGGTAACCAGTCTATCACAGGGAGACATGTAGAGACAGACAGGTAACCAGTCTATCACAGGGCCGAAATGTAGAGACAGACGGTTAACCAGTCTATCACAGGGCCGAAATGTAGAGACAAACAGGTAACCAGTCTATTACAGGGCCGAAATGTAGAGACAGACAGGTAACCAGTCTATCACGGGTCCAAAATGTAGAGACAGACAGGTAACCAGTCTATCACAGGGCCGAAATGTAGAGACAGACAGGTAACCTGTCTATCACAGGGCTGACATGTAGAGACAGACAGGTAACCAATCTATCACAGGGCTGACATGTAGAGACAGACAGGTAACCAGTCTATCACAGGGCTGACATGTAGAGACAGACAGGTAACCAGTCTATCACAGGGCTGACATGTAGAGACAGACAGGTAACCAGTCTATCACAGGGAGACATGTAGAGACAGACAGGTAACCAGTCTATCACAGGGATGACATGTAGAGACAGACAGGTAACCAGTCTATCACAGGGCCAAAATGTAGAGACAGACGGGTAACCAGTCTATCACAGGGCCGAGATGTAGAGACAGACAGGTAACCAGTCTATCACAGGGCTGACATGTAGACACAGACAGGTAACCAGTCTATCACAGGGAGACATGTAGAGACAGATAGGTAACCAGTCTATCACAGGGCTGACATGTAGAGACAGACAGGTAACCAGTCTATCACAGGGCTGAAATGTAGAGACAGACAGGTAACCAGTCTATCACAGGGCCGAAATGTAGAGACAGACGGTTAACCAGTCTATCACAGGGCCGAAATTTAGAGACAAACAGGTAACCAGTCTATTACAGGGCCGAAATGTAGAGACAGACAGGTAACCAGTCTATCACGGGGCCAAAATGTAGAGACAGACAGGTAACCAGTCTATCACAGGGCCGAAATGTAGAGACAGACAGGTAACCAGTCTATCACAGGGCTGACATGTAGAGACAGACAGGTAACCAGTCTATCACAGGGAGACATGTAGAGACAGACAGGTAACCAGTCTATCACAGGGATGACATGTAGAGACAGACAGGTAACCAGTCTATCACAGGGCCAAAATGTAGAGACAGACGGGTAACCAGTCTATCACAGGGCCGAGATGTAGAGACAGACAGGTAACCAGTCCATCACAGGGCTGACATGTAGACACAGACAGGTAACCAGTCTATCACAGGGAGACATGTAGAGACAGATAGGTAACCAGTCTATCACAGGGCTGACATGTAGAGACAGACAGGTAACCAGTCTATCACAGGGCTGAAATGTAGAGACAGACAGGTAACCAGTCTATCACAGGGCCGAAATGTAGAGACAGACGGTTAACCAGTCTATCACAGGGCCGAAATGTAGAGACAAACAGGTAACCAGTCTATTACAGGGCCGAAATGTAGAGACAGACAGGTAACCAGTCTATCACGGGTCCAAAATGTAGAGACAGACAGGTAACCAGTCTATCACAGGGCCGAAATGTAGAGACAGACAGGTAACCAGTCTATCACGGGGCTGACATGTAGAGACAGACAGGTAACCAGTATATCACTGGGCCGAAATGTAGAGACAGACAGGTAACCAGTTTATCACAGGGTCAACATGTAGAGACAGACAGGTAACCAGTCTATCACAGGGCCTAAATGTAGAGACAGACAGGTAACCAGTCTATCACAGGGCTGACATGTAGAGACAGACAGGTAACCAGTCTATCACAGGGCCGAAATGTAGGGACAGACAGCTAACCAGTCTATCACAGGGCCGACATGGAGAGACAGACAGGTCACCAGTCTATCACAGGGCTGACATGTAGAGACAGACAGGTAACCAGTCTATCACAGGGCTGACATGTAGAGACAGACAGGTAACCAGTATATCACAGGGCCTAAATGTAGAGACAGACAGGTAACCAGTCTATCACAGGGCTGACATGGAGAGACAGACAGGTCACCAGTCTATCACAGGGCCGACATGTAGAGACAGACAGGTAACCTGTCTATCACAGGGCTGACATTTAGAGACAGACAGGTAACCTGTCTATCACAGGGCTGACATTTAGAGACAGACAGGTAACCAGTCTATCACAGGGAGACATGTAGAGACAGACAGGTCACCAGTCTATCACAGGGCTGACATGTAGAGACAGACAGGTAACCAGTCTATCACAGGGAGACATGTAGAGACAGACAGGTAACCAGTCTATCACAGGGATGACATGTAGAGACAGACAGGTAACCAGTCTATCACTGGGCTGACATAGACAGACAGGTCACCAGTCTATCACAGGGCTGACATGTAGAGACAGACAGGTAACCGGTCTATCACAGGGAGACATGTAGAGACAGACAGGTAACCAGTCTATCACAGGGATGACATGTAGAGACAGACAGGTAACCAGTCTATCACAGGGCCAAAATGTAGAGACAGACGGGTAACCAGTCTATCACAGGGCCGAGATGTAGAGACAGACAGGTAACCAGTCTATCACAGGGCTGACATGTAGAGACAGACGGGTAACCAGTCTATCACAGGGCCGAGATGTAGAGACAGACAGGTAACCAGTCTATCACAGGGCTGACATGTAGACACAGACAGGTAACCAGTCTATCACAGGGAGACATGTAGAGACAGACAGGTAACCAGTCTATCACAGGGCCGAAATGTAGAGACAGACGGTTAACCAGTCTATCACAGGGCCGAAATGTAGAGACAAACAGGTAACCAGTCTATTACAGGGCCGAAATGTAGAGACAGACAGGTAACCAGTCTATCACGGGTCCAAAATGTAGAGACAGACAGGTAACCAGTCTATCACAGGGCCGAAATGTAGAGACAGACAGGTAACCTGTCTATCACAGGGCTGACATGTAGAGACAGACAGGTAACCAATCTATCACAGGGCTGACATGTAGAGACAGACAGGTAACCAGTCTATCACAGGGCTGACATGTAGAGACAGACAGGTAACCAGTCTATCACAGGGCTGACATGTAGAGACAGACAGGTAACCAGTCTATCACAGGGAGACATGTAGAGACAGACAGGTAACCAGTCTATCACAGGGATGACATGTAGAGACAGACAGGTAACCAGTCTATCACAGGGCCAAAATGTAGAGACAGACGGGTAACCAGTCTATCACAGGGCCGAGATGTAGAGACAGACAGGTAACCAGTCTATCACAGGGCTGACATGTAGACACAGACAGGTAACCAGTCTATCACAGGGAGACATGTAGAGACAGATAGGTAACCAGTCTATCACAGGGCTGACATGTAGAGACAGACAGGTAACCAGTCTATCACAGGGCTGAAATGTAGAGACAGACAGGTAACCAGTCTATCACAGGGCCGAAATGTAGAGACAGACGGTTAACCAGTCTATCACAGGGCCGAAATTTAGAGACAAACAGGTAACCAGTCTATTACAGGGCCGAAATGTAGAGACAGACAGGTAACCAGTCTATCACGGGGCCAAAATGTAGAGACAGACAGGTAACCAGTCTATCACAGGGCCGAAATGTAGAGACAGACAGGTAACCAGTCTATCACAGGGCTGACATGTAGAGACAGACAGGTAACCAGTCTATCACAGGGAGACATGTAGAGACAGACAGGTAACCAGTCTATCACAGGGATGACATGTAGAGACAGACAGGTAACCAGTCTATCACAGGGCCAAAATGTAGAGACAGACGGGTAACCAGTCTATCACAGGGCCGAGATGTAGAGACAGACAGGTAACCAGTCCATCACAGGGCTGACATGTAGACACAGACAGGTAACCAGTCTATCACAGGGAGACATGTAGAGACAGATAGGTAACCAGTCTATCACAGGGCTGACATGTAGAGACAGACAGGTAACCAGTCTATCACAGGGCTGAAATGTAGAGACAGACAGGTAACCAGTCTATCACAGGGCCGAAATGTAGAGACAGACGGTTAACCAGTCTATCACAGGGCCGAAATGTAGAGACAAACAGGTAACCAGTCTATTACAGGGCCGAAATGTAGAGACAGACAGGTAACCAGTCTATCACGGGTCCAAAATGTAGAGACAGACAGGTAACCAGTCTATCACAGGGCCGAAATGTAGAGACAGACAGGTAACCAGTCTATCACGGGGCTGACATGTAGAGACAGACAGGTAACCAGTATATCACTGGGCCGAAATGTAGAGACAGACAGGTAACCAGTTTATCACAGGGTCAACATGTAGAGACAGACAGGTAACCAGTCTATCACAGGGCCTAAATGTAGAGACAGACAGGTAACCAGTCTATCACAGGGCTGACATGTAGAGACAGACAGGTAACCAGTCTATCACAGGGCCGAAATGTAGGGACAGACAGCTAACCAGTCTATCACAGGGCCGACATGGAGAGACAGACAGGTCACCAGTCTATCACAGGGCTGACATGTAGAGACAGACAGGTAACCAGTCTATCACAGGGCTGACATGTAGAGACAGACAGGTAACCAGTATATCACAGGGCCTAAATGTAGAGACAGACAGGTAACCAGTCTATCACAGGGCTGACATGGAGAGACAGACAGGTCACCAGTCTATCACAGGGCCGACATGTAGAGACAGACAGGTAACCTGTCTATCACAGGGCTGACATTTAGAGACAGACAGGTAACCTGTCTATCACAGGGCTGACATTTAGAGACAGACAGGTAACCAGTCTATCACAGGGAGACATGTAGAGACAGACAGGTCACCAGTCTATCACAGGGCTGACATGTAGAGACAGACAGGTAACCAGTCTATCACAGGGAGACATGTAGAGACAGACAGGTAACCAGTCTATCACAGGGATGACATGTAGAGACAGACAGGTAACCAGTCTATCACTGGGCTGACATAGACAGACAGGTCACCAGTCTATCACAGGGCTGACATGTAGAGACAGACAGGTAACCAGTCTATCACAGGGAGACATGTAGAGACAGACAGGTAACCAGTCTATCACAGGGCTGACATGTAGAGACAGACAGGTAACCAGTCTATCACAGGGAGACATGTAGAGACAGACAGGTAACCAGTCTATCACAGGGATGACATGTAGAGACAGACAGGTAACCAGTCTATCACAGGGAGACATGTAGAGACAGACAGGTAACCAGTCTATCACAGGGATGACATGTAGAGACAGACAGGTAACCAGTCTATCACAGGGCTGACATGTAGAGACAGACAGGTAACCAGTCTATCACAGGGCTGACATGTAGAGACAGACAGGTAACCAGTCTATCACAGGGCCGAAATGTAGAGACAGACGGGTAACCAGTCTATCACAGGGCTGACATAGAGAGACAGACAGGTCACCAGTCTATCACAGGGCCGACATGTAGAGACAGACAGGTAACCTGTCTATCACAGGGCTGACATGTAGAGACAGACAGGTAACCAATCTATCACAGGGCTGACATGTAGAGACAGACAGGTAACCAGTCTATCACAGGGCTGACATGTAGAGACAGACGGGTAACCAGTCTATCACAGGGCCGAGATGTAGAGACAGACAGGTAACCAGTCTATCACAGGGCTGACATGTAGACACAGACAGGTAACCAGTCTATCACAGGGAGACATGTAGAGACAGATAGGTAACCAGTCTATCACAGGGCTGAAATGTAGAGACAGACAGGTAACCAGTCTATCACAGGGCCGAAATGTAGAGACAGACGGTTAACCAGTCTATCACAGGGCCGAAATGTAGAGACAAACTGGTAACCAGTCTATTACAGGGCCGAAATGTAGAGACAGACAGGTAACCAGTCTATCACGGGTCCAAAATGTAGAGACAGACAGGTAACCAGTCTATCACAGGGCCGAAATGTAGAGACAGACAGGTAACCTGTCTATCACAGGGCTGACATGTAGAGACAGACAGGTAACCAATCTATCACAGGGCTGACATGTAGAGACAGACAGGTAACCAGTCTATCACAGGGCTGACATGTAGAGACAGACAGGTAACCAGTCTATCACAGGGCTGACATGTAGAGACAGACAGGTAACCAGTCTATCACAGGGAGACATGTAGAGACAGACAGGTAACCAGTCTATCACAGGGATGACATGTAGAGACAGACAGGTAACCAGTCTATCACAGGGCCAAAATGTAGAGACAGACGGGTAACCAGTCTATCACAGGGCCGAGATGTAGAGACAGACAGGTAACCAGTCTATCACAGGGCTGACATGTAGACACAGACAGGTAACCAGTCTATCACAGGGAGACATGTAGAGACAGATAGGTAACCAGTCTATCACAGGGCTGACATGTAGAGACAGACAGGTAACCAGTCTATCACAGGGCTGAAATGTAGAGACAGACAGGTAACCAGTCTATCACAGGGCCGAAATGTAGAGACAGACGGTTAACCAGTCTATCACAGGGCCGAAATTTAGAGACAAACAGGTAACCAGTCTATTACAGGGCCGAAATGTAGAGACAGACAGGTAACCAGTCTATCACGGGGCCAAAATGTAGAGACAGACAGGTAACCAGTCTATCACAGGGCCGAAATGTAGAGACAGACAGGTAACCAGTCTATCACAGGGCTGACATGTAGAGACAGACAGGTAACCAGTCTATCACAGGGAGACATGTAGAGACAGACAGGTAACCAGTCTATCACAGGGATGACATGTAGAGACAGACAGGTAACCAGTCTATCACAGGGCCAAAATGTAGAGACAGACGGGTAACCAGTCTATCACAGGGCCGAGATGTAGAGACAGACAGGTAACCAGTCCATCACAGGGCTGACATGTAGACACAGACAGGTAACCAGTCTATCACAGGGAGACATGTAGAGACAGATAGGTAACCAGTCTATCACAGGGCTGACATGTAGAGACAGACAGGTAACCAGTCTATCACAGGGCTGAAATGTAGAGACAGACAGGTAACCAGTCTATCACAGGGCCGAAATGTAGAGACAGACGGTTAACCAGTCTATCACAGGGCCGAAATGTAGAGACAAACAGGTAACCAGTCTATTACAGGGCCGAAATGTAGAGACAGACAGGTAACCAGTCTATCACGGGTCCAAAATGTAGAGACAGACAGGTAACCAGTCTATCACAGGGCCGAAATGTAGAGACAGACAGGTAACCAGTCTATCACGGGGCTGACATGTAGAGACAGACAGGTAACCAGTATATCACTGGGCCGAAATGTAGAGACAGACAGGTAACCAGTTTATCACAGGGTCAACATGTAGAGACAGACAGGTAACCAGTCTATCACAGGGCCTAAATGTAGAGACAGACAGGTAACCAGTCTATCACAGGGCTGACATGTAGAGACAGACAGGTAACCAGTCTATCACAGGGCCGAAATGTAGGGACAGACAGCTAACCAGTCTATCACAGGGCCGACATGGAGAGACAGACAGGTCACCAGTCTATCACAGGGCTGACATGTAGAGACAGACAGGTAACCAGTCTATCACAGGGCTGACATGTAGAGACAGACAGGTAACCAGTATATCACAGGGCCTAAATGTAGAGACAGACAGGTAACCAGTCTATCACAGGGCTGACATGGAGAGACAGACAGGTCACCAGTCTATCACAGGGCCGACATGTAGAGACAGACAGGTAACCTGTCTATCACAGGGCTGACATTTAGAGACAGACAGGTAACCTGTCTATCACAGGGCTGACATTTAGAGACAGACAGGTAACCAGTCTATCACAGGGAGACATGTAGAGACAGACAGGTCACCAGTCTATCACAGGGCTGACATGTAGAGACAGACAGGTAACCAGTCTATCACAGGGAGACATGTAGAGACAGACAGGTAACCAGTCTATCACAGGGATGACATGTAGAGACAGACAGGTAACCAGTCTATCACTGGGCTGACATAGACAGACAGGTCACCAGTCTATCACAGGGCTGACATGTAGAGACAGACAGGTAACCAGTCTATCACAGGGAGACATGTAGAGACAGACAGGTAACCAGTCTATCACAGGGCTGACATGTAGAGACAGACAGGTAACCAGTCTATCACAGGGAGACATGTAGAGACAGACAGGTAACCAGTCTATCACAGGGATGACATGTAGAGACAGACAGGTAACCAGTCTATCACAGGGAGACATGTAGAGACAGACAGGTAACCAGTCTATCACAGGGATGACATGTAGAGACAGACAGGTAACCAGTCTATCACAGGGCTGACATGTAGAGACAGACAGGTAACCAGTCTATCACAGGGCTGACATGTAGAGACAGACAGGTAACCAGTCTATCACAGGGCCGAAATGTAGAGACAGACGGGTAACCAGTCTATCACAGGGCTGACATAGAGAGACAGACAGGTCACCAGTCTATCACAGGGCCGACATGTAGAGACAGACAGGTAACCTGTCTATCACAGGGCTGACATGTAGAGACAGACAGGTAACCAATCTATCACAGGGCTGACATGTAGAGACAGACAGGTAACCAGTCTATCACAGGGCTGACATGTAGAGACAGACGGGTAACCAGTCTATCACAGGGCCGAGATGTAGAGACAGACAGGTAACCAGTCTATCACAGGGCTGACATGTAGACACAGACAGGTAACCAGTCTATCACAGGGAGACATGTAGAGACAGATAGGTAACCAGTCTATCACAGGGCTGAAATGTAGAGACAGACAGGTAACCAGTCTATCACAGGGCCGAAATGTAGAGACAGACGGTTAACCAGTCTATCACAGGGCCGAAATGTAGAGACAAACTGGTAACCAGTCTATTACAGGGCCGAAATGTAGAGACAGACAGGTAACCAGTCTATCACGGGGCCAAAATGTAGAGACAGACAGGTAACCAGTCTATCACAGGGCCGAAATGTAGAGACAGACAGGTAACCAGTCTATCACGGGGCTGACATGTAGAGACAGACAGGTAACCAGTATATCACTGGGCCGAAATGTAGAGACAGACAGGTAACCAGTTTATCACAGGGTCAACATAGAGACAGACAGGTAACCAGTCTATCACAGGGCCTAAATGTAGAGACAGACAGGTAACCAGTCTATCACAGGGCTGACATGTAGAGACAGACAGGTAACCAGTCTATCACAGGGCCGAAATGTAGGGACAGACAGCTAACCAGTCTATCACAGGGCCGACATGGAGAGACAGACAGGTCACCAGTCTATCACAGGGCTGACATGTAGAGACAGACAGGTAACCAGTCTATCACAGGGCTGACATGTAGAGACAGACAGGTAACCAGTATATCACAGGGCCTAAATGTAGAGACAGACAGGTAACCAGTCTATCACAGGGCTGACATGGAGAGACAGACAGGTCACCAGTCTATCACAGGGCCGACATGTAGAGACAGACAGGTAACCTGTCTATCACAGGGCTGACATTTAGAGACAGACAGGTAACCTGTCTATCACAGGGCTGACATTTAGAGACAGACAGGTAACCAGTCTATCACAGGGAGACATGTAGAGACAGACAGGTCACCAGTCTATCACAGGGCTGACATGTAGAGACAGACAGGTAACCAGTCTATCACAGGGAGACATGTAGAGACAGACAGGTAACCAGTCTATCACAGGGATGACATGTAGAGACAGACAGGTAACCAGTCTATCACTGGGCTGACATAGACAGACAGGTCACCAGTCTATCACAGGGCTGACATGTAGAGACAGACAGGTAACCAGTCTATCACAGGGAGACATGTAGAGACAGACAGGTAACCAGTCTATCACAGGGCTGACATGTAGAGACAGACAGGTAACCAGTCTATCACAGGGAGACATGTAGAGACAGACAGGTAACCAGTCTATCACAGGGATGACATGTAGAGACAGACAGGTAACCAGTCTATCACAGGGAGACATGTAGAGACAGACAGGTAACCAGTCTATCACAGGGATGACATGTAGAGACAGACAGGTAACCAGTCTATCACAGGGCTGACATGTAGACACAGACAGGTAACCAGTCTATCACAGGGAGACATGTAGAGACAGACAGGTAACCAGTCTATCACAGGGCCGAAATGTAGAGACAGACGGTTAACCAGTCTATCACAGGGCCGAAATGTAGAGACAAACAGGTAACCAGTCTATTACAGGGCCGAAATGTAGAGACAGACAGGTAACCAGTCTATCACGGGTCCAAAATGTAGAGACAGACAGGTAACCAGTCTATCACAGGGCCGAAATGTAGAGACAGACAGGTAACCTGTCTATCACAGGGCTGACATGTAGAGACAGACAGGTAACCAATCTATCACAGGGCTGACATGTAGAGACAGACAGGTAACCAGTCTATCACAGGGCTGACATGTAGAGACAGACAGGTAACCAGTCTATCACAGGGCTGACATGTAGAGACAGACAGGTAACCAGTCTATCACAGGGAGACATGTAGAGACAGACAGGTAACCAGTCTATCACAGGGATGACATGTAGAGACAGACAGGTAACCAGTCTATCACAGGGCCAAAATGTAGAGACAGACGGGTAACCAGTCTATCACAGGGCCGAGATGTAGAGACAGACAGGTAACCAGTCTATCACAGGGCTGACATGTAGACACAGACAGGTAACCAGTCTATCACAGGGAGACATGTAGAGACAGATAGGTAACCAGTCTATCACAGGGCTGACATGTAGAGACAGACAGGTAACCAGTCTATCACAGGGCTGAAATGTAGAGACAGACAGGTAACCAGTCTATCACAGGGCCGAAATGTAGAGACAGACGGTTAACCAGTCTATCACAGGGCCGAAATTTAGAGACAAACAGGTAACCAGTCTATTACAGGGCCGAAATGTAGAGACAGACAGGTAACCAGTCTATCACGGGGCCAAAATGTAGAGACAGACAGGTAACCAGTCTATCACAGGGCCGAAATGTAGAGACAGACAGGTAACCAGTCTATCACAGGGCTGACATGTAGAGACAGACAGGTAACCAGTCTATCACAGGGAGACATGTAGAGACAGACAGGTAACCAGTCTATCACAGGGATGACATGTAGAGACAGACAGGTAACCAGTCTATCACAGGGCCAAAATGTAGAGACAGACGGGTAACCAGTCTATCACAGGGCCGAGATGTAGAGACAGACAGGTAACCAGTCCATCACAGGGCTGACATGTAGACACAGACAGGTAACCAGTCTATCACAGGGAGACATGTAGAGACAGATAGGTAACCAGTCTATCACAGGGCTGACATGTAGAGACAGACAGGTAACCAGTCTATCACAGGGCTGAAATGTAGAGACAGACAGGTAACCAGTCTATCACAGGGCCGAAATGTAGAGACAGACGGTTAACCAGTCTATCACAGGGCCGAAATGTAGAGACAAACAGGTAACCAGTCTATTACAGGGCCGAAATGTAGAGACAGACAGGTAACCAGTCTATCACGGGTCCAAAATGTAGAGACAGACAGGTAACCAGTCTATCACAGGGCCGAAATGTAGAGACAGACAGGTAACCAGTCTATCACGGGGCTGACATGTAGAGACAGACAGGTAACCAGTATATCACTGGGCCGAAATGTAGAGACAGACAGGTAACCAGTTTATCACAGGGTCAACATGTAGAGACAGACAGGTAACCAGTCTATCACAGGGCCTAAATGTAGAGACAGACAGGTAACCAGTCTATCACAGGGCTGACATGTAGAGACAGACAGGTAACCAGTCTATCACAGGGCCGAAATGTAGGGACAGACAGCTAACCAGTCTATCACAGGGCCGACATGGAGAGACAGACAGGTCACCAGTCTATCACAGGGCTGACATGTAGAGACAGACAGGTAACCAGTCTATCACAGGGCTGACATGTAGAGACAGACAGGTAACCAGTATATCACAGGGCCTAAATGTAGAGACAGACAGGTAACCAGTCTATCACAGGGCTGACATGGAGAGACAGACAGGTCACCAGTCTATCACAGGGCCGACATGTAGAGACAGACAGGTAACCTGTCTATCACAGGGCTGACATTTAGAGACAGACAGGTAACCTGTCTATCACAGGGCTGACATTTAGAGACAGACAGGTAACCAGTCTATCACAGGGAGACATGTAGAGACAGACAGGTCACCAGTCTATCACAGGGCTGACATGTAGAGACAGACAGGTAACCAGTCTATCACAGGGAGACATGTAGAGACAGACAGGTAACCAGTCTATCACAGGGATGACATGTAGAGACAGACAGGTAACCAGTCTATCACTGGGCTGACATAGACAGACAGGTCACCAGTCTATCACAGGGCTGACATGTAGAGACAGACAGGTAACCAGTCTATCACAGGGAGACATGTAGAGACAGACAGGTAACCAGTCTATCACAGGGCTGACATGTAGAGACAGACAGGTAACCAGTCTATCACAGGGAGACATGTAGAGACAGACAGGTAACCAGTCTATCACAGGGATGACATGTAGAGACAGACAGGTAACCAGTCTATCACAGGGAGACATGTAGAGACAGACAGGTAACCAGTCTATCACAGGGATGACATGTAGAGACAGACAGGTAACCAGTCTATCACAGGGCTGACATGTAGAGACAGACAGGTAACCAGTCTATCACAGGGCTGACATGTAGAGACAGACAGGTAACCAGTCTATCACAGGGCCGAAATGTAGAGACAGACGGGTAACCAGTCTATCACAGGGCTGACATAGAGAGACAGACAGGTCACCAGTCTATCACAGGGCCGACATGTAGAGACAGACAGGTAACCTGTCTATCACAGGGCTGACATGTAGAGACAGACAGGTAACCAATCTATCACAGGGCTGACATGTAGAGACAGACAGGTAACCAGTCTATCACAGGGCTGACATGTAGAGACAGACGGGTAACCAGTCTATCACAGGGCCGAGATGTAGAGACAGACAGGTAACCAGTCTATCACAGGGCTGACATGTAGACACAGACAGGTAACCAGTCTATCACAGGGAGACATGTAGAGACAGATAGGTAACCAGTCTATCACAGGGCTGAAATGTAGAGACAGACAGGTAACCAGTCTATCACAGGGCCGAAATGTAGAGACAGACGGTTAACCAGTCTATCACAGGGCCGAAATGTAGAGACAAACTGGTAACCAGTCTATTACAGGGCCGAAATGTAGAGACAGACAGGTAACCAGTCTATCACGGGTCCAAAATGTAGAGACAGACAGGTAACCAGTCTATCACAGGGCCGAAATGTAGAGACAGACAGGTAACCTGTCTATCACAGGGCTGACATGTAGAGACAGACAGGTAACCAATCTATCACAGGGCTGACATGTAGAGACAGACAGGTAACCAGTCTATCACAGGGCTGACATGTAGAGACAGACAGGTAACCAGTCTATCACAGGGCTGACATGTAGAGACAGACAGGTAACCAGTCTATCACAGGGAGACATGTAGAGACAGACAGGTAACCAGTCTATCACAGGGATGACATGTAGAGACAGACAGGTAACCAGTCTATCACAGGGCCAAAATGTAGAGACAGACGGGTAACCAGTCTATCACAGGGCCGAGATGTAGAGACAGACAGGTAACCAGTCTATCACAGGGCTGACATGTAGACACAGACAGGTAACCAGTCTATCACAGGGAGACATGTAGAGACAGATAGGTAACCAGTCTATCACAGGGCTGACATGTAGAGACAGACAGGTAACCAGTCTATCACAGGGCTGAAATGTAGAGACAGACAGGTAACCAGTCTATCACAGGGCCGAAATGTAGAGACAGACGGTTAACCAGTCTATCACAGGGCCGAAATTTAGAGACAAACAGGTAACCAGTCTATTACAGGGCCGAAATGTAGAGACAGACAGGTAACCAGTCTATCACGGGGCCAAAATGTAGAGACAGACAGGTAACCAGTCTATCACAGGGCCGAAATGTAGAGACAGACAGGTAACCAGTCTATCACAGGGCTGACATGTAGAGACAGACAGGTAACCAGTCTATCACAGGGAGACATGTAGAGACAGACAGGTAACCAGTCTATCACAGGGATGACATGTAGAGACAGACAGGTAACCAGTCTATCACAGGGCCAAAATGTAGAGACAGACGGGTAACCAGTCTATCACAGGGCCGAGATGTAGAGACAGACAGGTAACCAGTCCATCACAGGGCTGACATGTAGACACAGACAGGTAACCAGTCTATCACAGGGAGACATGTAGAGACAGATAGGTAACCAGTCTATCACAGGGCTGACATGTAGAGACAGACAGGTAACCAGTCTATCACAGGGCTGAAATGTAGAGACAGACAGGTAACCAGTCTATCACAGGGCCGAAATGTAGAGACAGACGGTTAACCAGTCTATCACAGGGCCGAAATGTAGAGACAAACAGGTAACCAGTCTATTACAGGGCCGAAATGTAGAGACAGACAGGTAACCAGTCTATCACGGGTCCAAAATGTAGAGACAGACAGGTAACCAGTCTATCACAGGGCCGAAATGTAGAGACAGACAGGTAACCAGTCTATCACGGGGCTGACATGTAGAGACAGACAGGTAACCAGTATATCACTGGGCCGAAATGTAGAGACAGACAGGTAACCAGTTTATCACAGGGTCAACATGTAGAGACAGACAGGTAACCAGTCTATCACAGGGCCTAAATGTAGAGACAGACAGGTAACCAGTCTATCACAGGGCTGACATGTAGAGACAGACAGGTAACCAGTCTATCACAGGGCCGAAATGTAGGGACAGACAGCTAACCAGTCTATCACAGGGCCGACATGGAGAGACAGACAGGTCACCAGTCTATCACAGGGCTGACATGTAGAGACAGACAGGTAACCAGTCTATCACAGGGCTGACATGTAGAGACAGACAGGTAACCAGTATATCACAGGGCCTAAATGTAGAGACAGACAGGTAACCAGTCTATCACAGGGCTGACATGGAGAGACAGACAGGTCACCAGTCTATCACAGGGCCGACATGTAGAGACAGACAGGTAACCTGTCTATCACAGGGCTGACATTTAGAGACAGACAGGTAACCTGTCTATCACAGGGCTGACATTTAGAGACAGACAGGTAACCAGTCTATCACAGGGAGACATGTAGAGACAGACAGGTCACCAGTCTATCACAGGGCTGACATGTAGAGACAGACAGGTAACCAGTCTATCACAGGGAGACATGTAGAGACAGACAGGTAACCAGTCTATCACAGGGATGACATGTAGAGACAGACAGGTAACCAGTCTATCACTGGGCTGACATAGACAGACAGGTCACCAGTCTATCACAGGGCTGACATGTAGAGACAGACAGGTAACCAGTCTATCACAGGGAGACATGTAGAGACAGACAGGTAACCAGTCTATCACAGGGCTGACATGTAGAGACAGACAGGTAACCAGTCTATCACAGGGAGACATGTAGAGACAGACAGGTAACCAGTCTATCACAGGGATGACATGTAGAGACAGACAGGTAACCAGTCTATCACAGGGAGACATGTAGAGACAGACAGGTAACCAGTCTATCACAGGGATGACATGTAGAGACAGACAGGTAACCAGTCTATCACAGGGCTGACATGTAGAGACAGACAGGTAACCAGTCTATCACAGGGCTGACATGTAGAGACAGACAGGTAACCAGTCTATCACAGGGCCGAAATGTAGAGACAGACGGGTAACCAGTCTATCACAGGGCTGACATAGAGAGACAGACAGGTCACCAGTCTATCACAGGGCCGACATGTAGAGACAGACAGGTAACCTGTCTATCACAGGGCTGACATGTAGAGACAGACAGGTAACCAATCTATCACAGGGCTGACATGTAGAGACAGACAGGTAACCAGTCTATCACAGGGCTGACATGTAGAGACAGACGGGTAACCAGTCTATCACAGGGCCGAGATGTAGAGACAGACAGGTAACCAGTCTATCACAGGGCTGACATGTAGACACAGACAGGTAACCAGTCTATCACAGGGAGACATGTAGAGACAGATAGGTAACCAGTCTATCACAGGGCTGAAATGTAGAGACAGACAGGTAACCAGTCTATCACAGGGCCGAAATGTAGAGACAGACGGTTAACCAGTCTATCACAGGGCCGAAATGTAGAGACAAACTGGTAACCAGTCTATTACAGGGCCGAAATGTAGAGACAGACAGGTAACCAGTCTATCACGGGGCCAAAATGTAGAGACAGACAGGTAACCAGTCTATCACAGGGCCGAAATGTAGAGACAGACAGGTAACCAGTCTATCACGGGGCTGACATGTAGAGACAGACAGGTAACCAGTATATCACTGGGCCGAAATGTAGAGACAGACAGGTAACCAGTTTATCACAGGGTCAACATAGAGACAGACAGGTAACCAGTCTATCACAGGGCCTAAATGTAGAGACAGACAGGTAACCAGTCTATCACAGGGCTGACATGTAGAGACAGACAGGTAACCAGTCTATCACAGGGCCGAAATGTAGGGACAGACAGCTAACCAGTCTATCACAGGGCCGAAATGTAGAGACAGACGGTTAACCAGTCTATCACAGGGCCGAAATGTAGAGACAAACAGGTAACCAGTCTATTACAGGGCCGAAATGTAGAGACAGACAGGTAACCAGTCTATCACGGGTCCAAAATGTAGAGACAGACAGGTAACCAGTCTATCACAGGGCCGAAATGTAGAGACAGACAGGTAACCTGTCTATCACAGGGCTGACATGTAGAGACAGACAGGTAACCAATCTATCACAGGGCTGACATGTAGAGACAGACAGGTAACCAGTCTATCACAGGGCTGACATGTAGAGACAGACAGGTAACCAGTCTATCACAGGGCTGACATGTAGAGACAGACAGGTAACCAGTCTATCACAGGGAGACATGTAGAGACAGACAGGTAACCAGTCTATCACAGGGATGACATGTAGAGACAGACAGGTAACCAGTCTATCACAGGGCCAAAATGTAGAGACAGACGGGTAACCAGTCTATCACAGGGCCGAGATGTAGAGACAGACAGGTAACCAGTCTATCACAGGGCTGACATGTAGACACAGACAGGTAACCAGTCTATCACAGGGAGACATGTAGAGACAGATAGGTAACCAGTCTATCACAGGGCTGACATGTAGAGACAGACAGGTAACCAGTCTATCACAGGGCTGAAATGTAGAGACAGACAGGTAACCAGTCTATCACAGGGCCGAAATGTAGAGACAGACGGTTAACCAGTCTATCACAGGGCCGAAATTTAGAGACAAACAGGTAACCAGTCTATTACAGGGCCGAAATGTAGAGACAGACAGGTAACCAGTCTATCACGGGGCCAAAATGTAGAGACAGACAGGTAACCAGTCTATCACAGGGCCGAAATGTAGAGACAGACAGGTAACCAGTCTATCACAGGGCTGACATGTAGAGACAGACAGGTAACCAGTCTATCACAGGGAGACATGTAGAGACAGACAGGTAACCAGTCTATCACAGGGATGACATGTAGAGACAGACAGGTAACCAGTCTATCACAGGGCCAAAATGTAGAGACAGACGGGTAACCAGTCTATCACAGGGCCGAGATGTAGAGACAGACAGGTAACCAGTCCATCACAGGGCTGACATGTAGACACAGACAGGTAACCAGTCTATCACAGGGAGACATGTAGAGACAGATAGGTAACCAGTCTATCACAGGGCTGACATGTAGAGACAGACAGGTAACCAGTCTATCACAGGGCTGAAATGTAGAGACAGACAGGTAACCAGTCTATCACAGGGCCGAAATGTAGAGACAGACGGTTAACCAGTCTATCACAGGGCCGAAATGTAGAGACAAACAGGTAACCAGTCTATTACAGGGCCGAAATGTAGAGACAGACAGGTAACCAGTCTATCACGGGTCCAAAATGTAGAGACAGACAGGTAACCAGTCTATCACAGGGCCGAAATGTAGAGACAGACAGGTAACCAGTCTATCACGGGGCTGACATGTAGAGACAGACAGGTAACCAGTATATCACTGGGCCGAAATGTAGAGACAGACAGGTAACCAGTTTATCACAGGGTCAACATGTAGAGACAGACAGGTAACCAGTCTATCACAGGGCCTAAATGTAGAGACAGACAGGTAACCAGTCTATCACAGGGCTGACATGTAGAGACAGACAGGTAACCAGTCTATCACAGGGCCGAAATGTAGGGACAGACAGCTAACCAGTCTATCACAGGGCCGACATGGAGAGACAGACAGGTCACCAGTCTATCACAGGGCTGACATGTAGAGACAGACAGGTAACCAGTCTATCACAGGGCTGACATGTAGAGACAGACAGGTAACCAGTATATCACAGGGCCTAAATGTAGAGACAGACAGGTAACCAGTCTATCACAGGGCTGACATGGAGAGACAGACAGGTCACCAGTCTATCACAGGGCCGACATGTAGAGACAGACAGGTAACCTGTCTATCACAGGGCTGACATTTAGAGACAGACAGGTAACCTGTCTATCACAGGGCTGACATTTAGAGACAGACAGGTAACCAGTCTATCACAGGGAGACATGTAGAGACAGACAGGTCACCAGTCTATCACAGGGCTGACATGTAGAGACAGACAGGTAACCAGTCTATCACAGGGAGACATGTAGAGACAGACAGGTAACCAGTCTATCACAGGGATGACATGTAGAGACAGACAGGTAACCAGTCTATCACTGGGCTGACATAGACAGACAGGTCACCAGTCTATCACAGGGCTGACATGTAGAGACAGACAGGTAACCAGTCTATCACAGGGAGACATGTAGAGACAGACAGGTAACCAGTCTATCACAGGGCTGACATGTAGAGACAGACAGGTAACCAGTCTATCACAGGGAGACATGTAGAGACAGACAGGTAACCAGTCTATCACAGGGATGACATGTAGAGACAGACAGGTAACCAGTCTATCACAGGGAGACATGTAGAGACAGACAGGTAACCAGTCTATCACAGGGATGACATGTAGAGACAGACAGGTAACCAGTCTATCACAGGGCTGACATGTAGAGACAGACAGGTAACCAGTCTATCACAGGGCTGACATGTAGAGACAGACAGGTAACCAGTCTATCACAGGGCCGAAATGTAGAGACAGACGGGTAACCAGTCTATCACAGGGCTGACATAGAGAGACAGACAGGTCACCAGTCTATCACAGGGCCGACATGTAGAGACAGACAGGTAACCTGTCTATCACAGGGCTGACATGTAGAGACAGACAGGTAACCAATCTATCACAGGGCTGACATGTAGAGACAGACAGGTAACCAGTCTATCACAGGGCTGACATGTAGAGACAGACGGGTAACCAGTCTATCACAGGGCCGAGATGTAGAGACAGACAGGTAACCAGTCTATCACAGGGCTGACATGTAGACACAGACAGGTAACCAGTCTATCACAGGGAGACATGTAGAGACAGATAGGTAACCAGTCTATCACAGGGCTGAAATGTAGAGACAGACAGGTAACCAGTCTATCACAGGGCCGAAATGTAGAGACAGACGGTTAACCAGTCTATCACAGGGCCGAAATGTAGAGACAAACTGGTAACCAGTCTATTACAGGGCCGAAATGTAGAGACAGACAGGTAACCAGTCTATCACGGGTCCAAAATGTAGAGACAGACAGGTAACCAGTCTATCACAGGGCCGAAATGTAGAGACAGACAGGTAACCTGTCTATCACAGGGCTGACATGTAGAGACAGACAGGTAACCAATCTATCACAGGGCTGACATGTAGAGACAGACAGGTAACCAGTCTATCACAGGGCTGACATGTAGAGACAGACAGGTAACCAGTCTATCACAGGGCTGACATGTAGAGACAGACAGGTAACCAGTCTATCACAGGGAGACATGTAGAGACAGACAGGTAACCAGTCTATCACAGGGATGACATGTAGAGACAGACAGGTAACCAGTCTATCACAGGGCCAAAATGTAGAGACAGACGGGTAACCAGTCTATCACAGGGCCGAGATGTAGAGACAGACAGGTAACCAGTCTATCACAGGGCTGACATGTAGACACAGACAGGTAACCAGTCTATCACAGGGAGACATGTAGAGACAGATAGGTAACCAGTCTATCACAGGGCTGACATGTAGAGACAGACAGGTAACCAGTCTATCACAGGGCTGAAATGTAGAGACAGACAGGTAACCAGTCTATCACAGGGCCGAAATGTAGAGACAGACGGTTAACCAGTCTATCACAGGGCCGAAATTTAGAGACAAACAGGTAACCAGTCTATTACAGGGCCGAAATGTAGAGACAGACAGGTAACCAGTCTATCACGGGGCCAAAATGTAGAGACAGACAGGTAACCAGTCTATCACAGGGCCGAAATGTAGAGACAGACAGGTAACCAGTCTATCACAGGGCTGACATGTAGAGACAGACAGGTAACCAGTCTATCACAGGGAGACATGTAGAGACAGACAGGTAACCAGTCTATCACAGGGATGACATGTAGAGACAGACAGGTAACCAGTCTATCACAGGGCCAAAATGTAGAGACAGACGGGTAACCAGTCTATCACAGGGCCGAGATGTAGAGACAGACAGGTAACCAGTCCATCACAGGGCTGACATGTAGACACAGACAGGTAACCAGTCTATCACAGGGAGACATGTAGAGACAGATAGGTAACCAGTCTATCACAGGGCTGACATGTAGAGACAGACAGGTAACCAGTCTATCACAGGGCTGAAATGTAGAGACAGACAGGTAACCAGTCTATCACAGGGCCGAAATGTAGAGACAGACGGTTAACCAGTCTATCACAGGGCCGAAATGTAGAGACAAACAGGTAACCAGTCTATTACAGGGCCGAAATGTAGAGACAGACAGGTAACCAGTCTATCACGGGTCCAAAATGTAGAGACAGACAGGTAACCAGTCTATCACAGGGCCGAAATGTAGAGACAGACAGGTAACCAGTCTATCACGGGGCTGACATGTAGAGACAGACAGGTAACCAGTATATCACTGGGCCGAAATGTAGAGACAGACAGGTAACCAGTTTATCACAGGGTCAACATGTAGAGACAGACAGGTAACCAGTCTATCACAGGGCCTAAATGTAGAGACAGACAGGTAACCAGTCTATCACAGGGCTGACATGTAGAGACAGACAGGTAACCAGTCTATCACAGGGCCGAAATGTAGGGACAGACAGCTAACCAGTCTATCACAGGGCCGACATGGAGAGACAGACAGGTCACCAGTCTATCACAGGGCTGACATGTAGAGACAGACAGGTAACCAGTCTATCACAGGGCTGACATGTAGAGACAGACAGGTAACCAGTATATCACAGGGCCTAAATGTAGAGACAGACAGGTAACCAGTCTATCACAGGGCTGACATGGAGAGACAGACAGGTCACCAGTCTATCACAGGGCCGACATGTAGAGACAGACAGGTAACCTGTCTATCACAGGGCTGACATTTAGAGACAGACAGGTAACCTGTCTATCACAGGGCTGACATTTAGAGACAGACAGGTAACCAGTCTATCACAGGGAGACATGTAGAGACAGACAGGTCACCAGTCTATCACAGGGCTGACATGTAGAGACAGACAGGTAACCAGTCTATCACAGGGAGACATGTAGAGACAGACAGGTAACCAGTCTATCACAGGGATGACATGTAGAGACAGACAGGTAACCAGTCTATCACTGGGCTGACATAGACAGACAGGTCACCAGTCTATCACAGGGCTGACATGTAGAGACAGACAGGTAACCAGTCTATCACAGGGAGACATGTAGAGACAGACAGGTAACCAGTCTATCACAGGGCTGACATGTAGAGACAGACAGGTAACCAGTCTATCACAGGGAGACATGTAGAGACAGACAGGTAACCAGTCTATCACAGGGATGACATGTAGAGACAGACAGGTAACCAGTCTATCACAGGGAGACATGTAGAGACAAACAGGTAACCAGTCTATCACAGGGATGACATGTAGAGACAGACAGGTAACCAGTCTATCACAGGGCTGACATGTAGAGACAGACAGGTAACCAGTCTATCACAGGGCTGACATGTAGAGACAGACAGGTAACCAGTCTATCACAGGGCCGAAATGTAGAGACAGACGGGTAACCAGTCTATCACAGGGCTGACATAGAGAGACAGACAGGTCACCAGTCTATCACAGGGCCGACATGTAGAGACAGACAGGTAACCTGTCTATCACAGGGCTGACATGTAGAGACAGACAGGTAACCAATCTATCACAGGGCTGACATGTAGAGACAGACAGGTAACCAGTCTATCACAGGGCTGACATGTAGAGACAGACGGGTAACCAGTCTATCACAGGGCCGAGATGTAGAGACAGACAGGTAACCAGTCTATCACAGGGCTGACATGTAGACACAGACAGGTAACCAGTCTATCACAGGGAGACATGTAGAGACAGATAGGTAACCAGTCTATCACAGGGCTGAAATGTAGAGACAGACAGGTAACCAGTCTATCACAGGGCCGAAATGTAGAGACAGACGGTTAACCAGTCTATCACAGGGCCGAAATGTAGAGACAAACTGGTAACCAGTCTATTACAGGGCCGAAATGTAGAGACAGACAGGTAACCAGTCTATCACGGGGCCAAAATGTAGAGACAGACAGGTAACCAGTCTATCACAGGGCCGAAATGTAGAGACAGACAGGTAACCAGTCTATCACGGGGCTGACATGTAGAGACAGACAGGTAACCAGTATATCACTGGGCCGAAATGTAGAGACAGACAGGTAACCAGTTTATCACAGGGTCAACATAGAGACAGACAGGTAACCAGTCTATCACAGGGCCTAAATGTAGAGACAGACAGGTAACCAGTCTATCACAGGGCTGACATGTAGAGACAGACAGGTAACCAGTCTATCACAGGGCCGAAATGTAGGGACAGACAGCTAACCAGTCTATCACAGGGCCGACATGGAGAGACAGACAGGTCACCAGTCTATCACAGGGCTGACATGTAGAGACAGACAGGTAACCAGTCTATCACAGGGCTGACATGTAGAGACAGACAGGTAACCAGTATATCACAGGGCCTAAATGTAGAGACAGACAGGTAACCAGTCTATCACAGGGCTGACATGGAGAGACAGACAGGTCACCAGTCTATCACAGGGCCGACATGTAGAGACAGACAGGTAACCTGTCTATCACAGGGCTGACATTTAGAGACAGACAGGTAACCTGTCTATCACAGGGCTGACATTTAGAGACAGACAGGTAACCAGTCTATCACAGGGAGACATGTAGAGACAGACAGGTCACCAGTCTATCACAGGGCTGACATGTAGAGACAGACAGGTAACCAGTCTATCACAGGGAGACATGTAGAGACAGACAGGTAACCAGTCTATCACAGGGATGACATGTAGAGACAGACAGGTAACCAGTCTATCACTGGGCTGACATAGACAGACAGGTCACCAGTCTATCACAGGGCTGACATGTAGAGACAGACAGGTAACCAGTCTATCACAGGGAGACATGTAGAGACAGACAGGTAACCAGTCTATCACAGGGCTGACATGTAGAGACAGACAGGTAACCAGTCTATCACAGGGCTGACATGTAGAGACAGACAGGTAACCAGTCTATCACAGGGCCGAAATGTAGAGACAAACTGGTAACCAGTCTATTACAGGGCCGAAATGTAGAGACAGACAGGTAACCAGTCTATCACGGGGCCAAAATGTAGAGACAGACAGGTAACCAGTCTATCACAGGGCCGAAATGTAGAGACAGACAGGTAACCAGTCTATCACGGGGCCGAAATGTAGAGACAGACAGGTAACCAGTCTATCACAGGGCCGAAATGTAGAGACAGACAGGTAACCAGTTTATCACAGGGTCAACATAGAGACAGACAGGTAACCAGTCTATCACAGGGCCTAAATGTAGAGACAGACAGGTAACCAGTCTATCACAGGGCTGACATGTAGAGACAGACAGGTAACCAGTCTATCACAGGGCCGAAATGTAGGGACAGACAGCTAACCAGTCTATCACAGGGCCGACATGGAGAGACAGACAGGTCACCAGTCTATCACAGGGCTGACATGTAGAGACAGACAGGTAACCAGTCTATCACAGGGCTGACATGTAGAGACAGACAGGTAACCAGTATATCACAGGGCCTAAATGTAGAGACAGACAGGTAACCAGTCTATCACAGGGCTGACATGGAGAGACAGACAGGTCACCAGTCTATCACAGGGCCGACATGTAGAGACAGACAGGTAACCTGTCTATCACAGGGCTGACATTTAGAGACAGACAGGTAACCTGTCTATCACAGGGCTGACATTTAGAGACAGACAGGTAACCAGTCTATCACAGGGAGACATGTAGAGACAGACAGGTCACCAGTCTATCACAGGGCTGACATATAGAGACAGTCAGGTAACCAGTCTATCACAGGGAGACATGTAGAGACAGACAGGTAACCAGTCTATCACAGGGATGACATGTAGAGACAGACAGGTAACCAGTCTATCACTGGGCTGACATAGACAGACAGGTCACCAGTCTATCACAGGGCTGACATGTAGAGACAGACAGGTAACCAGTCTATCACAGGGAGACATGTAGAGACAGACAGGTAACCAGTCTATCACAGGGCTGACATGTAGAGACAGACAGGTAACCAGTCTATCACAGGGCTGACATGTAGAGACAGACAGGTAACCAGTCTATCACAGGGCCGAAATGTAGAGACAGACGGGTAACCAGTCTATCACAGGGCCGACATAGAGAGACAGACAGGTCACCAGTCTATCACAGGGCCGACATGTAGAGACAGACAGGTAACCTGTCTATCACAGGGCTGACATGTAGAGACAGACAGGTAACCAATCTATCACAGGGCTGACATGTAGAGACAGACAGGTAACCAGTCTATCACAGGGCTGACATGTAGAGACAGACAGGTAACCAGTCTATCACAGGGCTGACATGTAGAGACAGACAGGTAACCAGTCTATCACAGGGAGACAGGTAGAGACAGACAGGTAACCAATCTATCACAGGGCTGACATGTAGAGACAGACAGGTAACCAGTCTATCACAGGGCTGACATGTAGAGACAGACAGGTAACCAGTCTATCACAGGGCTGACATGTAGAGACAGACAGGTAACCAGTCTATCACAGGGCTGACATGTAGAGACAGACAGGTAACCAGTATATCACAGGGCCTAAATGTAGAGACAGACAGGTAACCAGTCTATCACAGGGCTGACATGGAGAGACAGACAGGTCACCAGTCTATCACAGGGCTGACATGTAGAGACAGACAGGTAACCAGTCTATCACAGGGAGACATGTAGAGACAGACAGGTCACCAGTCTATCACAGGGCTGACATGTAGAGACAGACAGGTAACCAGTCTATCACAGGGAGACATGTAGAGACAGACAGGTAACCAGTCTATCACAGGGATGACATGTAGAGACAGACAGGTAACCAGTCTATCACTGGGCTGACATAGACAGACAGGTCACCAGTCTATCACAGGGCTGACATGTAGAGACAGACAGGTAACCAGTCTATCACAGGGAGACATGTAGAGACAGACAGGTAACCAGTCTATCACAGGGCTGACATGTAGAGACAGACAGGTAACCAGTCTATCACAGGGCTGACATGTAGAGACAGACAGGTAACCAGTCTATCACAGGGCCGAAATGTAGAGACAGACGGGTAACCAGTCTATCACAGGGCCGACATAGAGAGACAGACAGGTCACCAGTCTATCACAGGGCCGACATGTAGAGACAGACAGGTAACCTGTCTATCACAGGGCTGACATGTAGAGACAGACAGGTAACCAATCTATCACAGGGCTGACATGTAGAGACAGACAGGTAACCAGTCTATCACAGGGCTGACATGTAGAGACAGACAGGTAACCAGTCTATCACAGGGCTGACATGTAGAGACAGACAGGTAACCAGTCTATCACAGGGAGACAGGTAGAGACAGACAGGTAACCAATCTATCACAGGGCTGACATGTAGAGACAGACAGGTAACCAGTCTATCACAGGGCTGACATGTAGAGACAGACAGGTAACCAGTCTATCACAGGGCTGACATGTAGAGACAGACAGGTAACCAGTCTATCACAGGGCTGACATGTAGAGACAGACAGGTAACCAGTATATCACAGGGCCTAAATGTAGAGACAGACAGGTAACCAGTCTATCACAGGGCTGACATGTAGAGACAGACAGGTAACCAGTCTATCACAGGGCTGACATGTAGAGACAGACAGGTAACCAGTCTATCACAGGGCCGAAATGTAGAGACAAACTGGTAACCAGTCTATTACAGGGCCGAAATGTAGAGACAGACAGGTAACCAGTCTATCACGGGGCCAAAATGTAGAGACAGACAGGTAACCAGTCTATCACAGGGCCGAAATGTAGAGACAGACAGGTAACCAGTCTATCACGGGGCTGACATGTAGAGACAGACAGGTAACCAGTATATCACTGGGCCGAAATGTAGAGACAGACAGGTAACCAGTTTATCACAGGGTCAACATAGAGACAGACAGGTAACCAGTCTATCACAGGGCCTAAATGTAGAGACAGACAGGTAACCAGTCTATCATAGGGCTGACATGTAGAGACAGACAGGTAACCAGTCTATCACAGGGCCGAAATGTAGGGACAGACAGCTAACCAGTCTATCACAGGGCCGACATGGAGAGACAGACAGGTCACCAGTCTATCACAGGGCTGACATGTAGAGACAGACAGGTAACCAGTCTATCACAGGGCTGACATGTAGAGACAGACAGGTAACCAGTATATCACAGGGCCTAAATGTAGAGACAGACAGGTAACCAGTCTATCACAGGGCTGACATGGAGAGACAGACAGGTCACCAGTCTATCACAGGGCCGACATGTAGAGACAGACAGGTAACCTGTCTATCACAGGGCTGACATTTAGAGACAGACAGGTAACCTGTCTATCACAGGGCTGACATTTAGAGACAGACAGGTAACCAGTCTATCACAGGGAGACATGTAGAGACAGACAGGTCACCAGTCTATCACAGGGCTGACATGTAGAGACAGACAGGTAACCAGTCTATCACAGGGAGACATGTAGAGACAGACAGGTCACCAGTCTATCACAGGGCCGAAATGTAGAGACAGACGGGTAACCAGTCTATCACAGGGCCGACATAGAGAGACAGACAGGTCACCAGTCTATCACAGGGCCGACATGTAGAGACAGACAGGTAACCTGTCTATCACAGGGCTGACATGTAGAGACAGACAGGTAACCAATCTATCACAGGGCTGACATGTAGAGACAGACAGGTAACCAGTCTATCACAGGGCTGACATGTAGAGACAGACAGGTAACCAGTCTATCACAGGGCTGACATGTAGAGACAGACAGGTAACCAGTCTATCACAGGGAGACAGGTAGAGACAGACAGGTAACCAATCTATCACAGGGCTGACATGTAGAGACAGACAGGTAACCAGTCTATCACAGGGCTGACATGTAGAGACAGACAGGTAACCAGTCTATCACAGGGCTGACATGTAGAGACAGACAGGTAACCAGTCTATCACAGGGCTGACATGTAGAGACAGACAGGTAACCAGTATATCACAGGGCCTAAATGTAGAGACAGACAGGTAACCAGTCTATCACAGGGCTGACATGGAGAGACAGACAGGTCACCAGTCTATCACAGGGCTGACATGTAGAGACAGACAGGTAACCAGTCTATCACAGGGAGACATGTAGAGACAGACAGGTCACCAGTCTATCACAGGGCTGACATGTAGAGACAGACAGGTAACCAGTCTATCACAGGGAGACATGTAGAGACAGACAGGTAACCAGTCTATCACAGGGATGACATGTAGAGACAGACAGGTAACCAGTCTATCACTGGGCTGACATAGACAGACAGGTCACCAGTCTATCACAGGGCTGACATGTAGAGACAGACAGGTAACCAGTCTATCACAGGGAGACATGTAGAGACAGACAGGTAACCAGTCTATCACAGGGCTGACATGTAGAGACAGACAGGTAACCAGTCTATCACAGGGCTGACATGTAGAGACAGACGGGTAACCAGTCTATCACAGGGCCGAAATGTAGAGACAGACGGGTAACCAGTCTATCACAGGGCCGACATAGAGAGACAGACAGGTCACCAGTCTATCACAGGGCCGACATGTAGAGACAGACAGGTAACCTGTCTATCACAGGGCTGACATGTAGAGACAGACAGGTAACCAATCTATCACAGGGCTGACATGTAGAGACAGACAGGTAACCAGTCTATCACAGGGCTGACATGTAGAGACAGACAGGTAACCAGTCTATCACAGGGCTGACATGTAGAGACAGACAGGTAACCAGTCTATCACATGGAGACAGGTAGAGACAGACAGGTAACCAATCTATCACAGGGCTGACATGTAGAGACAGACAGGTAACCAGTCTATCACAGGGCTGACATGTAGAGACAGACAGGTAACCAGTCTATCACAGGGCTGACATGTAGAGACAGACAGGTAACCAGTCTATCACAGGGCTGACATGTAGAGACAGACAGGTAACCAGTATATCACAGGGCCTAAATGTAGAGACAGACAGGTAACCAGTCTATCACAGGGCTGACATGGAGAGACAGACAGGTCACCAGTCTATCACAGGGCCGACATGTAGAGACAGACAGGTAACCTGTCTATCACAGGGCTGACATTTAGAGACAGACAGGTAACCTGTCTATCACAGGGCTGACATTTAGAGACAGACAGGTAACCAGTCTATCACAGGGAGACATGTAGAGACAGACAGGTCACCAGTCTATCACAGGGCTGACATGTAGAGACAGACAGGTAACCAGTCTATCACAGGGAGACATGTAGAGACAGACAGGTAACCAGTCTATCACAGGGATGACATGTAGAGACAGACAGGTAACCAGTCTATCACTGGGCTGACATAGACAGACAGGTCACCAGTCTATCACAGGGCTGACATGTAGAGACAGACAGGTAACCAGTCTATCACAGGGAGACATGTAGAGACAGACAGGTAACCAGTCTATCACAGGGCTGACATGTAGAGACAGACAGGTAACCAGTCTATCACAGGGCTGACATGTAGAGACAGACAGGTAACCAGTCTATCACAGGGCCGAAATGTAGAGACAGACGGGTAACCAGTCTATCACAGGGCCGACATAGAGAGACAGACAGGTCACCAGTCTATCACAGGGCCGACATGTAGAGACAGACAGGTAACCTGTCTATCACAGGGCTGACATGTAGAGACAGACAGGTAACCAATCTATCACAGGGCTGACATGTAGAGACAGACAGGTAACCAGTCTATCACAGGGCTGACATGTAGAGACAGACAGGTAACCAGTCTATCACAGGGCTGACATGTAGAGACAGACAGGTAACCAGTCTATCACAGGGAGACAGGTAGAGACAGACAGGTAACCAGTCTATCACAGGGATGACATGTAGAGACAGACAGGTAACCAGTCTATCACAGGGCCGAAATGTAGAGACAGACGGGTAACCAGTCTATCACAGGGCCGAGATGTAGAGACAGACAGGTAACCAGTCTATCACAGGGCCGAAATGTAGGGACAGACAGCTAACCAGTCTATCACAGGGCCGACATGGAGAGACAGACAGGTCACCAGTCTATCACAGGGCTGACATGTAGAGACAGACAGGTAACCAGTCTATCACAGGGCTGACATGTAGAGACAGACAGGTAACCAGTATATCACAGGGCCTAAATGTAGAGACAGACAGGTAACCAGTCTATCACAGGGCTGACATGGAGAGACAGACAGGTCACCAGTCTATCACAGGGCCGACATGTAGAGACAGACAGGTAACCTGTCTATCACATGGCTGACATTTAGAGACAGACAGGTAACCTGTCTATCACAGGGCTGACATTTAGAGACAGACAGGTAACCAGTCTATCACAGGGAGACATGTAGAGACAGACAGGTCACCAGTCTATCACAGGGCTGACATGTAGAGACAGACAGGTAACCAGTCTATCACAGGGAGACATGTAGAGACAGACAGGTAACCAGTCTATCACTGGGCTGACATAGACAGACAGGTCACCAGTCTATCACAGGGCTGACATGTAGAGACAGACAGGTAACCAGTCTATCACAGGGAGACATGTAGAGACAGACAGGTAACCAGTCTATCACAGGGCTGACATGTAGAGACAGACAGGTAACCAGTCTATCACAGGGCTGACATGTAGAGACAGACAGGTCACCAGTCTATCACAGGGCTGACATGTAGAGACAGACAGGTAACCAGTCTATCACAGGGAGACATGTAGAGACAGACAGGTAACCAGTCTATCACAGGGCTGACATGTAGAGACAGACAGGTAACCAGTCTATCACAGGGCTGACATGTAGAGACAGACAGGTCACCAGTCTATCACAGGGCCGACATGTAGAGACAGACAGGTAACCTGTCTATCACAGGGCTGACATGTAGATACAGACAGGTAACCAATCTATCACAGGGCTGACATGTAGAGACTGACAGGTAACCAGTCTATCACAGGACTGACATATAGAGACAGACAGGTAACCAGTCTATCACAGGGCTGACATGTAGAGACAGACAGGTAACCAGTCTATCACAGGGAGACATGTAGAGACAGACAGGTAACCAGTCTATCACAGGGATGACATGTAGAGACAGACAGGTAACCAGTCTATCACAGGGCCGAAATGTAGAGACAGACGGGTAACCAGTCTATCACAGGGCCGAGATGTAGAGACAGACAGGTAACCAGTCTATCAAAGGGCTGACATGGAGAGACAGACAGGTAACCAGTCTATCACAGTGAGACATGTAGAGACAGACAGGTCACCAGTCTATCACAGGGCTGACATGTAGAGACAGACAGGTGACCAGTCTATCACAGGGCTGACATGTAGAGACAGACAGGTAACCAGTCTATCACAGGGAGACATGTAGAGACAGACAGGTAACCAGTCTATCACAGGGATGACATGTAGAGACAGACAGGTAACCAGTCTATCACTGGGCTGACATAGACAGACAGGTCACCAGTCTATCACAGGGCTGACATGTAGAGACAGACAGGTAACCAGTCTATCACAGGGAGACATGTAGAGACAGACAGGTAACCAGTCTATCACAGGGCTGACATGTAGAGACAGACAGGTAACCAGTCTATCACAGGGCCGAAATGTAGAGACAGACGGTTAACCAGTCTATCACAGGGCCGAGATGTAGAGACAGACAGGTAACCAGTCTATCACAGCGCTGACATGGAGAGACAGACAGGTCACCAGTCTATCACAGGGCCAACATGTAGAGACAGACAGGTAACCTGTCTATCACAGGGCTGACATTTAGAGACAGACAGGTAACCAGTCTATCACAGGGCCGAAATGTAGAGACAGACGGGTAACCAGTCTATCACAGGGCCGAGATGTAGAGACAGACAGGTAACCAGTCTATCACAGGGCTGACATGGAGAGACAGACAGGTCACCAGTCTATCACAGGGCCGACATGTAGAGACAGACAGGTCACCAGTCTATCACAGGGCTGACATGGAGAGACAGACAGGTCACCAGTCTATCACAGGGCCGAGATGTAGAGACAGACAGGTAACCAGTCTATCACAGGGCTGACATGGAGAGACAGACAGGTCACCAGTCTATCACAGGGCCGACATGTAGAGACAGACAGGTCACCAGTCTATCACAGGGCTGACATGGAGAGACAGACAGGTCACCAGTCTATCACAGGGCCGACATGTAGAGACAGACAGGTCACCAGTCTATCACAGGGCTGACATTTAGAGACAGACAGGTAACCTGTCTATCACAGGGCTGACATTTAGAGACAGACAGGTAACCAGTCTATCACAGGGAGACATGTAGAGACAGACAGGTAACCAGTCTATCACAGGGCTATAAGAAAATTATAGTATTTTTTTTAAGTATTTTTCATTTTGGTTTATTCCAATATTTACACCTGGTTTTGTTCAATCTCTAGTATGAGTCCAGTCCAATATTGAGTCCTTCTTTGGTCCAGTTTGCTCTGAAGTTTGAGTCCAGTATTGTTTTAGTTGAACTCTTGGCCACTAATAATATTAAGTCACTTAAAGATAAGGTATGTAATCCTGTTCAGATGCACTTTTTGTTATACTGGGTGAAATGGCCCGTCTAATTTCAGAGGGATCAGTACATTATGTCATCAGGAAAAGGAACTGAATTAAACAGAGCTCTGTGGCCGCCGTGGGACTGAGAAAACAACCAATCTGCGCCCCTCGCACCGAAGGGCGCGGATTGGTCGGAGTAAAAAACCAATCAGATGCCTTCACGTCTCGCTGATGCCCGGAAGAATCAGCTTGGACGGACTCACTGACGGGAGGGGGGGAACTTAGAGGAGGCAGGAGGAGGTGCTATTTTCAAATCTTGTAAGCTCTTTTGCTAGCTTTCCAACATTACATACCCCAGCTTTAAGTTGAAACGACATGAAATAAGGTGAGTGGTTAACAGCTCTTTAAAGAGTTGAACATTATATTCAATGATATAAAATACCCCAGTAAATTCACATCTGGTGGATTTTAAAGCTTTTTCGCATGTTAAAAAATGTTGTTTGCAAACAAGTGGCTAAATGATTCAACTAAGCATCATCACAAGATCACCGGTGCACCTTATATGGTGGTGACATGAAGTCATGTGACCGTGGTGCAGTTCCTTTGTAGCAGGATTTTATTTCTGCTGATGTAATCCGTATGATGTAATCCCTGCTTCAAAAATCATTACAGTTGTGCTAATTTGTTCATTTTGGTTCGCTCCAATATTCATTGTTTATGTGTTCAGTTGGTTTGCTGCAATATTTAGTTTTTGTATTCAGTATTTCGTTTTGAGTTTGAGACTTACCCACTAATTGGCACTTCATTCTGCCAATCACTTCAAAAATCATAAAAGTGGTGCTCATTTGTGGAGATTATCTTGCTGAATAAAACGTGTAAATACCTTAAACGTTTGCCACAGAGCTTGTTTCCAGACTAGTGCATACAATGAACACAGCAAATAGTCCACCCAATGTAAAACATGTACGAGTGGTTTTTCTACCATTGTGAATGACAAATGTGTGTGTTTGTTAAAGATGAAACCCCGAGCAGCATTCCAGTCCACAGCAAGTTTTTATGGGACTTTCCATCTGCGAGCTTTGAATGAAACCAGTTACGTGGCTTTCAGGTTTGGTTACATCACTATCCCTATAATATAGCATATATATGTGGGTATATATACATATATGTGTGGAGTTTGAATGTGTTTGTTTTATCTGTGTGTTTTTGGTTGGATGCAGAATAATGCCTGTGGTTAACACCAGCTAAAGAGATGAAACATTTTGTTCTACCATATTAAATACGTCAGTAAATACCCCTCTGATGAATTTAAGAACACAACTATTAACTCCATCTGATGATCATGAAACTGTCAGAAGAGCAATCGTCTGATCTGACTATGAAAGCATTTCCACTCAACACATTTTCTGTCTACCTCATTGAAAGCAGATTTTCATAATAAATAACTGAAGCCGACGGCGGCCCGAAAGGGAAGAAAATGTCTTCTTCAAGTTATTTTTTCTTCAATTTTAAACAAGTAGAACAACTTAACCAATAATTTGCATTAACCAATCATTTTTTGCTCTCATCTATATGTCTGATCATTTTCATCTGATATAAATATGCATAACAAAATAGAAATCAATAAATCAAAACATACACAGCAATCACATCTCTCAGGTTTGACAAGCAAATAATTGGACATGTTTATCAACGCTCATATGCAGGCTATATCTAAATATAAATATAACCTGGGTTTGTGAGATCAGCCTTCGCCGTTACAGCAACACACTTATAGAAGAGAGTTGCAGCCTCATCGATTTAAATTCAAGATGAAATCAAGTCTGAAATCAACCCAGTCATGTGACCATCACGCAGCAAACACTTGGCGTACCTTAATCATTTGAAATGTGTGTTTTTTGTTGTTCTGCTTTCATGTTATTATTGTTGTTGTTGTTGTGTTGCCGATGTGTGTGCCGAGCCACAGTGTTAAGACATTCTCCATTTCCTGCAGGGACTACAGATGAAGAAGGGACCACAATGGAAATAAGCCTTAGGGCTTTATTGTGTCATCCCTGACTATTTTTTTATTGATATAATGTATGGCACAGGTTGCTGTTTCATATTTTTATATCAAGAATGGTCAAATAAAATCAATCAAATCAATCAATTAATCAATATAAGATGTAAAAGACTACAGAAGCTGCCCATGTCTCTATCAAATACATCCAAATGCACGAGCCAACAATCCATGCCTGATCTATAGCTAAGAGCAGAAAAACAGAACAAACACGCCCCCTTGTGACCGAGAACCAGCAGGATGACACCAAACAGCTGATCTGAGATCAGTTTCCACTAATCTTGACCAGCTACTCTTGTTCTGGTAAATTCCAGGATGTGTTGTCTTTACATTTTGTCTTTGGAAAAGCTCCAAATTCTGCTGTGAAACATTCAGTTATTTTCTGTATCTCGATCATGTGATTTATTCTGACTAGCGGCACAAAATATCATCTTCCAGCATCTCGGGTTCAGAAATAACCAGGGTCAGTTTTCAGGGACCCATAGCCTACTGGTCAAAGTAGGCCACCTGTGACCCCTGAGAGACCTGAACGATGGTGTCAGCCATAGCTGCCTGTGTCAGAGTGTAAATATAGCCGGCGTGGTTGAAGTGGAGGGTTAGGCTGAGGGGTTAGGAAGCTCTGAAAAATGTGGCCCTTCGATCTGGTGAGGTTATCGTTGCCCACGCGTGCATGATGTCAGCCGGTCTGACATGGAGAGACAGACAGGTCACCAGTCTATCACAGGGCCGAGATGTAGAGACAGACAGGTAACCAGTCTATCACAGGGCTGACATGGAGAGACAGACAGGTCACCAGTCTATCACAGGGCCGACATGTAGAGACAGACAGGTCACCAGTCTATCACAGGGCTGACATGGAGAGACAGACAGGTCACCAGATGACTCACAGTCTTTCTGTGAGTCATCTGAAATTAGTCGAGTTACGCCCCCTCCACTGGACCACCATGGGACCTTATTTACGGAGTCTACAAGGCTGACGGATTCTTTGGTCCCGTTTAAATTGTTGCATGAATTTCACAAATAACGTTAGTAAATTTAAACGAACATTATACACATTAAGAAAGTCTCATTTTGTACTGTATCTCTGAAAATACGTAATTATAATTACGACACAAAAACTGTGGAAGGCTAAGTGATGTCTCTCTGAAGCTATGATGTCTGTGTTTTGGGTACCAGGATGTAACGTTACTAAAACAACAGGTCTCTCTGTGTGTTGGATACCAGGATGTAACGTTACTATAACAACAGGTCTCTCTGTGTGTTGGATACCAGGATGTAACGTTACTATAACAACAGGTCTCTCTGTGTGTTGGGTACCAGGATGTAACGTTACTATAACAACAGGTCTCTCTGTGTGTTGGGTACCAGGATGTAACGTTACTATAACAACAGGTCTCTCTGTGTGTTGGGTACCAGGATGTAGCGTTACTATAACAACAGGTCTCTCTGTGTGTTGGGTACCAGGATGTAACGTTACTATAACAACAGGTCTCTCTGTGTGTTGGGTACCAGGATGTAACGTTACTATAACAACAGGTCTCTCTGTGTGTTGGGTACCAGGATGTAACGTTACTATAACAACAGGTCTCTCTGTGTGTTGGATACCAGGATGTAACGTTACTATAACAACAGGTCTCTCTGTGTGTTGGGTACCAGGATGTAACGTTACTATAACAACAGGTCTCTCTGTGTGTTGGGTACCAGGATGTAACATTACTATAACAACAGGTCTCTCTGTGTGTTGGGTACCAGGATGTAGCGTTACTATAACAACAGGTCTCTCTGTGTGTTGGGTACCAGGATGTAACGTTACTATAACAACAGGTCTCTCTGTGTGTTGGGTACCAGGATGTAACGTTACTATAACAACAGGTTTCTCTGTGTGTTGGGTACCAGGATGTAACGTTACTATAACAACAGGTCTCTCTGTCCGTTGGATACCAGGATGTAACGTTACTCACACTAACAACAGTACACAACAGTAGTACTAATAGCACACAGAGAAACTACTCCACAAAGAGTTAAAGTACTATAACCACAAAGATTCCATCCTCTGTTTATTCATGTTTTAATGTACTCACTTTTGACCAGGTGCAATGAGTACATCATGTGTCCCAGTTACCCAGAGGAAATTAATTCGTACATTTGTTTGGCGCTGTAAAGACAAGATGTTTGCAATGTGTATATTAATGAATAGAAATTGGAAAATGTTGAAACTCTACTAAAGAGAGGTGAGTGTTAATTTCTTCTAATTCATTTATTTTTGTGGTAGTATTATTTCAAATGTATAAATCAAATAATCAGACTGGTTTCTGACCTAAGTTAGGCTCCGCCCACAAAATAAGTACAACAGTGTGACCTGAACTCAGACCTTTATGGAGGGTACTGAAGATGATCCATTTTATTGTCATTATACTGCTGTGCTAGACGATAATACATACATACTTACGATGTCTCATTGACATAAAAAAAAACTGTGTAAACAAGTCAAAATGTGAGCAGTAGCTCAATAGAATAGAAACAAGTATGGGGTATGGACATACAGCAGTCAGTGGATGGCATGGTATATGTATTCAAACCTAGCTAACAGAGTGAGCCCAGCACACTGATGAGATAAAACACAGTGATTTTCTTAAGGGAAGTCTTCGTGAAGTCACATGATCCAAATATAACTCTGAGGCGTCTCCTCACATTCCCCCTCCTGCAGACCAACGGGATAAAGTTAGATGCTCAGGAAACTTTAGAGGCCCCGGAGCGGCGGGCCCCCGGCAGGCTGGAGGCTAGGCTCAGAGCGCCATATAAGGAGTGTGTGTGTGCGTGTGTGTGTGTGTGTGTGGAGGGCAAGGTGAAATATCTGAAAACAGAAGGGAGTTCAAAGGATCAGAACTTTTTAGTCACTAAATGGCATTAGTGTGGGTTAGTCCTGTGACTTGTTATTCTCCTCCTGTGAGTCACATGAGTTTCTTTCCCAAACATAACCGAGGTCGTGTTGCCTAAACTTCACTACCTTCCAAGATGGAAGTTTATTGTGAAAGTCCAGCTTGCATGCAACAAAAACAAGCATCGACCCTCCGTCCAGACACCCGACAACTAGAATTTAAATTAATCTCCGATGCAGCCACTGACCAAGCGTTCATATTGACAAATTGAGAATGTTTTGCTTTTACTTGTACTCAATTATTTTTATTATTTTAATATATATTACAAATGCATTGCATTTACAAAAACATTTAAAAAATAGATAATCAGGCAGCAGCCTCTCATAAAGTTGAATATGTACACTACTCACAAAAAGTGAGTGATATTTGGCTTTCGGGTGAAATTTATAGAAAATGTAAAGAGTTCACAGTGATTAGATCATGAAAGTAGAAGCATGCTATGGTGAGTTTCTCATCTCAAACTATTTATTGAAACAAAAGCCAGCAGCAGTGGTGTGTATACCACAACATAACATGTCACTGTCTCAATAACTTGTCATGTGACCAAAGGACGTCCACGTCTCTGCTTTCTGGGACTCTTCCAGTCTCTCTGTGTCTCCGTAGCAACCTGCTGATGACACTCTGTGACTCTCTAAGCTCATTGGCCACTTCCCTCTGTCAACACCATGGGCCCTAGTTTCGTAGACCAGGCGCAGTCGGGGCTCAGCGCACTTGCGCCACGCCGACGGGGTGTGTCCACCTGGACTTTGCAAGTTTCGTGCACGGCGCAGGCTAGCGCAGGCACACCTCTGGTCACTCCCACCCGCAAGTGGGAAAGAGGGAGGAGAGAAGGCGTGAGTGGGAGACGAGGAGGAGAGAAGGCTGAGTGGGATTAACACAGCCGATACAGATCTTCACCAATGAAATGAGCTCCTCTCCTCACCTTTAATGCGCCGAGGCGAGGTGCAGTGCAAGTTTCGTCACTTGACAACCCAATGACAGACGACAGCAGCAGCAGCGCCAGACGGCTGAGAGAGATGTGAACTCGTTAGTTTGCATCACAGTTTGAGCTGTGTTAATTCAGTCAGGCTGAGTTTCCATTACGCGTGCCATCCACCTTTGATCTGACGTCAGATGTGACGGGACAATCTATATAGATATAAATTCACATCAGCCGATGTTCAGGCTCCAGGGTCGACCTGCGCAAGGCTGCGCTGGTCGAAACTTGCATTGTGCCGGCTCCGCCACTCTGCGCTGTGCCACGAAACTAGGGCCCATGATGTCAACATGTGAACAGTATGATGAAGACGATGTTTAAATACCAACTCTAATTGAACCGGGACATTGATTGGTCGATTCAAGGGTCAAACAGCTGTTGTGAATTTTGCCGTTCAGCTCCGTGTTAGAGAACAGCAAGTTGTGCGAAAAGTCCTGAAACATTGAACAGTTGGACATGTGCATTCAAAAGTTTAGAGAAGGTCAAATTAAGTTCACCTGTAAAGGTTAAAGTGCATTTTAGGTTCATCCTGAAATTTCACCTGAAAGCCGAATATCCCTAACTTTTGTGAGTACTGTAAATATATATTCATATCAAATGTAATTTATACATTAAATGTAGGCCTACATACACTAATGAGGAATGTACAGATGCATTCAGTGTTACATTTAAAACATTATTATTTCAACTTGGAACTGTCAGAGTTGAACTAATATTGATTTGAGAAAAATAACATGGCTTGATAGTCAGCTAGTCTTACTTACTTACTATTTGTCAACCGTAAGCAATGACTTTGAATCTTAACCTTAGCATGAAATGCTAGCAACATTAGTCGTTTATATTTTTGGCATTGTGTATTGCTTTTTTAAATTTATATTTCATAATTGAACTCTTTCCTACTTCGTACTACAACTACTGCACAACAATTTCTGTCATCTTGAATTTTTGCAACCAGTGAAGGAAGTGACCATATTTGCCTGTAAATTGACCATAAATTAAGTATTGAACATCATGCTGTGTTGAAGAAGACTTGAAACTATTGAGAGCATACACTCATGTTTACAATGTTTATTCAGATAATAAATCTAAGTGAAAAGTAGGCCCATTTTTTTAATTGACTTCAATGCAATCTGACTTCTTCTTGCAACCTGAGGTGTTGCCCCCTGATGGTCAGTAGAGAGAATGCACGTTTAAGGCATTTCACTTTTCAGAACCACACGTTGCTTCTGGTTGCTACGATACCTTATTTACAAAGACTAAAAAACATTTTCTCAGTGAATTAATACAATATAATAAAATGAAATAAATTGTTCAAATTGTACTTACTTTGAGTGAGTACATATTTTAAAAACATATATACTGTATATATTACATTTAAAATGTATTTTATAATATATTTTTTAGATAAATTACATAGATTTTAGGCTAAAATAACTAAAATGAAAACATACATTTCAAAATTCCAGTATGTCCTGTTTACGGTTTTGAAACAGGATGCAGGCATTAGTGTTTGGAATAGAATATCATTCGACCACACAACAAAGTTTAAAGATGTTATTTTCGTGTCAGGTGAAACATGTCCTTGCTGAGGTGCAAATCAAACGAGGTGACACACCAATAAAAAACAAAAAAACAACAATTCCACACTTGTTTTCTTCCACTTTATTGTTTGTATTCAACATGGTTCAGTTTGTGTGAATGTTCCTCTGAATGTGTGGAGGTTAAGACTTGTAGTGTGTTGGTGTGTGAACCTCCTCCCCCTCCATCCAGACAAACACATGAAAAATAAAACGCCTTCAACTTTCCCGCAGAGCGACTCGGTCAGACACGCTAACCTGCTGCTGTTCAACCAACACATATAAGACACATGGAGTTCATATAAACAGAAAGACAAACAGCAGCGTTTGTTTAGGAGGTCTCGAACATCTTCTTCCTGTCGGCCTTGTCCTCGATGTTCTTACGCCAGTCACCAGCAGCTTCTGCCGGCTGCAGAGGAAGAAAAATACAATCAAAGTCAGGCTGCCTGTCATCTGAGGGTATTTCAGTTAAATTCACTTGACTTGAAACCTGAACAAATGTACAACAGCGTATTAGGGCTATTTGAGTTCAAATGTAAATAGATTATGAATGAATGTAAAAATTCAAAGCTACAAGATAAGTTTTTTATTTTTAGTGTTAATTTAAAACAAACGTGATACATTCATAAGAAAAAAAAAATTTGGTTAAAATTGTAAATTGACATTCATAAAAAAAAGAGACAAATTAACGAGAAAAAATTAAATATTTTCATAATTATAAAGTCATGTATGTGTGAAAATAAACAGAGGAATTGTTTTCTTTATTTTCTTTATTATTTAGGTAACACAGAAACAATAAAAATAAGAAAAAGCTTATATGTATTGTTCAACAAAATTCAGACAACTGCTGACGGTGTTAATGTGAAGTTATTATTTCAATATCAATATAATACCAACTTCTGACTGAGGACAAATGATTTAGAAAAAGACAGTAAATTAAGGAATTCACTTGACGTGGTGATACATTTTCTTATCATATAATAGGGTTTACTGATTTGTTGCTTTTCCTTTTTATAATGTTAATACTGTTAATGTATTAAAACCAAAGAATTAATTAATTGAAAAAATAATCAGCAGATTCAAATTATCATTAGTTCATCGTTACAATCGAGCTCCAACTACAACAGTAAAATCCTGCTTTTACATGAATTAATGAGAAAAAAAATATGCTAATAATAATAATAATAATTAACACAATCCCAATAACAATACTGTAATGATAGAATATAAAAAGTCAAAGTCACTGGGAAATGTTGTACTTTCAATTTTCCTGATCATACTTTTACTGGAATAATACATTTACAAGGTAAGGGAGTATTAGTCCAGTTCTTTTTTTCAAACTCATCCTTATAATCCAACGGAAGAGAACAATGGTAGACTCACCTCCTCTTTGACCTCCTTCTTCACCTGCTTAAGGTTGGCCCTCAGGTCCATGTTGACTGTGTGTTTGGAGCCCAGCAGAGCCTTCAGCATGGTGTCAGCAGACATACGCACTTTCTTCAGAGCAGGTTTCTTCACTCCTCTCAGGTCCACCACTTTGATCTTCAGGTCTTCAATCTAGGAGAAGGGTTAACAAGGGTCAACGTGAGAATTATCTATACACTAAGAGCCACACGATGTACGGCAAAATGACCCTGCTTGTTACAGAGAAATAAGAGTTAGAATGAAATATAAATATTGAGGACGGGACCTGGGAGGACATTTGTATGAGCAGCCACAAAAGTCTGAAAGGACTCCATTTATAATTTCATCTTTTATAAAGGTTCAGTATTAGCTTTATGTTGGAGGAAATGACCGGAGATCATTCATGGATCACGACACGATCCACTCTGCAGGGATCTTGGCAAGATTTAAAGGAAGTGATTGGGAAAATGATGTAAATGGTCATCCAATGGATACTGTTTTGTTTTTACTTGGAGACATAAAAAGGACCAACAATATATACTATGCATACTTGTACTGCTTGCTAGACAAATCAGAAATGTAAATGGGAAGTAAGTGCTTTGTGCTGAAACATGAATTCAGAGACAGATACATGTCAACTCATTCTAATATATGACTGAAACTAATGAAGATGGACATTGTTCTACGAAGATGGACTCCAATTATGATGTACGTGACTATGTGAATGTCAGAATGTGGAGTGCCATAAAACAGAATGAATCTTTAAAAGAATAATTATCAATCAATAAATGGACAAAAATGTGAAAATAATTGAATATGAATAACAGTCTTTTATATTATATTATTTGTCTCAATATTATTGAATATATATTTAAACAATAATTTTAAAATATTTTGATATTAGAATTAAAATTACATAATATAAAAATAAATAAATAGAAAAATAGAAAACTAAATAGAAAGTAAATCTACATTTTCAAAAATAGATATGAATATATATATATCCATCCATCCATCCATCCATTTTCTACCGCTTATCCTGTATTCAGGGTCGCGGGGGGGCTGGAGCCGATCCCAGCTGTCATTGGGCGAAGGCAGGGTTACACCCTGGACAGGACGCCAGTCCATCGCAGGGCTAACATGTAGAGACAAACAACCATTCACACTCACATTCACACCTATGGGCAATTTAGAGTCATCAATGAACCTATCCCCATCCTGCATGTCTTTGGACTGTGGGAGGAAGCCGGAGAACCCGGAGAGAACCCACGCTTACACGGGGAGAACATGCAAACTCCACACAGAAGGAACCCGGGGCTGACCCGGGGATCGAACCCGGGACCCTCTTGCTGTGAGGCGAGAGTGCTATAAAGTATATATATATATAGAAAGTAAATCTACATATATACATATGTATATATATATATATATATATATACTTTATAGCACTCGCCTCACAGCAAGAGGGTCCCGGGTTCCTTCTGTGTGGAGTTTGCATGTTCTCCCCGTGTATATGTATATATATATATATATATATATATATATATATATATATATATATATTTTGATGACACTCAATAGTAGTTGTGCTTAGTTGGACAAGTGTACTTGGAAAAAGAAAGGAAAGCAAGGAAAGCCTTCTGCTTGACAGGGTTTCATGTTATATGTACCTCTATGTCAGCCTTGGACACTTTGGCCGCGATGTCGTACCTGTCCTCATCGATCTTATCGATGATGCCGTGGAGCTTCTTGCAATATTCCTGTCGACACGCAAACACACACATTTCTCATGTTACATACGTCAAATGATATGTCAAATATCCACACAGGTGCTCTGAGGATGAAGACAAACTACACTCTGAAGGTAAACAATACTCATACTTCTACCAGAACGTTTCAATGTTTTCACAGTATTTATACACTGAGACCTGTTTGATAATTTTTTTTAAATGTCTCAAAAATCTCACTTTTTACAATATGGGACCTTGAAAGTTGATACTACTAAGTTCAGTGTGTAAATGTAACAAAGTACTCACTCAAGCACTCTGCTTAAGAACAATTATGTGGTACTTGTACTTTACTTGAGTATTGCCATTTCTTGCTACTTTCTACTTTTCATGAATCAGATTGTACTTCTTCCTGCGCTTCATTTATTTATTTGAGTAAATGAATAAACCATGAGAACGTTAAAAAGCTGCTTACATAAAGGCAACAATGATGTTATTGACACATTCTGCCATAATGAGTAACCTACTTTTACTTTTGGTTCTTATTTTGATGCTAATACTTTTGTACTTTTAGCGAAGTACCTTCTGTGCTACACCTGCTATAATCTATGAATGACATACTCTATGTGCAGGTGTTGATGCTGCTCTCACCATCAGAGCGCTCTGGTCTCCGCTCAGCTCTGGGGGGGGGCAGTGTTCGGCCATGTAGGCCTGCTTCGCCTCCACGTCCGCTTTCTGCTCCTCTTCCAGCCATTTCTGGGCGATACTCAGGATCAGACTCTGCAGGACAAACGTCATCGTTTTATTGATGCATCACGAAAGAACCACGCAGTCAAACACTCCAAATACAGCATGATGTGATGGACCAGCTGTGAATTCATCTGCAGCTCATTTCCTCCAGATTGAATAACGTTTGTGATAGATTTACATAAATAAATTAACGCATTAACAATGAATATTATCATCATTCTATTGACAAGTAATGACCAATTATTAACTTTAAACAATCACATTTTAAAAAACGGCACACAATTTAATAATTTCAATGATCCAAATAACACATGTTTGTGAAATTGTTAAAAATGATCAAATTAGAATCTGGATCTTTTTTCACTCCAACCCTTTTCAAAGAATCACAATAATTCAGATTACAGAATGTAAAAAGGTGTCGATTAATTGGCTGCTGAAAATAGAAATGCACTTTTACGTACATTTGATAAAAAGTACACTGACAAGCTGTTCTATGACATTACTGAGTTAATAAAAATGTAACTGTCAATATTTATGTCCACAGTAGGAACCAATGGGCTCGGAGCTGAGAGCCTCAGACAGGAAGTTCCTTCTTATGGGATTTATTGGCTTTGAGAAATTATTTGAAGCTCAACAGCACCACATTTAAAGTTCATGTTCCAGGATCAGCCTGGAAGACCTTGTTCTTTATCTGGAAGAAATTCCCCGGTAGTTTAATACACAGACTTTTTAAAGTTACCTTCAGGTGATGCCTGCGGCTGGAATTCATCTTTTTTCTGTTTGAGAGGAAGTCAGATCAACATGTAATCATAAACATCATGAAGTGTATTCATATTTACAAGTCTTCACTCTAAAATCATGCTCAATCAATCAATGTTCTATTAGTTTACTGAAATGTTGTGTTTTATAATGCAAATGAGGCATTATCTAATGGTAACTTGTGGTTATTGGGAGAAATCTACAGAAGCAATCAGACAAAGGAATACAATATTAACATATTATAACATATAATGTTTTCTTTCCACTAGTCTGAAAGAAAACATCTCATGGAAGACAAATAGTCTAAAATCTCTAAATTGAAGGCCTAAAAATGTCATTGTTCAGACTTACTCAGACATCTTGGCGTGTTTTGCGGATCACAACCTGCATGAAGACACATGAGAAGACACTGAATGGAGGAAACATTGGAGTATGTTTGACCTCTGCTGAACGCCGTATAGTTGCCCGGAGTGAGGTTTTCTGAGATCAGCATGTTCTGCCCCGATGGATGGGCAGGAATATGTGTGCCGTAACGTGATCTGAGGCCACAGCTGAAGAGCAGCGGCGTCGACTAAACTAATCTGGGAAGGTTGGGATCCGGTGTCGCGTCTCCGCAGTTTACGACCGAATCGGGTGAAGAGTTAATTTAAAGAAATTTTCCGGTGGAATAGCTTTAACATTAGCTCATCTCTGGCACGTCAGACTGAATGTTAAAATACTGGCTCCAAATGAGTTAAAACGGTCTCCTAACGATCAACATTTAAAATGTAGCTTTGCAGATTTTGTTTGTAAAGTGATACTTAAATGTGTCACCTACTTTTTTGACTTAAGTTTCTTTAGTCAAACGTTTCTTTTTTGAGTTTCTTTTGACTAAAATTTCTTGCAAAAAATAAAATAAAACATTACCAAAAAATGAACACAATTCTGCAGACAATGAGACATTTACTTAATTAGTAACTTATTAACCATGACTACTATCATTGGACTTAAATCCATATTATTAAAGCTTTCAATGATAACCTTTTAAAATTCAAGCGATTCAAACAAATTTATTTGCATTTATTCAAAAAGTTGTTTTTATCAAATTGTTTATCGCAATATTTTGCTCGCTCCAAAACTTTTTAGGGAATCAAATTTGAACAATAATCCGAACAGCATAAGGTATGGAGTGTGACAGTTTTAAGACTGGCTCTCGATAAATTAGGTCTGTCAGGAAAAAGGTCAAATGTCAGCAGCAAAGATGTCAAAAGCGAGTTCAGGACGTCAGGAAGGGTCAAAGGTGGAGTAACCAGCAGCTTTGATTTCGCCTTTTAAATGCAGCTTTTTAGGAACAGCGTCTGACTGATGTGAAACTGCACTGAACTTCTCTGATTAAATAAAAGATGCTGCTCTCAGAGAAGCTCAAAGACTGCTGTAAAAAAAACAAAAAAAACAGAGACAAAATAAATAAAGATTTCTCACCTATTGAGAGGAGGAAGAAGAAGAGGACCACGACACACAGGAAGAAAAGGAGACACTGCCAAAGCCACACAGTGAAACATGAAATAGGGTTTATATGGTGGGTTGCGATGCCTCAGCAAAATGCTCAGATCCTCTTTATGGAAATGGATTCCAGGGCAGACCAATGGGCCGACGAGCTCCTGAAATACATCCGACCCAGCCCCGCTCTGCAAAGAGCCCTCCCTGTGAGTCCACTTCAAGCTTCAAGATGCAGATTCACATGGGGGCAGGGGGGACTATTTAATATTCAGGGTTCTAGAAATTGGAGGCACAAAAAGACGGTCTTGGTTCTGATTTCCACCAGGAAATATTCCTTAAAGAGCCAGTGTGCAGCATTTAGTAGATCTGCTCTCAGGATGTTTTAGTAGTGTATATCACATGAAACTAAGCATCGGTGTGTGTTTTGGTTGGAATGGGCCCTTCATATCTACAAAGGGAGGGGGTCCTCTTAATGGGATCCGACATGTCTCTTCAATAGCCCAGTCATTGTAGCCGAGAACAGAAAAACCAAACACTGACACTGAGTCGTAATGTTTTCATGGTACCTGAGGGTTACCGTAGGTTTCTCCATGTATGGAAATGGGAAGTGAGGGCAGAGTGGTGTTCAGCAACCTCACCACTAGATGCCACTAAAACACAACTTTTTTAAGTGGCTTGAATGTTTTGTTAAGCATCAAATTGATTAAAAATACAACATTTTAACACCTCAGTTGGCAAAGTTGGCCAGTGTACGTTTCTGCAAACGTCAATATGTTGAATCTAGAAGTTTCTGAACCAAAAGTTTGTTTATCCACATCGCTACCGTAAAATAATAAATAAAGAAAATATGTTCCTTTGAAAACTAATTCACAATATAGGTGTGTATTATGGGAACCTCATTTTTGGGAGATCAGGCTGTTTTTTTGGTCATCACATCAAATGGTAATATTCCATAATTGTATGATGTCATTACATGTACAAACTCACATCAGCATTTCTGGAATTAAGTGTTCTAGTGCAGAAATGTCCCTAATTCTGTCTTTAAAGGGGATTGTTCAACATGTTTAGGAAGGGAGATGATCAGATGCTAGCATAGGTTAGCTAGCATAAAGCCTGGGCGCAGGGGAAACAGCTAGCCAGGCTTTGTTAAATACCAAATAATATGTTAGAACTATTTTGCTAAGAGATAGTTCCAAAGTGCAACTAACTAAAAAATAAATAAATAAATAAAAAAACTGTGCCATATTTATGCTAAGCTAAAGTTAGCACATATGCATTGAACATCCATCCGGTCATTGGAAATAAAGCAAATTGAGATATTGGCTGTGGAAATTTAGATATTTAAATTATTTTTTAAGGATATATATAAATAAATATATATATATATATACTCATAATTAATTTGTATTAATGGCATTTAATAACTTCAGTATAAAGTAAAGAAACAAAGTAATAATTACATAAGATATACAATATATACATAAAGATAATCCTTGATTTCATTGACTATTTCCTTCTGCAGAAAAGTCATGCATGAGAAGGTTTTCCCTCTGCCACAGTTTAAAAATACAAAACTCCAGGTCCACTTACTAGAATTGTGTGTGAAGCTTTGAACCACATCTGACGGTCAGAATTTCTTATTTATCTCGTGTATGAAGCTGACAAATCTTATGCGTATTTTGAACAGAAGTTCTTGCGAACTCAACGAGCTGAATTTTGCAATGTGTTAATCTTAGTGTTTGTTTAGTGTAAAAACAAATTGAAGAATGATTTATTAGTGTATGAATGTAACAGACAACTTTATCCTTATTCCAAAACATTTATTTCTAAAGAGTCTGTGAAAACTTTTACATTTTGAAATTCAGTTTTTCTGTCCGATGTTTTAAACTGCGTACATGTTGATGTGAACGTTGTGTCGGTTTAGTCTCTTGGTATCACAAAAACAACCAAAAAAGCAGCAACAAAAAAGTGTCTTAACTGTCCTCTCTGTGCTGGAACAGAGAGACACTTTCAGTCAGTCGGACTTGGACAGAGACATATCCCCAACCACCGTCCTCGCCACTTCAGGAAGGTGTTTAGGAAGTCTCGAACATCTTCTTCCTGTCAGCCTTGTCCTCGATGTTCTTACGCCAGTCGCCGGCCTCTGCCGACTGTAGAGACAGTGACTCGTTAACACAAAACATCAGCATTACCAGGATCTAACTCTTCCATTAAGAGCATTAATAACCTTTTTATCCAAAGAACCCCTTTGGGAGAAATAGTTAATAATTGTTCAAAGCATGGCTGTGTTTTACATAAAACCCTTGGAATATAAAAGGGCTGTCTATTGAACCCCTGGGTGAGTTCTTGTTAGCACCCTTAGAAGGTGGAAGTTGGAACTGTTATAAAAAGGTTCTACTAAGAACCAAAAAAGCTTACCCCTATCAGGATGAGCTGAAGAACCATATTGTTTCTTGTTAGCACCATTATATCGAAGTGGGTAGAGGGAATTCAGTGAAATTCAAGTTTCTTCTGACACCTCTGTGATCAAGTGGATTCCTTCCTCACCTCCTCTTTGACCTCCTTCTTGACCTGCTTCAGGTTGGCCCTCAGGTCCATGGTCACTTTGTGTTTGCCTCCCAGCAGGGCCTGCAGCATGGCGTCAGCGGACATTCGAACCTTCTTCAGGGCCGGTTTCTTCACTCCGGCGAGCTCCACCACCTTCATCTTTAGATCGTCAATCTGGAGGCAGAAAAACATCGAGCATTGTGGAACCGACTGGTCGGAGGAACATGTGGTACAGTTTACAGATAACGAGGGACTTTTGTTTTCTGCATCAAGCATCGGCTAAAGCTAAAACATTTAAGTATTTAATGACTATTTCTGACTTTTTCTCTGGAGCAGCTGATTATGTGGTGTCTTCTTCACAACTAGACTGAACACTACAGGAGGAGTCTTCATGGATTAGAGTGTCTTGAGACGTCAATAAAAAGTTGCAACAAGACACTAAAGTGTTTGAGGTGCAACTGCGACAACATTAGAATACAAGTCAATAATGTTGGACACAATCTGACACACACTTTTGGAAAAACTACCAGGACCATACGTGCATGATTTTAATTTAACATAAAAAAAGGATGAATATCTAATGAATCCACCCTGCAAATTCCACTGATTAAGGAGCAGCAATACATAATTTACCATCACCCTTGTTTATATGTTTGGTAATGTTTATATATGTTCATTAAAACCCATTCAAATACCAACGCTTGGTCAGTGCCCCTCTGTGGCTGATACCAATGCACCAGGGCACCCTTAAAGGAAAACACCACCGCATTTCCATACTGAACTATGTTCTGCTCTGATCTTAGACGAGGTGATACATACCTCCCTCTCCTCTGTGCGTGCACTCAATGGCTCTTGCGCGAACTCCGCGCAGCGCTAATTTGCTAGCATGTAGCTTGTCCCAGTATATTCCTTAGGATCCAAAGGGGGGTGAAGTTAGAAGCGACCAAGCACTTCCACGTTGTCCCTATTTAAATACGGTTACGTGAGTAGTTACACGACCCAAGTTTGGTTACACAAAATGAAACATGCCAATTTTTCTAAGCGGATAACAAGGATAACTATATAGTATGGCGGAATAACAACTGGAAGCACTTCCACGTCGGCGCAGTAATATCATCACTCAAAACATGACGGGACTATATACCTTCTGCTTGTTTTCACAACCCTGTACGATGCACGTTATAACCATGATGTTTGATTGTTCACAAACTATCTTACTACAACCTGATGCTTCCTCAACTGTGCACAAACTACTACAGGTAGTGCAGGCGACGGCGTGCAGGTCACGTAGGTTCTATTGACGGAAGTAAGAGGGGGAGCGGAGTGATGATATTACTGCGCCGACGTCGAAGTGCTTCCAGTTGTTATTCCGCCATACTATATAGTTATCCTTGTTATCCGCTTAGAAAAATTGGCATGTTTCATTTTGTGTAACCAAACTTGGGTCGTGTAACTACTCACGTAACCGTATTTAAATAGGGACAACGTGGAAGTGCTTGGTCGCTTCTAACTTCACCCCCCTTTGGATCCTAAGGACAAGCTACATGCTAGCAAATTAGCGCTGCGCGGAGTGCGCGCAAGAGCCATTGAGTGCACGCACAGAGGAGAGGGAGGTATGTATCACCTCGTCCAAGATCAGAGCAGAACATAGTTCAGTATGGAAATGCGGTGGTGTTTTCCTTTAAGTATCTGTTTGAGATGCACCAGGCTTTTAGCTCAAATGTAACCCATCCATGTGGTTGTTATACACTCAAAGACACTGATGTAGTATGAGGAATGAAAGTCTGATAATACATATGGGAGTGGAAGGTTGATGGGTCTATGGATCACAGCACTGTTGTCCTTGCTGGACAGCTTGAACTTTACTCAGACGAGGACCTAACACTTGTTTCTATTTTTTAGCTCTTACTTTATCGGCAATGATATGTTGTGGTTTCTTTCTTTTGACAAATGTACTTATTGTAAGTCGCTTTGGACAAAAGCATCCGCTAAACGCCCTAAATGTTAATGTAAATGTTTAACAAATACACAACTTTAACCGTTGTTTATGTGAAACCAAATACATTTTGAAATATGTTACCCTAATTCATTTACGTAACTTACATACTTAATGAGCACCAGTTGTGTAATGAACTTATTTAGTTTGTTTTGTTGTGACAACAATAGGAATGGTACATTTCGTGGACCTTTATTTTGAAAAGACACTATAAATGTAATGAGCAGAAACTGTATGGATGACATACAGCGTCCATCCATCCATCCATTTTCTACCGCTTATCAAGGGGGTTGCTGGAGCCGATCCCAGCTATCATTGGGCGAAGGCAGGGTACACCCTGGACAGGACGCCAGTCTATCACAGGGACGACATGTAGAAACAAACCATTCACGCTCACATTCACACCTACGGGCAATTTAGAGTCACCAATTAATCTATCCCCGTCTTGCATGTCTTTGGACTGTGGGAGGAAGCCGGAGAACCCGGAGAGAACCCACGCTTACACAGGGAGAACATGCAAACTCCACACAGAAGGAACCCGGGGCCGACCCGGGAATCTAACCCAGGACCCTCTTGCTGTGAGGAGAGAGTGCTACCCACTACACCACCGTGCAAGCCCCACATACAGCGTCACATTTTGAATATTAGGAGCACTGAGCAAGCAGCAGTGTTGGGAGTAAGAAGTTGTAAATTTATCATTTTATACTTGTACCTTCAGCACTATTTCAAATTTGAACTCTTCTTACTTCATATTGCAAATACTAAACTATTTTGCTCGGGATTAATTAAGTTCTGTCGTGTCTTACTTTCACAGATCACCCTCTCTGTTTCAAAAGCTCCAGGCTTAATAATACCTAGAATCATTTGTTTTTATGAAGTTTGTTATACTGTATTAGTACTACTGAGTACACTTGCAATTGTGCATATGTGAAAATCAATAAAAACAAATATTTGAATAGCAATAATTACAACTCAAGGCTAAATGTAGCTAACGAATAAAATGGACAAACAAATGCAGAGATGCAGCTCCACGGGATCCTGCCAGACCTGATGAGACTAATATAGCGGACCAGGTGTGACTGGAGTCTGACTCGGGATACTAGGAAACAAGTGTCCCAGTGGATACAGATTTGAAGCTGCACAGGAAAGTTAATTTACCCTTCAACTCTTCTTCTAGTTTCATATAGTTGTGGCGAGAATTATGATCCTTTCATGGCTGAATATTTCAGCCATTTATATACATTTATATACTTTTAAATTCTGTATTTACGTACTAATTCAAGGTACTTGCACTTTACCTGATAATTCTTTTCATGGTACTTTTTACCTCTTCTCCACTACATCACAGAGGTATATATATTGTACTATTTACTCCACTATTTTTGTCTGGCAGCTTTTTTAATCTTGTCCAATAAAAATCATGTACGTAAAAATAATGAGAAGTAAAACATTTTACTGCACCATCAATACTTTTACTGAAACTACATACATACTTTTACTTCAGCAAGGTTTTGAATGCAGGAATTTGACTAATAGTGGAGTATTTTCAGTACTTTTACTACTATGAAGAGGGCTGTCAGGTGATTTGTTTGTACTTATTTTCAACTACTTATACATGGACAGATTCAGAATGAAACATTTTCTTTAAGTACACTGCTCAAGTACAAGAAAACCTTTAGAGTCGAGAAGATTCACCCTGTTTGCAGAAAGATGTTGTTTTGACTGGATGCTGTTCTGAGAACATCACCATGTCAGCTCGTTACGGGGCTCACCTCTGCGTCGGTCTTGATGACCTTGGCCTCGGCGTCGTACCTCGCCTCGTCGATCTTGTCGAGGCTCTGGTGGAGCTTCTTGCAGAGTTCCTGTTCACAAATCAAACAAACACAGCTTAACATCACTGTTTCCACTACAATGATTTTGACATTTTTTAGTTGCAATTTAGACACAACACACATTTATGTCTCATAAATGATGACACTTTGTTAGTGGTGGAGGAAGTTCTCGGGCTGAGTCTAATGTACAAAAGTACTCATTGAGCAGCATGTATCCTTTTCAACAAGTCCTCCAACTCATACGACCACAGTTGTCGTTGGTCCATGCACTCGAATACGACCTCTGGGAGCGTATTGCGGAGATTCTTCCGCAACGATAGTAGTGGTTAAGGTTAGGGTTAGGTCGACGTGTGGAGGCGGTCTCTGCCGATGATGCACGCGCGGGGGGGGGGGGGGGTTAGGTTTAGGTCGACGTGTGGGGGGGGTCTCTGCCGATGATTGACGGGGGGCGCGCGGGGGGGGGTAGCGCGGGGGGGGGGGGGGTAGCGCGGGGGGCGCGCGGGGGGGTGGGGGTAGGGGGGGGGGGTGGGGAGGGGGGGGGGGGAAGATGTCGTGGAATCGGGGTAGGTTTAGGTCGACGTGTGGGGGGGGGCGATCGTCTGAGACACCGGAGTGTCGATATTTACTTGACCGCTAGAGGGCGCGCTATTTTGAAACGTAACATATGGTCGTAATTCGGTGCTTGACACACGACCTATGTGGTCGTTTTCTCGAGGAGGACAGTCTGATCCTTTTACTATGTTGTATTGTGATGAAATATGGCATTTTTCCATTGTTATAACTTAGAGAAATGTAATGGTGTAATTCATCAAGGTGGAGCCAGTTATAGTACTGCATCATGTGTCTTTGTATGTCAAAAGTAAGTAACTTAAAATATTTCCATCTGAGATGTTGAAGTTTAATGTTGTAAGTTAAATGAGTAAATGTACTTAATCACTCATGACTCCCATTTTTAATGATGTTGATTTTGATACTTTACTTTGCTGTTAATACTTTTGTGGTTTTACAGAAGCATCATTTTGAATACTACAGCTATTTCTACTTTTACTTAAGTAAAAAAAATAATTTCTCACTGTTGTCACTATTTTTACAAACCAAACAATCAATCGATTAATGGAGAAAATATACAATAATCCATAATGAAGAGTTAATAGATAAAAATGAGCTTCAGCTCAACCAATTACAACAACAATATCAACAGGAATGTACTAGTATTTTTACTTGTAACAAAGTATTACTGTATATGATTGGTACTTTTACCATTTGGTATTAGTTCTTTTCTTGTAACAGTATTTTACTTTGTGCTCTTGGTACTTTTACTGCAGGAGTAGGTATTTTACTGTGTATTAGTACTTTTACTGCAACAGAGCATTTTACAGTGTGGTATTAGTACTTTTACAGCAACACAGTATTTTGACTGTGAGGTGTAAATACTTTTACTGTAACAGAGTTTTTATAACTGTACGGTATTAGTACTTTTATTTTTTCTACGGTATTAGTACTTTTACAGCAACACAATATTTTTACTGTGAGGTGTATTTTTACAGTGTTATATTAGTACATTTACTGTAAAACAATATTTTGACTATGTGGTAATAGTACTTTTACTGTAACAGTATTTATTGTGTGCTGTTAGTTTTTGTTTACTGTAACAGAGTGCTTGTTTCTGTGTGTTATTAGTTTAGCTTCTACTCGCCGGCTAGCAGTGTCACAGTCTCACCATGAGGGCGGCGTGGTCTCCGCTGAGGTCGGGGGCGGAGCAGTTCTCCGCCATGAAGGCTTCCTTGGCTGCCACATTTTCCTTCTTCTCCTGCTCGATCCAGTTGGCGGCAATCTGCAGCATCAAACTCTGCAGCGAGGGTCAAAGATGGAGATGAAAAATGAAAAGCTGCTAACTGACACGTCAACAACAAGATGTCAGGGAGAAGAAGGTGTTATACGCACCTTCAGGTGATGCCTGCGGCTGGACGTCATTTTCTTTCCCCTGTGACACAGAGATGAAACATTCAGTCTTTCTATTTTGAAACATACATTTACTATGGATACCACTCTCATGCTAATAGCAGCAACCTTACTGGATCTGGATCCATCTGGATTCTGGTGTGAAGCTGCTAACAATGTTAGCTTCATAATTCAAGGTCGACTTTACAGCTAAGTGTTAAAGTCATCTTAGTAACTAACTAGCATTGGTACCGATGGTAGCGAGGCTCTATTTTATGTTCTAAATGGGACCATAAAATACTAAATGAACATTATGCTGTATTGAAGATTTGAAACATGAGATTGAGACCATAAACTTATGTTTACAATGTTTACTGAGATAATAAATCAAGTGAGAAGTAGGACCATTTTCTCCTTCTTTTACATCCAGAGGAGTCGCCACCCGATGGCTGGCAGAGAGAATGCAGGTTTAAGGTACTTCAGCTTTGGCTTCACTTTTCAAGTAGCTGTAGTACAGCTGTAGCTGTTCTTGAGTATAGAATGTCTACTTTGACACCTCTGCATGTCCCGGTAAAAAGAGTTCTAAACAAAAAATAAAATGAGCAAAAATAAACCATCAATAAATAAAACAAAATAGGTTTTTTTTCACAGTTTCCAAAAATCATCTAAAGTCATAAATCATCGAGCAAGAAAACAAGTATTTGAAAGGTTGAAACAGATTTTAAAATGTTTTATTATGACATTAAAATGCTTCTTTAAATATCCTTGAATATAGCAGAGCCACGCATACCAGCAGCACGTACAGCTGCTGCCATCTGAAGCTGACTGTTGACCTTCAGCCCTCACATGTGTTCAGATCCTTTCAGAGACATGTCCACGTCTCTGAGACGGCTCAGCAACTACACTGACTGCTCATGGTGTTCACCAGAGGACGAGTCCCTGAAGGAGGTCACCATTACCTTTGAGAAGAATCAACGATGTTGTCCAGGACTTTTTCTGATACCAGTATATGTGTGTATTAATATATGAGAATGTTGTTACTAAAGCCCAGTGTACAGTTAAATGCTTTCTATTCATGAAATAATAACTATTGTTTTAATGTGTTTCCTTACAAGAAAAGGAAACAACAACTGCTTATCAACTCAACAAAACCAACCTAATGTGAATAAAATCTGTTTCAGAATATTGTGTCTAAGTTTCCAACATCCACGACCAAATTACATGATTGGTTGGGTTGGGGTTTTTTTTGACAAACTAATAGATTATAACTGATCTGAAATGACTGTAATGTTCGGTGGGCCACCAGCTCTAAAGAGACACATTTATTCACATGTGCAAAGTCAATGTGCTTCAAAAAGAAGACTTAAGAAGGATGACCAGGAGGAGGAGGAGGAGGAGGAGGAGGAGGAGGAAGAGGAAATGTAGTAGTAGAAGATGAACTAGTAGAATAAGATGAAGATGTAGAAGGAAAATAAGAAGGATGACCAGGAAGATGAGGAGGTGGAGTAAGTAGTAAAAGAAGAGATGGTAGTAGTGTGAGAAGACGTGGCAGATGTAGGCAGAAGTATAAGTATAAGTATAAGAATCCTCAGACTCATACTCACTCAGACATGCTGGCGGTTTGTGGTCTTCAGCCTGTGTAGAGACAGAAACAGTAAATCATGAGCAGACAGGAGACATAAAGCTGAGCTTAACTCGTCTCGTTGCCTCCCCGTTAATCGATCACCGACCCTTTGACCTCCAGCAGGAAACACGATACGCTCCACTATCATGGAAAACCGGCTGCCAGCGGCCACAAAGCAGCTAATTTTGGATGTACGGGGTCATATGCCGTGGCGCTTCAGTCTCCCCTCTCAGGACATTTATGCCGGGAATGTAACTTCTGCACGAAATGCCACCAGCAGAGGAACCAAATGTGGCGCCTAAGCTCGGCGTGAGAGCCGTTAACAGCAACGCCACTAATCCCAACATCCTGCAGGCATGCAAACTGCCAAGGCGTGTCCCGGAGCACCTTACAGCTATGTTCATACTAACAACAAAAACATCCAAAACCTTCTCACATCCCAAACAATCTCATACATTTCAATTATAACAACAAGCTGGGGAAGGCCTTCCTTTACGCCAACAAATTAGACCATTTGGTAAATACAGTCTTCAAATAGTCCAATTCATGATTTCCAAATGAATCAAACAAACAAACACATATAGTAATAATTTATAGATGCATATATACGTAGATTTAATTTAAGCTTTTTCCTCAAAGAAACATGTATGCATATAGTCATATTCATATAATGTTAAATTGAATTAGTGTCTTATATATTACACATTTTTGCAAGTATCTGGATTTTTATACAGACTCAGTTAATTCATTTGTTACAATTAGTTTAGACAAATGTTATGAAGCTATTGCAATATTGTGATTTGTTTGACTATGATAATTTATAATAGCATGCAAAACATATTTCATATCAATTCAATATGTCATGCAATTAATACCAAATTTAAGAAAAATCTGGAAATTGTTTGTAAAATACTAATACATTTCAGAAGTATCTGAAAATGACCTCACACAAAACAGAGCGCTTCAAAGACAGATTCACATCCAAGCTGGAACACAACTTTGACTCAAGCATTAAACCTCTGAGATTTCAGCCACACCGTGCAGAGCTGATTCCACACGTCAGCATCAAAAACAAAACTGCAGCAACAAACGTCTGAAAACGTCCCAAAATGAATCTATTCAGATCCTCCAATGAGACCGCAGAGGTCAGAGGTCACACCTGCAGCGGCACCTTTAAAAACCCGATAAAAGCACCTTAAAGTCCTAGCTCTGCGCCTGAATGGATCCCTACAGAAGTGACACAAAGCCGGGCTACAGAGACTCTCACCTACTGAACGTGACGACGAGGAGGGAGACGGAGGAGAGGGAGGAGACACTGTCAGGTTCTGAAAAGTAAAAATTAAACAGGGTATATAGGGTGTGAAGTGCTGGCTCAGCAGGAAACACAGCCCTCTTTATGGTAGCAGAGCCACATCAGACCAATGGGCCGGCAGGCTCCAGAAATACCACCACAACTCTCCCAAGGAACCTCATAAATTTCTGCTGCAGGAAGTCGCCTCCCTGGACGGGACGCCAAACGGACACTATCAGGTGTCGTCGCACGGAGAGCAGCCAGCGATTGTTACACAACATGAGCTTCAGAGATAAATCAAACATTTAACCAACACATAGCACCATGACACGTCCCAGCTCATGTCACACATCCTATAAAATGTTTGTTTCAATATGGAAATGAGGCACTGTGTTATTATATGGATGTGCTAATGTGCATGGATTTCCAGAAAATACATTTGGATGAAGCCAGGTTCAAAATTCTCTTTTCATTTTGTTGACACATTAGAGTGAAATATTTTTGCAGAGGGAATATTGGATATCTCTTAATGAAATTGTCAATGAGTCTATGAAAGATCTATATTTTAAAAGAAAAACCTTCAGACACTAGATACTTGTTTTCAGTAATGTTTAAATGTGCAAATAACTTAGAAATCTACAGACGCAAACAGAAAAGGTAGTAAAATAAATATTTTCTTTCCCCTGGTCTGAAAGAAGTCATGATATTGAAGATAAATAGACCAAAATCTCTAAACTGCTTAAGTCTCAGATAAACTTCAGATGAATGGATTATGTCCCCACTATTAGTGGGGTCCCCACTACCTGTATTGATAACATAATTAAAAATGAAATACTGATATCATGTTAATGATGTGCATATGATCATATTGTGTAAATCCTATTTAATATACAGTTATGACTCTTTCTTCCCACCTACACTACTATTTTGAGCTAATTAATTTGCTAAAAGATTCAAAACGCAGATGAAAAAGGTTAATTTGACTGAAAAAAAATATTGTTATTATTATTTTTTTCTATTGCATTAATATCACCATGATGAATTATTTAGGTCATGTGTATGTATTAATTTAGACGCTTGGAAAAAGTATAGGAGAAAGCATGATTTTACTGATTTAATTCATATTGATTTAGTTTAGTTATCAGCATATTAAGGGAAATACGTTATAGATAAGTGAAAAAGACATTAACCCCACAAAACAACAAAAGCCCTTAAAAAAGTAACATCTGATTAAAAGGTCCTTTTAAAATTAATACTTTAAATTAAAGGTTACTTTGAAGCAACAGGACTGACTGAATAAGATGAAACATTAATGTACATTTTTTAAATGAAGTATCAAAATTTAGTGTCACGATGAAATGAATGAAGCTTCAAGCTGGAAATAAATGCTTCCTTTTAATTTTTGATTCAATTACAGATAAATTCCTTACTAACTGTACTAATTATCACCATGTAGGGAAAGTCATCATTTAACCCTCAGCATGAATCAGTTTTAAATGTGATCATCATTAAGTATGAAAGATGCCTTTAATGACAGTCATTAGGTTTCATCTCATTCATTGTTTAGTTTGATTCATAAAGGATATGAGTTTAAAATGACTTTACACCCCCCCCCCCCCCCCAATATATATATATCCTATATTTTTTCTTTTTTTTCCTTGATGAGATTATTAAAGTTTAAATATCGTACTCAGTGAAGAACCACATAATGAATAGTTGTGTTGCTTGTGTGTTTCTGTGATATGAGTTGTGGATGTTTTTGATGTAACGTTTAGTTTGACATAAAGAGACCAAACTTCGTGCAGTGATTCCATTTCAAGTAAAAAGAGGAAAATAAAGTTACTCACCATTTGTAGATCTTCATGCTGCTGCAGCTTTGTTTGTGATGGAGAAGTGTGATATTTGGCAAGAAGCATGTCTTGATGAGGAAAGATGGAGGCTCTCTGCTGACATCTGGTGGTTCTTCGTGAACACAACACTGAATATTTCAACTTGTTGGTGGCGTATGTCATTATTTTGAGACATTAAGTCAATATTATGAGAAGGTTTCTCTTTGTTTCCCTCACAGTGGCGGAAATGGGCTTCCATAGAAAAGCTTCTCCTGATATTTCTCTGTTAGATTTGAGACTGAGGAAATGTCGGGTTCACATGGACACGAACATCTATCTGGTTTAGTAGAAGTAAAATAAGCTCAAGTAAACTTTTTGTTAAAGTGAGTATATTTAAAACCGCTAAACTGTCCTAGTGTCTGGAAAAACTGCAACTGTGTGACATCATTGCCTTATTCCAAAAAAATAATTTAATGGCACAAGCTTTCCCATTCCATGAAAAAGGTGAGATGTAACAAAGAGGAAGAGAAAGTCTTCAGGAAGTCTCGAACATCTTCTTCCTGTCGGCTTTGTCCTCGACGTTCTTACGCCAGTCGCCAACCCCCTCGGCGGCCTGAAGGATGCACACATTCAGCACATGTCCAACATGGAGGTGATATTCATAAAGCCCACGATTCATAAAGCCGGCACCTCACCTCCTCTTTGACCTCCTTCTTGACCTGCTTCAGGTTGGCCCTCAGGTCCATGGTCACCTTGTGTTTGCCTCCCAGCAGAGCCTGCAGCATGGTGTCAGCGGACATTCGAACTTTCTTCAGGGCCGGTTTCTTTACTCCGGCCAGGTCCACCACCTTCAGCTTCAACTCCTCGATCTGCAGGCGACAGAGGAGACGCTCTCACAGCCAACATGGTACGCAAACGCTTCCTGAGTGTTTCCATGCCTGGCTCCTTCAGGCTTCTACTCCACTACATTTCTATTAAAGCTCTGGCAGTAGAAGATTAGGAGAAGAAGAACAAGGAGGAGGAGAAAAACACATCTCTACCTCTTTGTTTGTCTTCACCACTTTGGCCTCGGCGTCATATCTTTCCTCGTCAAGCTTGTCGAGGGACTGGTGCAGCTTTTTGCAGATTTCCTGTTGAGTAAAAGAGATCCGATTCAATGTTCTGTTCCTCCTCTTTAGCACTCTAAAGGGTTTGAGGGTTGTTACCATCAGAGACGCCTGGTCACCGCTCAGGTCCGGAGCGGAGCATTTCTCTGCCAGGTAAGCTTCTTTGGCAGCTGCGATTTCTCCAGCCTCCTGCTCCAACCAGGAAGCAGCGATCTGCAGGATCAGACTCTGCAGGACAAGCATGGGTGGGTTAATAAACAGGCATAACGGGGACACACTTACAGGGACTCAAAGTGACAGAGCTCCTTCACATGCAAACTGTTGACCAGGAAGTCAACACGGCCACACAGAGACAAGAAGACCTACAGAGAGACAAAGAAGAACTACAAAGAGACAAAGAAGAACTACAAAGAGATACAAAACAACAACAGATCGATAAAGAAGAACTACAAAGAGACAAAGAAGAACTACAAATGGGGAAAAAGAACCACAAAGCAACACAAAATTATGAAAAAGAGACACAAAACAACAATAAAAAGAGGCAAAACCACTATAAGACCTGTGTCTTGCTCCTCTGTCTACGTGTTGGCCTTTTGCAAGTCTTTGTCCAGGTGCCTACTGTCTCATAATGTCCACGAGGACAAGGAGCTTTTAGGTACAATACAGTTGTTATCTTTATAGTCATTGAGTAAAAGGCTTCTTACTGTTCTTAAAGCTACAGTAATTGCAAACATCACGAAGCTGTTTCAAACCAGCAGACACAGAGCAACATCACAGCAAAGTCCTGATTGATAATCAATCAGTTCTGTTCAATCTCACCTTGAGGTGATGCCTGCGGCTGGATGTCATCTTCTTTCCCCTTTGATTCAAGAAAAAGCAAAGATATTCATAACACCCAGGGAATCTCACAGGGATTATTTTTAAAATGTCATGCACTCAAACTAAATTCAGATTATAAAGGTTTCTGTTGTGGTTATATTATTTTTGCGTTGGTAATTAGTATTGGTGTTCCATTTTTCAGAATAAAATCATACTCACTCAGACATCTTGGCTTCTTTTTAAGTTTGAGACTCTGTTGACAATCAGGAAAACTAAGTTAATTTCAACAATACATGTTTCTATGAATTACTTTGGCAAGTAGACTTGTTTTCTAAACAGATGGACGAGAACTAGAAGAGGAGAGAACACGAATAATTCAATACTAGTCATTACAATATGCTCCAAATAGTCAGTCAAAATTTCTGAGAAACCAGGATTTGTTGCGAGGCTGATGAACTGATCTAACATCTGCTTACAGTTGGAATCTGTATGTCTGCTAGTCAATACAATATTTAAAAACTCAAAATATGTATTACTTTAATCAACTTAACTAATTTTAAGATTTTAAAAATCTTCAAACAAAGACAATCTTAAAATGTATTAAATAACACAATCATGCTTGGGTTTTAATGTTTATTTTAATGCTTTATCTGGTAGTTTTATTATTTTATTTACCCTGTAAAGCATTTAAAATAATGATAAATAATACATGTTAATAATATTGTTTCTGTACAGCAAAACAGTACAAAACAAGTTAAAATCGTCTTATTTGATGACTGACTCAAATTAATCTCCAAACCACTTTAAATAAAAATGTTTGTAGTGTTTGTCAAGCTGAGGTCCGAGGACCTCTCGGGGCCCTTCTGCAGGTTCCTGGGGACTCAGGTCAGAGCTAAACCTAGCTCAGGGTCAAAGGTCAATGGTGACATTTATGATGATTAATTTATGAGCAGTAACGGGAGACCTGGGGTCAGTCGTCCACTCATATAATAAGCAAAATAAAATAAATTCCAGAATTTAAAACCAAACTCCATTCATATTTTCACTAAATTTATTGCAGCATCTAATATGTTACACCAGAATTGTTAAGTATTTTCAAGACGTGTCTTATTTTTATTTTTTGCAGTTTTTCTATTTTTGCCTATTATTATTATTATTATTATTATTATTATTATTATTATTATTATTATTATTACTATTATTATTATTATTATTATTATTATTGATTTCATATCATATATATTACTAAGTCTGTTGTATTGTCAGCAATCAACTCCCTCATTAAGTGTTGAATGCAGAGATGATTTGAAGTTTTCTCCTCTGACTGTAAACTGAAATGTGCTTCCGTTTGAAAGATGCTGACTTGCAGTAATCTGTTATTTAGGTGATTTTTCACTCAAAGTTTATTTGACATACGAGACCACCTGGAAGGAGCCAAAGACTTCTGTACAAGAGATACTAAGTACTTGGTGGAAATATTAGTAAGAAATTGACATTTCCAATAAGAAATTCATTTAAGAAATGAAGGGAAATCCAACATTTCTGGGAAACTTTTTATTAGAAACTCTGCAGTTATATGGACACGCCATGGTTACGTTTTTGTGAACTAAAGAGGATTTCTGCGAATGATGAAATACTTTATAAGAAATAATAGAAAATATTGAAAACGTACACTTAGATGATAAAGAATTTAGCTGATATGAATTATTTGAACTGTACAAAATGCTTTTGTAGATACCCTGTAATCAATTCAATGTGTAAATATGTGATTATTAATTGAACACAAACACAAAATAAGACAACGTCCTCCAAAGACTATAAGGTGAATCATTCTGGTAAAAATCAATTATATTGAAATAAAGTAAATTCTAAAATATATTTTAGCTGAGATCATCACCTTCACTTTAGCCACCAAAAACCCACAAAGTCAAAGAGTTTCTCACCAGCAAAGTGACGACGAGGAGGTTGGCAGGGAGACAGTCATAGACTAACAAGTGGATCTCGGAGGTATATATGTGCCTGGACGGGGATTTGGAGGTTCCTCTTTTATGGCCATGAGGAACTCTGAGACCAAACGGTCCGATGAGCTCCTGAAATACCTCCAACCTCGTAAATCCCCCATCACTGATGGCTCTCTCCACAATGTGGGACAGGAAGAGGACTGGAAAAGAGCAAAGGAAGAATAATCACACCTTCTGTCTCCGTCAGTGTTTTCAATCTGCACACAGATGATGCTGAACACAAGAAGACAAAGGGTTTGGATAAAGTACATGATAAAATAACTACTACAGTACATTGGCAGCCTGAACTCACTTCTTAAAATGTATTTATATACAAAAGGCATTCTTTGCACTTTTCTGTTTTTATTTATTTTATATTGTTTTCATTTGACTCGTATCAATTTTTCTCCTTTTACTCAGTGTTGTGTAACTGAGACAGTTAATATATTGAAGCACTTTGTTGTGAAAAGTGGTATATTAATTATTATCATGATTTATTTATTATCATTTATCGTATTATCATTATTATTATTATTATTATTATTATTTTTATTTTCATCAATGTTAAATAATTCCTACAACCCTATTCAGAAAATGCTGGTGATATATAACCAGACAGATAATAGTCATCGAAGTTCTGATTTGACCGATTGTTTGTTATTCTGTTGTATGATGGCTAATCTAACACCTGGCAGGGACAACAGCTGAAAATAAGCCTTTTGGCTAAAAAGAAAGATTATTACATCTGGCAGTATATTGAAGGTGATGCAGAATCATGTGGAACAGGAGAAAACTTAGATTAGAAATAAAACGGGCCGATTCCTGTTCGAGCAGCCCCTTGAAGACCTTGGTGTCGCAATGGCATGTTCAACCAATGTTTCCTTGTACCTCGATGACAGAAGGGGTCATTAGCCAATGACACAGGATCTGATCTGAACCCGAGTTGTTGTTGGACTTCTGTGCTATTCATGCAAACAACATGTTCGAGTATAGGGAGGTTGATTTGGTACCAGAACACCCTCGGCCAAAGATCGATGATCGACTGTGCCGTATGTCTCGGACACTCGGTTAAAGAGAGGAGAGGAGCTGTCACCTGATCACCACCTGATGGTGAGTTGGATCAGATGGGTAAGGAGGCTGCCAGACAGACCTGGAAAACACAAACGTGTCGTGAGGGTGAACTGGAACGTCTGGTCCCGTCCACAAGGTCTTCAACTCTCACCTCCAGAAGAGCTTTTCCTGCACCCCTGGGGAGGCATGAAATCTACTGGACAATGTTCAAATCTTCCATTGTGGAAGGGTCTCCTAGGAGTTGTGGTCAGAAGGACATCAGGGCCTGTCGTGGTGGACATCAGTGGTGAAGGAGGCCATCAAGCTGAAGAAGGAGGCCTTTGGGCTTGGCTGGCCCAGGGGTCTCCCGAAGTGGGGACCATTCAGCCTGAAGGGCTGCAGCTGAAAAAAAAGCATGGTGTGGGAGGAGTTCGGGAAAGGACTTCTGGTTGGCATCAAGGAAGTTCTGGCAAACTGTTAGACAACTCAGAGAGGCAAAGCAGGGATTGCCTCAAGCTGTGTATATCATCCTTCAGTTCATGACAAACATTTACACAAACAAATCCGTAACTAAAACAAATGAAGTGGAGTAAAAAGTCCATTATTTTTCTCAACAAGATGGAGTAGCAGAGAAGAAGTATAACCTGGGAATACTCCAAAAGTGAGTTTCCAACACTGGTTATTTATCACATGAATGTGTGTGACATGGGTACATGTGATGACTCTACATTTAACCACATTAACAAAATATGATTTGATCATAAAAGACACAGAATGAATTTGTATTATTGGGAGGCACCTTTTGTTGCTCTTGCAGTGCAGATCCAAACACAGCACCTGAAAACAGGGAAACAAAGATTCATGTTAAATTAGTCATTCCTGCACAAACAAATAATTACAAAATAAAAGCGCTTACCTTCTGTTTGAATGAGTCCATCTCTGATCAATACAGTCTATTAGTAGTGTTGGAAGAACAACATAGTTCAAAATCAAGTGGCATAAAAGTAGCTTCATGTAGGCTAATAATCATCAAACTGAGGTTGTACGTAACATTAAAAATCTTTTTGTTTGTTGCAAATGTTTCTGATTGAAGTGATAGAAATATGTGTTTTTAGCGTCTACATGTTTAAAAAAAAAGAGTATTTTGCAGGCCTCCTTTACAAGACAGAAGTTATCTGCTTTGTCATATGAGGTTCGTGTGATCGAACACTGAAGACAGAAGGTGTGAAAGTCCTCTACTGACACCGTGTGGTCGATGTAGGCAACAACACCTTAAGTCCCTCTATTTCAGCAACATAGAAAGACTTCATACATTTACATCATAATGTATTTATGAGCAGATATTACACCTCAGCGGCCTCCACCTGGAGTGGAGGCCGCTGTACAAAAAAATCTGAGACAATATAGTAAAATATATTGTAATGTAATAATATAACATGTTTTCAGAAGTCATGTTATAATGACTGACAAATACAGTATAAAAACATATCTGCTTACAAATACATAAGTGTGTTATAAAGCATTTATTAAATATAAAGATGCTGCTTATTAATGTTCGGGGGGGGGGGGGGCTTGCAGTATTAATGCAGTATACATATATGTATGTATGTAAGTATAGTGACAGGAAAATTGTGAAAATACAGATTCATTATTGTTAAGTAAAGTAAAGCTCTTAAAAATGATATTAATATAAATCTAAGCAGTAGAAGATGGATGGATATATATGATAATTATGAATAAATGGTATGGTATATGGTAATAATAAATATAAAAGAATAAATTTGCTTTGTGGTTAAATAAACACTTAATATTGTTGATTTCCAAAAAGCTGCATTTCTAATTACAATTGAACGTCACAGTATATTATTACATGTTTAACGTTTCAATTCAAATCTAACATAAAATGTAAGAAAAAAAGCTTATAGTTCACTTACTTGCTTATACCAGAGCTTTCAAATATCTTTTTACAGCCTTCTTCATCAAATCTTTCGATGACGTCACATGATTACAGAAAAGGTTGATGTGATCACATGTTAAGAAAGTCGTAAGATATTGTTGAAAGCTCTGGAAAGGCTAGTAAGTGAACATTGAGTTGAACACTTCATCATAAATCTTGTTGTTGTTTGTTTCTCCATTTCATTATTTTGTTTGTTTGATTATTTGTGAAATTTCAACATTTGAACTGAAAAACAAAAAAAAGGAATTTCCTGCAAATGTCAAGTGAGAGCTAAACAGTCCAGATTCACTTTTCACAGCTCCCTGGACACGTGGGCAAAACGCTGGATGGAAAAATGGATATTGTGTCTCATGCCTCACTGACGCAGGACACAGAGAAGCACATGACAAACCTTCCAACAGAACTATTACAACGTTCAGTTAAAGCCTAAATATCATTATGTTACGGCAAATATTAAGTTTCACTGACAGCAAATGTCTTTTAGGTGGAAACTAGAAAAAACAAACAATTCGGTTTTAGGGCCAGTTTTACAGAAACAAACAGCTAAATGAATCAAGGCGTGTCATGCACTTCGTCTGCAGTGTTGTGCGTCACCGAGTCAGACAGAATATATACCTCACCATGACGTAAACAAAAGACATTTATTACAATAAACAACAACTACGAAGCAGGAAGTCGTCAAAAGTGAACTTCATTAGGACCGTAGGAAGCAGGAAGTCACACAAAGGGGCCATTTCTCACCTAAACCGCTGTACAGATATACAATGACAGACCAAGCTGAAACTTACAGTTTTAATGAAACAAAAAGGTATTTCAATCCAATTAAAAATTCCATAAATTCCATAAAAAGTGCTAACAGCCAACTACAGGAGGAGGAGGTCAGGTGTTTAGGAAGTCTCGAACATCTTCTTCCTGTCAGCCTTGTCCTCGATGTTCTTACGCCAGTCGCCGACCGCCTCTGCAGGCTGAAATGCACAAACACACCATGGGTCAACGCGTGTCAACGGTTTGTTCGTTGATCCGTTCACAGCTTGGTCTGGTTGGAGAGACTCACCTCCTCTTTGACCTCCTTCTTCACCTGCTTCAGGTTGGCCCTCAGGTCCATGTTGACCGTGTGTTTGGAGCCAAGCAGAGCCTTCAGCATGGCATCGGCAGACATACGCACTTTCTTCAGAGCAGGTTTCTTCACTCCGGCCAGGTCCACCACTTTGATCCTCAGGTCTTCAATCTATGATGGGACGAGATCGAGTCTGGTGAAATCCTGCATTTTTCGCACTGAATGTATCGACCAACAAGTACTGTTTGATATCTCTTCTTCCCCTTAGCCATAGAGTTCCATTAAAAACATGGTCCTGCTGCCAAAAATGCTCACAAAAGCAGTCATTCCCAAAGACTGGGTCCAGATTTTCCTTGGGACGCCAGATACATCCACAGAATGTCTTCTATAGTCTTTTATTTAACATTGATATCTGCAGTACACATATGATTTCCTGAAGTTTTATTGTTCTGATGATTGTAGCCTATGCCTATGAAAGGTTAGCGTACATTCTGTCTAAATAAATGTATTTTATCTGTCTATACTTAACATGTAACATGTTTCAACCACACATGCATGAAACAAAGTTGTGATTTGTGAAATGCATGTCTCTTTTTAATGGCTGGTTTACCTGTTTAAGATAATAAGGTAATGCGGAAATGGTCACTCTTCTCACGATTTACAGACAAGGCCTTTAGTGAATTGTGTCACCATGGTTTGCCATTTTTAAAAAGTGGGTCACCAGCAAAACAAGGAAACCCCGCACTAGAGCACCAAATGTGGATTCATCCACTACTGAAAATAGGCCCTAATCAAGGCAATATTTCCACTTTTTTGTTTGATAAAAACTCAGTCAGTGACCAGCTATTTTAAGACATCATTGATAAAAACATATTTACATTTGTGTTTGTAAAAATATATATCTTCAGTGGGAACCAATGGAAAATGACAGCGGGTCACAGAAATCAGACAGATGATTCAGTGGAATAAAACAGAGATTGAGTCTGTTTATCAGGAAAACCTGATGCAATCTCAACTATATTTACTGAAATGTTTAATGTAATCTATGTTTAAAAAAGAAAAAAAAGGTTTTAATTTATTAAAACAATGGATTGACAGCCAATGTGCGTCATTTGAAGAGGAAATGGGTATCTCAGATGATTTCGAACAGCTGTCGTTATGACTGATACTTCCAGGCCATTTCACTCAGTTAGGAACTTCCCAAAAAAATACAAATACACCACAGCAATAGGACTAAAGAGAGCTGACTTAATAAACTCCAGTCCAGACTGAGCTCAAAGAAACTAACTTCATCTGTTTTTAACTTGAGTGGAAACTTAACGATGAAGGCTTGAAAACGACTTAGAGATGAAATCTAAAAAGAAGAGAAATTAGAGCACAGCAGGATCACAAAACACAAAGTCTCCAGCTGTGTCACACATGAGCAACTTCTCTTTTTTGGTCATCATTACACTCAACGGCGGGAAGTGTACCTCTTTATCAGCTTTTTTTATCTTAGTCTCCAGGTCGTACCTTTCTTCATCCACTTTGTCAATCAGGGCGTGCAGCTTTTTGCAGGTATCCTGAAGCAGACACAAACAGACGCAATGTCCACTTCTCATCACAACTCTACACTGATGGACTCATGATAACATGGCTGCTGCTAAATAAGCACTTTTTTCAGTCAATCAAAATGTTATTACATACTGAGGGTCCTGATTAACGTTAAAAGAGACATATTTAAGTGGTTAAATAGTTTTGATGAAACGTCACAATTTTAAGCTTGGCACTGGTCACGTTTCCTGATGGAAGCGTTTGTCACAGATCACATGCTCGATGACCACCAGGAAGTGGAAAAATACGACAATTTACAGCTTCTGGCTATACGAACCTGTATAGTATTTTTGGTTGTTTTCTTTTAGAGAAAAGGGGTTAATGGGGCGGTTCGCCTTTTTGATACATACAATTTTTTGAATCACCATTTTATCCCATATTCAGGAAACCATAATGACATGACAGCAAACCTGAAAAGATCCAGATCTGAGTCGAAATCACTAACCCAAGGGGGAATAACTCATCCCTAACCTCCGCCCATTATGGGTTAATCCTGATGTAAAGGCCCTCCTCAAGGAGAAAAAGAATGCTTTTCGGTCGGGAAACAAGGAAGAGCTGAAGGCTGGGCAGAAGGAGCCGGGGAGGAGGATCAGGGAGGGGAGGAACAGCTACAGGAGGGAGGAATGAGGATCAGCTGCAGCAGAATAACATCAGCTGGTCTGGAGAGGACTACTTGATCAACCGGCCACAGAATGTGAGCACCCGGGACTGTGTGCAGTACGGGTGCACCACAGGGAACGGTCCTGGCTCCGTTCCTCGTCACCCTCTGCCCTGCAGACTTCTTCTACAACTCTCCCTCCTGCACCTGCAAAAGTCCCCCTCAATCATTGGCTTCATCACAGATGAGGACGACAGAGAGCCCAGAGAACTGGCCCAGGACTTTGTGGAATGGTGCCTGTGGAACCGCCTCAGATCAACGTGGAGAAAACCAAGGAACTGGTGGTGGACTTTCACAGGCGAAGACACTCCCCTCCAACAGCGGTGAACATCCAAGGGAAAAGACATTGACATGGGGACATCTTGGAAAGTATCTGGGTGATCACCTGAACTATTAACTGAACTGGACTCATCACACAGATGCACTTTACACGAAGGGTCTGAGCAGGCTCTATCTGCTCAGGAGATGGAGGTCTTCGGAGTGAAGGGGTCTCTCCTGAAAACCTTTCATGACACTATGGTGGCATCAGCCATCTTTTTTGGAGTGGTCTGCTGGGGCAGCAGCATGTCGACTGCTGACAGAAAGAGCCTGGACAGACTGAAAAGGGAGGCCAGCTCAGTCATGGGATTCAGGACTCAGTGGAGGTGGTGGGAGAGCGGAGAATGATGGCAAAGCTGTCATCTCTGATGGAGAAGGTGGCCCACCCCCTGCAGGACCCCATCAGAGCCCTGGGTAGCTCCTTCAATGACAGACTCATCCACCAGAAGGGGTCTGAATGAGCCGTATCACAGGTCTTGGTCAAGCTATCGTGTACCATACAGACCTCCACAAATTAGTCTGGTTGCTTAGAACTCCATATTCTGCTTTTTTATGGAGACATCCAGTTACCAGGGCGTCTTTTATAACTTTTTTTTTAACAAAATCACTTTTCCGTCTTGTGTTTATCCTTTCAACGCATTGCCGTGCAAACTGTTGTGTGTATCTTTAAATTCTGAACCACGTACGAGGTGAGATAGGCTGTATTAGAACCATTGCTAAACTGGCATCGGTTCAGCAACTCGACTAATTTTTTTCTGTTGGTAACCACCTGACCAAAAGAAACGTCATTGGTCTTGTGTGCAGATTTGTGGTGATGGGAAATGGTCCTCATTTACATAGCGCTTTTATCCAAAGCGATTATTCAAAGCCAATCACAGTTAATTTGAGTATAAGGTGGCAGCAACATGGCGGAAACAAGTTGAAATAGACGATTGAATACTGTTGTCAAAGATTTGAAGCAAAATGCAGCCATTAAACGGACTGACTGGACTGATATGATGAATTGTCGTCTTTGCTGCTCATTTCACATCAGTTTTTTTAATGTTTATCACACACAATGATACATCCATGATGGAGTTAACACCTATAACTTAGTAACAGCCACAATCACAAAGCTGCATTATTGGTAGGCAATTTTATAATGATAAATACCACTGATCAACCTAAGTAAACATTAGCGTGCTAGCAGAAGTAGCATGTAAACAGTTTAGCTAGCTGACGTTATGACACCACTGAGCAACCATAGCAAATTTCCGTTTTTTAGCATTGTAGCATGTAAACAGTTTAGCTAACTAACGTTGTAATGCTGATTAACCTTAGCACTACAACTGGGTTAGCACACGTAGCATGTAAACAGTTTAGCTAGCTTACGTTGTAATGCTGATCAACTTTAGCAATAAAAACTGGGTTAGCACACGTAGCATGTAAACCGTTTAGCTAGCTAACGTTGTAATGCTGATTAACCTTAGCACTAAAACTGGGTTAGAACAAATAGCATGTAACAGTTTAGCTAGCTAACATTGTAATGCTTTTCAACCTTAGCACTACAACTGGGTTAGCACACGTAGCACGTAAACAGTTTAGCTAGCTAACGTTGTAATGCTGATCAACTTTAGGACTACAACTGTGTTAGCACACGTAGCATTTAAACAGTTTAGCTAGCTTACGTTGTAATGCTGATCAACCATAGCAATAAAAACTGGGTTAGCACACGTAGCATGTAAACCGTTTAGCTAGCTAACATTGTAATGCTGATCAACCGTAGCACTACAACTGGTAGGCTAATATTCTACCTGTGATATGTAACATTTACTTTACGCTATTGAGCATAAAATGTGGCTAAGCCTTAGACACATAATATCATTGGTGTTACAATGTAAGTACTGAGGATGTTGTCAGTCTGTAACACAAAAATTATTTTGACAAATCTCTTTTCTTAATGTCCTGAACATCATCAAATAATCAGAGAAGGCGTCCAGATGATCAATATTCTTTGTGATTTTAGCCCTCACATGTGACAGCGCTGCTATGGAACTGTCACTTTCTGACACCAAAAAATATTTCATCAAGAAATTTGTCATCGCTGTTTAAAACACAAAAAAGGTTTAAATGCCATGTGACTATTCTCAAACTCTGGTGGAGAGATTCCTCCGCCCTGATTGTGATGTAACAACAAAATGGCTGCGCATAAACATTGAAATGTGAAGCATCTCTCACCATGAGGGCTGCCTGGTCTCCGCTCACATTGGGTTTGGGACAACTCTCAGCCACGTAGGTCACCTTGGCTTCTGCAATGTCCTTTTTCTCCTGTTGTATCCAGTTTGCCGCGATCGAGAGCATCACACTCTGCAGGACACAATATCAATAGAAGACTGGGTTAATGTTTTTGTCATGAAGATTTCTTTTATATGAAAAACTGACTTTGGTGCAAAATGTTCATTTAATTGCAGATGTAAGGAGATGAACAAAAGATGTTTTTCATACGTAATATCTGGCATGTTGACGTTAAAAATGATCCGTGTTACCCTCTCAAAAAAACATGGTTTGAATTTCCATGTTGGTTTTCACAACTCACCTGTATTGTTATTTTATACGACAGACTTAAATTCTTTCAAAAATAAGACCTTATTTTTAAGCCTGTTTCTTTATTAACTCTACTGATGAAGAACACCATTGGAGCAGAGAAAATAAAAACCCAATCAGTGATACTGAATGCCAAATTTAAAGTACAGCTTTTATTTGTAGAAATTATGCATTTCAAATATGTTTTTTCTTCCTTTTCTGATTTACAAGTGGTCAAATGCCTTCTAGTTTTCCTTTCATTTATTTCTTGTGAATATTGTCTCTGTTTCGATTTGGATTACTGTACTGCCATTTTGAATCTCTCAAAACACTGACTGTTAATAAGTCTGACTGACTTATTCCAGATGCTAAATGTCATACTGACATCATTTTTTGTAAGAAATGTTACAAGTAAAAGTCCTGCATCAAAATATATGTTAAGTACCCCAAATAAAAGCACTTGTGGTGCAGAATTATATATATTATAAGTATTGCATCCTAATAATGATTGATACATTAATGTCTCCATAACTTTAATGTTGCAGCTGGTGAAGCTGGAAAGTCAAAGTCAAAGTATATTTATTTATCCCAAAATCGGGCAATTTATTTGGTCAAAGTGCAGTACATTTAGTATTTTATTTAATAATACATAATTCATTAGTTGATTTATAGGCTATATTAATAATTTGAATCTGCAAAGTAGCTAAAGCTGTTGGATACATAGTTTTAATTTATCACAGATAGGACACACTTTTAAATAAGGTAATCAGAAATCATAGGGTCCCCCTTAAGTAAAAACATGAAATATAGCAACATTGTGAGTCTTTTCCTTGCTACATATCAATTCCTGTAATTTTAAAAAACAAGCTCTATTTTTCACTCTCCTATGGCAGTGAGCTAGACAGCTTTTTTAAGTCACTCATGACGATGTTCACAATTATCCCAATTATGAAAATTCACCACAATCACCATTGTATTTTTATCCCGATCTAAGATAAACCTTATCGTCCCATCATCAGCCACGGATAATCAATAATCACAACTGTTAGAACTTATAACTTCATGGGAAAATAGATCACCTAACCCACAGTTGGACAGACTGCAACAAAACATGTAAAGATTTGCATATTTACTAAACCGCACCCTAAAGTAAGGTACATATAATATGTTGAGGTACTTTAGTAGTAAGTTAGTATTTCCATACTAATTGTTACTTCTAGACTAGATTTCAGAGGAAAATATTGTTGTTTTTACTGTCACATTTATTTTAGTAACTTTAGTTATTTTACAGATTCAGATTATTAATACAAAATATACTCAACTATTAAGAGATGATGTTTTTATATTGTTGTATATATGTTTACCAAGCCATTCATAAAGTATCTTTGCAGGTGCAACATTAATGTGATGAACACATTATATCAGTGATAATACTATACTATTTTCTGCTACAATACTGTACAGCAAGATTACTGATCAATTAGCTTTTTTCTTAATTATCAAAAAAACAATAATGATTTTTAATACATATGCAATTTAATCTGCAATTAATATGTTAAAAGTGATGAAGTGGTCGGTTAACAAATAAAAAACGTATGGATAATGACTTTATATTATCTACTCTCCTTTTTAATCCAAACTTGCTGTGAAGCAGGTTAACAAAACCTTTTCCATCAGCAGTGTTGTTATTATTAGTCGCCGGTCTATCACCCGCTCAGAGAGAAAATGATGTTGTACCTTCAGGTGATGCTTGCGGCTTGAGGTCATCTTCTTGCTGTAAAGGCCAGAAACAACTTTGTTAGTGTCTTTAAAATGAAAATGAATCCAAGTGATCCTTTTTTTAAAGTCTGATCTTAATTGAACAGGTGAAAAAAGAGTTTGTTTGTGTTGTTGTAATACTAATTTTGGCCACAAGAGGCTGACGTACAGCACTACCCCACCTTCGAAATGGGACTAAAGAAATTCTCTTCTAGGTGAGTTTTAATTTCTCCATGTAGGTAGGCCTACATATAATGTGTTTTCGCGAAGACACTTTTTTTAATTTGGATCAGCAGAATTATTTTTTTTTCATTTAATAATTAATCTCATAAATGGCATTTGTTCTTTGCTCTCAACTTTAAAGATGCGTTTAAGAGTCATGTTTCATGGTGTTAGTGGAAGTATGTTTATGCATATATAATGTACAACACATGCATATTTTAAATATTTCCTTCTCCTTCTCTTTCTCTCGCTTTCCATCCGTGTCTTTCCTTTTCCTTCCTGCTGTCCTCTTATTTTTTGTCTGTCTTCCCTTAACTTTCTTCCTTTCTTTCCGTTGACCCCTTTTATCCATCCTTCCTAATCTATTTCCTTTCCTTTTTCCTTCTTTTTTCCTCATTCTGTCCTTTCTTCCCTCCGTTTTCCTTACTTCCCAACTTCCTCCTCCTTTCTTTCCTTCTTCCCGTTTTACTTTTACCTCACTCTTCTTGCTCCATTTGTCATCCTTTCTTTCTTTGCATCTGTCTTCCCTTCATCTGCTCTTTTTTCCTTCCTTATTCTATTAATCTCCTGCTTTCTTTGTCTCTCTCTTCCCTACCAGGTCCTTGTTGTCTTCCTTTCTTTCCTCATTCTTTCCCAGTCTTCCTTACTCCCCACCTTCCTTCTTTCTCTTCTACTTCCTAACTCTACTTCTTTCCTTCTATCTAACTGATGTCGAAGCCTCATATTCAACATGTTTTCACCCAAAAAGTCTTTCTTCACAACTCTTCACAAGTACTTTTTTTTACTATGGATACTCAATTCTACTGCTGATACTTCTGCACTTAAACACGCTGAATTAATGACTTTCACTTCATATCAAATAGATTATTTCATGAAAAATACACTTTTTTACTAAAAATCAATAATGAAAACACTTACTCGTGAGACATGATTGCGGTTATTTCTTCTCACAGCCTGTTTGATGGGAAAACAAGAGCAGAAGAAGAAGTCATTGAGAATAAACGATGTTATCATCTGTGCTCTGCTTAAATATCAGAGACCCTCCTCTGTATGAAATGTGATCTATTAAAACAGTTGATGAGCAGCTGAGTGGTGACGGAGCTAAGTTTGGAGTTTGGGTCAAATGTCGGCACTGACGCCTGCGATAAGCTCCTTTACAGGTGTTCAAAACCGAATATCCCTTGGGAGTTAACACTTCAATTCCTTTCGCGGAGAAGAAATGTGCTGCGGCAGCGTGTTGGCTGCCAATGCCATTCTGCCAATGCACAAACACAAATCAGTCTAGACAAGTCGCTCAGCTGCAGAATCACATTTCAAGAGTTATTCTTTACTAAAAATAATTCTGAATTATTTAAAAGTTTTAGATTTCCATCCCATGAGTCAGATTAATTACAGAAACAAGCTGGAAGATCGCAGCAGAGGCAGATTTCATTTTTTAACCTCTCAGATAAAAAATATCTCAGTTTTCCAGCTCCAGGAACTTTAAAAACTTCCCGAATCAAATAAAACCACAAACATTTATGTTAACAAATCATTTTAGCTTTTCAATGCAGCTCAGAGCAGACGACACATTTCTAAACTAGCTTTATTATTTATTCACTGTAAAAATGCTCAATCTGGGAGAGATAATATGAACCGTTTCCAAGACAAACTCAACTTATTTCACTGTAAATTTCATGATACCATTTCAGTGTTATCTGTTGTCTGATTTCGTAGGGACATAAAAGTCCTGATAGTTAAATTGGACTCAAAGCTACCTGCTAAGATTCATTAAATCGTTTTCGCTCTTCAACTGTATTCTACAAATCCAGACGATGAATCAAAGACCAGAAATCAAAATGTAAAAAATATTTCCAATCAAAAAAAAATGTTTATCAGTCAAAAAAAAAGAAGAAAAAATGCTGGAACACACAAATGAGCATCCTTGTTGAAATCTGTAAAAGCCCCGTTGCAGGATTCAGACCTCTCCTTCACCCATGGGATCACATTTCCCTTAATTATTAGAGGTCACGACTTCATCAGCTTAACAAACAGGACTCCCAAAAGGACTCTGACTGACTCCACTCAGCTGCTTTGTATCCAGCCGCAGGCTTGGTTCAGGCATGCAGAGAGGGAGACGAAGAGGAGGAGAAAGAAAGACAAACTATTCTCACCTACAACGAGAAAGAGAGTCGCGGAGGACGGCAGCAGTGAGAAGAAATCACCACAGGGCATTTATATATACGAGGACTCGGACATGGATATGGAGCTCCTGTTTATGGAAATGCAGGATCCTCAGACCAATCAGCCAGCAAGCTCCTGAAATATCATCATCCCCTGCCGACATCAAATCAACAAGGCATCATCGAGGAGGAGCCTGAGATCTTTTTAGGACTCCGCTCAGAGCCACCGGGATGCTATTAAAGGGGGAAAAGGACGATAAAACCATCACTGTCCAAGACCTTGATGATGAGGGTGGGATTGATTGAAGTAGTGGGAGAGTAGAGATGTTTCTGTGCTTTGGGGGGTGTATCAGAGGCACCTGAAGCTGCTTCACTGATAATACATGAACAGCAAATTAAGAGTAGTTCTGTTCAGGCATCTGTTGGCTTACAGGTCACAGGTTTTTCTCATGTTGAATGCATGAAAACATGTAAATATGGAATCAGAACAAAGTCTGCTTAGGTTAAAATTCAGAGCTGAAAAAAAAAACGTTGAAACTATTTTTGAAAAAGGTTCAATAAAAATCCACAAATCAGATGCCAATTATAGCTTTGCATTATTGTCACTATTTTGCATCATATGATTTAAAAAATAATAATTTCAGGAATCGGTGGAGTTAAATGAAATTTGTTTTTTAGGAGTGTGCGATTACACCAGAGACATGAAGGTCTGATCACTAATTAGATTTCTCACAAAGGACTTGTCCTTTACAGTTGGCCAGAAATCTAATCCCAGCGTCTCCTCACCGTCGCTTCCACTTCCAAATCTCCACAGCCATTTCAGCTGTGGAGATTTGGCTCAATGGTTTTAGGTCTCCACAGCTGCCCGACACCTCCGAACATGGGTGGGGCTAAAGCTATAGGCTAGCATGCTAACAAAGACAGAACAAATGTCTCAAAACGTTGTCACCAAATCTTAATGTGCATGAATAAGCAACTGTTCAGACAATGAAATCTGAGTTCAGATGAAGTTCTAAATGTTGCTAATTGTTGGGGGGAGTACAAACTATGCCAAATGTGCTGACAAGTGTTTACCTGAGTGGATACTGCAGGTTTGTAGCTCACTTTACAAACTATGGCAAAAATGCTGAGAAGGCTAACAGCGTTCACATGAGGAGGAACCACAAGCTCATAGCTAACAGTGCTACCATCTCTTATAGTAAAACTACAGCAATTGTGCTAACTGTTTACCGGAGGGAGAACCGCAGGCTGCATGCTAACAGTGCCAGGGGCATCAGTTCGGACGGTGAATAAAAACAAGGCCAACAGCAAAAAAAAAAAAGCCTGTCATAATTAAAATCGAAATTGCGATGGACCTGCAGACAAATTTGAGTTCAGAAGTAAGTTCAAAAGAGAAATCCTCAGTGAAACTAAAATGTTTCTTTTAGCTATTGCTCAAAATAAAGTGCTTAGCAAGCTCCCATTTCTGCCATCTATTAATATCTTGTAATCGTCTGGGTGGCCTGGTTAGCGTTTCATCTTGGATTGTGGATCTGCCCCTCAGAAAGGTTTCCAGACCTTTCTCTGGCTGCAGGAGACCCTCTCATATTAACACTTGTGCTATAAAAAATATGTGGGCATGATTTCAGGTAGGCAGGATGGCATATTTTCCATGTGGATAAGGTTACATGGTGCAAGCTCATAAAAAGCATTCTTACTTAATTGCTTGAGAGTCCTCTCGGGGGGATGTACCTGAACACAAGACCCTTCCTGCATTATGTGGAAGTACTTATACAGCCAAACAAAAAAATGTAAAGGTTGAGAAGGTTGAGATTCATAAACATTTTTGTTTTATTACTTGAAATCCTTGTACCATGCCGTTAGCAATGAATAAATCATCTCTGGCTGTGGCAGGACTGTTAAAACTCTGTTCAATCAAAAACGTTGGGCTGGAGAAAATAATTGGACGGCCTGCCTGTCTGTCAATGCTTCCTGATTGCACACTCTGCCGATCTCGAGTACTAGTTTGGCATTCTGGGGGAGGGGCTTTGAACAGAGGTCTATACCAAAGGGGCGGGACTTTCTCGGTTTCCTCAGCTCAAAGTCAATGTGTTGAATGTGTTTTTGGTTATATGCCTGAATCAAGTCTGTGTTTAACACAAGCTGTTAATACCCCTCTGTTGAATTTTGAAACTTCATCATGTTTTATAAAAGGCAGTTGCTAACAAATGACTCAATGAGATGACTAAACGTCATCGCTACAACACTAGTGGTGGTGACATGAAGGAATGTGACTGTGGTGTAGTCTCTTTAACGTTAGCTTTTGATTTCTGCTGATGCAGTCACGCATCAGAAATCACAAAAGAAGTGTTCATGAGTGGACATTATCTCGCAGAACAAAACATGTAAGCATCATAAACATCTGTTGGCCACGGCACTTATTGACAGCATTCAAATGAAAACTTCAATTGGCTTTTTATCGAGGAAACCTAACCTACTGGTGTGGATCAAAACTGATCAAAAATATTTTGATACTAATACTTTTGTAAAGATCTGAGTAATTATTACACGTGTGATTTTGAGTGACATGTGATGTATTTAATTATTTTGGTACATGCTAGGCAATTCAATTTTTTTCCCATATATACTCCAATTACTAAAGAATAACTAAACCCCAAGCCAATTATTTCAGCTGAAAACCAATGTATCAGGGCATTCAGTAGTGTTGATGGATTCAGTTTCATTTGAATTCTACATATAGTGTTAAAAATATACATATCTCCACTCACCCCTATAATGTCCAACCCTTCCTTAGAATTTGTACAGAAAGACCTGGGTTTTAAGGTGTGGGCCAGGAAGAATATAATTAAGATTGATGACTTATATGACGGTAACACACTAAAATAATTTCAGCAGCTGAGAGACTCCCATCATATCCCAGCCACACATGTTTATACATATCTCCAGCTACGTCATGTTATACGATCACAGCTGGGGGAAACCTTGGAAAAACCACAGATTTCTCAATTGGAATTGCTGCTTACTCAAAGAATTGAAGCCTAATTGGCGGAGTTTCAGGAGCAGGTCCACACCTCAACAGCGCCAACTTCCGCATCTCTATAAATAGCCACCTGACCCTCTCCTCCGCTTCGCTCTCGTATTCTGCGCTCGCTCTCGTATCCTGCGCTCGCTCTCGTGTTCGTTCACTCTCGTGTTCGGCCAGAGACGAGAGCACGCGACTTCGCCTCGAGCACAACCAAACTTTCGCATGAACAAACACTTGGCTCACCTCGCAGCTTAACTCACCTCACCATGGATTTCGTCTCTCCATCCCCGTCCGCCGACGATCCATTCCATCGAGATCGGGACCATAATCCACCAGAAGCCGACGCCACCTCCGTTCCCGAGACCCCGACTTCAGTGGCGCAAACGACGTCCAGGACGCAAGCGACTTAGAAGAAAACCAACTCCATCTCATCCACGGTCAGTGTTCCGCCTAGTTCATCCCTTCTCAACAGTCAAGACTATCATAGCTCGCCCGACGAATCCTCTGTGTCTCCCAGCCCACCTCCTTCAGCAGCTAAGAGAGGACGAGAAAACTCACGGACAGAACGTCGCTGTCGCCGGAGTTCGCCGACCTTGCCTCCGAACATCACTCCAGCCTCCCACCATCGTCCCGACAACACCCGCTGAACAACTAGCCGGTCGCAGCGTCACCACGCTCCAGTGAGATCCCCCGACCAGTCTCCATCTTCAAAGAATCTCCAGCCAGAAAGACGCCAAAAGACGTTCCATCGATTGGACAATAAAGCAAACTCCACACTCGTGGCCGCTCGTTCCGTCAACACCAGGTCGCTTCTGGGTGACGTCATCACGCACACCCGTACAGGCTGTGACGTCGACGCTCTTCTAAAAGGGACAGTACTGGTACAATTCGCTTTCACTGTGTTCACTTTAGACTCGTACTTTTTCACCGAACCCATATAAATCCCCGGTCGTGCTCATTAGCACCCGCGGGCCGTTTTGCACTAGTTTCGCATTCATTCCATTTAATCGTATATTATTTCAAATGTGTCTGCGTCATATTATACATCATTTGAAAGCTGAGAGTCTCGTAAATCGAACGAAACAAGCCGTTTTAGGCTCACGGAAACGCATCAAAAGCAAACACAGCGTGCGCGCAAAAAAAAAAAATAAATAAATTTAAATTAAATTAAATTAAAATAAAATAAAAAATAACTAAAAAAATTAAAAACCCGAATGCCTGAAGGACAACACTCAAACACGATTCATATTACATTTCCGTAAGTCCACGTCAGAGACAACTGACCAGTAAGACTCGGTTGCGTGAAAGTTTAACTTCCGTACGGGGCAGTCCCAGCCCAAGAAGATAAAATGTATCCAGCACCCGGAAACAAGGTTTGTTCCGACCGAGATCTTGCGGGAGCCCTGCCATTCCGAGCCCAGGCCCGCCATACTTTACTGCGGCCTGAACAAATTCTATATTCATGAACTGAGGATTCCTTCGGTTTATCCTTGGGCTTCCAACAAAAGAACCGGGGGCTAATAGTACCATCAAACACAGCCCTAAGAAAACAAGAGCAGTAGCAAAAGCAGAGACAGAGATCCTCTGCCAGATCAAACAGCTCCGGAGTTTCCGCCACCACTTCTGGTCATCTCTACAATCCAGAGGAAGCGCCCAGACGGATTCCAGGACCCTCAAACTTCCATCAGGATTGTCATCATCAGCAAAAGCAACCTACAACCCCAAGGGCAAATGCCACAGCGCCCACCGCCATCCAGTTCCAGCCGTCACCGCAGCTAACCTTCGCTAGGCTCCTGGCACCGGGATGCCAGCGCCCCCGCCGTTTTTTCCAACAACCACAGCAACTCGTTTCAGCCGGGGCTCCTGGCACCAGGATGCCAGCGCCCCCCCGCTGTTTTTTCCAACAACCATAGCAACTCGTTTCAGCCGGGGCTCCTGGCACTGAGACGCCAGCGCCCCCCCCCACCCCCCCACCCCGCCGCCTTCCAACAACAACAGCAGCCTGTTCACCCGGGGCTCCTGGCGCCGGGATGCCAGCGCCCCCCACCGTTTTTCCAACAACCACAGCAACTCGTTTCACCCGGGGCTCCTGGCGCCGGGATGCCAGCGCCCCCCGCCATTTTTCCAACAACCACAGCAACTCGCTTCAGTCGGGGCTCCTGGCACCAGGCCACCAGCGCCCCTCGCCGCTTTCAATAACCACCGTAGCTTGCTTCAACCCAGGCTCCTGGCACCAAGATGCCAGTGCCGGGATGCACTAACTACATCGACGTCGCACTCCCTATCTCGCTTTCCCTCCATCAACCACCTGCAGACAGATTTATTGAAGGATACGAGGGTGCCCCCACTCTAAAGTGAGAGCACCCACACGTTCCAGAGAGCTTACTCCTACAGAGTTCGCTTGCGCCTTCTCCCTTTACAGAGATGCTCTCTGTTCCAAACTCCCCACGCAACGCAATGAACTGGACGATTACTTGTCCACCATTCTTAATCTGGCCCTCCGCTTTGGCAGCATGGTTTCAATCAATACCACACACACTTCGCCTCCGAAGTTGCAGCCCGCCTCTCACAGTTTAACGAGGCCACCTACTGGGGCGCTCTCGACAACGAGATTTACTGCCGCATCTTCGCCGCCCGTGCAGCCCTCACATGCTCCCTTCGCGGTGCCCCATCTCACCCAGCCTCTTCTCGCTAAAGAAGTTAAGGAAGGCTCCATGTCTTCCATCCTCCATTCCCTAACTCCGCATCAGCATCGGTATCGCATCAGTATCGCAACCAGGAAATACTCCGGCACGAACCATTATCGATCTTTTAGCACCCCATGGCAGTACCATTCCCAGCACCAATAGCTTGATCCCGAGCGAAGAATTTCCTCTCCACTACGCCACCATCAACCTTGCCATCGCCTTAATAAACCCACTGGTAAAGGGTCGCGGCTCTCAAAAAACCAACATCACTACGCCACCATCAACCTTGCCATCGCCCTTATTAAACTCGCTGACTCTCAAAAAACCAACATCACCAGCGCCTTCCAAGTCCCCCCATCTACCCCGAATTCTGGCGTTCTTCGGTGTCCGCTGACGTGTTGCATATTACTTTGCCGTCAGGCTCACCTTCGGCTGCAAGCAGCCCCAAACTCTTCGACCACTTGTCTAAAGCCCTCTGTTGGATCCCGTCCAACAACCGGGATTCCATACGTCGTCCATCCTTCGGGCGATCTTCCATCATTCCCCCCCCCGTCATCACACCCGCCTCTGGCCTGGCCACTCCGACTTCAGTTTTCTCCGACCTCGGAGTTACATCATCCGCAGAGAAAACTGCGGATGATGAAGGGGCCCCTCCTTGCCAAACTCTGTCTGTGGCTCAACCTTCTCACTAATCGGAACGGAATCACTTTCTTCTACGACGACCAACGGACTCACCCACATGACATCCATCTGTACATTGACGCTTCTCCTTCAGTCGTTTTTGGGGGCTTCTACAATGGAAGATGGTTCGAAGCGGTATGGCCCCCAGAACAAATGCCAGGTCGCTTCCCCGTGCTCTTGAGATCTACCCTATATTAGTCGCCGCCATCTTGCGGGGACACAAATGGTCCCGCAAGTCCATCCACATATACTCGGATAACCTTACAGTCGTAGACATAATTAACAAGGACACTCCAACTCCCCATCCATCATGCAATTCATACAGAGCCTCATCCGGCACTCCGTTACACATCAATATGTTCTCCACGCAGCTCACATTCCCGGTCAAACAAACATTATCGCTGACTCTCTTTCCTGCTTCCCATTGAAGAAGTTCCGAAGCTTGGCACCTCACGCCGATACCTTCCCAAAGCCATTCCTCCATATCAACCTCAACCCCCTCGTCCTACTTGACAACTCGGAAAAGCTTCCACCTCTTCCACGACCAATACAACGCAACCTTTCCATCGTTCGATCTTATCACCTTGACTCTTTCATCACTTACGCCCATTCCATCAGGGCAATCCAAACACACACCATCAAAGCGCACCTTAGCGGTACCAGCTTCTTCTCCAAGCTAATAACCGGCAGTTCGGGCCTGGCCACCAGCCATCCCCAGATAACTTCCCTCATTAAAGGACTCCCACGCCAAGAGCCAGCCACAAACCCTTGTTGTCTTCCTCTAACTGTCGACTTGCAGTCCACCTGCCTTCGCACGATCCGTTCCAGGTACGGGACTCCTCAAGTCGCCCAACCATGCGGAAGCCATGTTCTTGCTCGCCTCGTTGGTTTCCTCAGATGCTCCGCATTCACCTCCACAAACCATTCGCTTCGACTCAAGCTGTCATGCTGGCATTTTCGACTCGTCTCGCTTTTCAGACGACATAATGGTGCTCCACTTACAACTAACCAAAACCAATCAATTCGGTCTGCCCACGCCCGTCTTCTTCTTCAAGGTCCAATCACCACTGAATCCCTTCGAAAACCTCGCGAAATCTCAGTGCACAACATGACAGATCCCTTCTTCATTTCCGAGTCCGGCCAAGTGGCTACACGATTCTAGTCCCAAGTGGCTACACGATTCTAGTCCCACCATCACTTTCGCGTCATGCTCCCATTGTCTGGTATTTGGCCCGACAACTACTCCGGGCACTCCTTCAGAATCGGAGCAGCCACTTCGGCCTCCCGTAGTGGCATCCCAGAACACTTCATATGTCCCGTGTGGGCCGCCGGTCCTCCCAAACGTACAACAGCTACATCCGTTCAGATCTCAAAGATCTCAAATCCGTTCAATCTCTTCTTAAGTAATTGGAGGTTTTTGGGGGTCCGTTGCTGCCCGGGAGAGGCGGCGGATTCTCTACAAGAATCCCCACAACGCACTCAAACGCTCAAGAACCAAGATCTTCGACACTTCATTCTCTTTGTCAATAATAATAAATCCTTAAACGCATCTCGTTGACGGTGTGGTCCTTGCTAGTGAATTAATAGAAAACATATTTCAAGAACTTACAATCTTTTAATGACTAATAATAAAACTAGCACTAATCTGGTCCAAGAAAAATGGGAGAAAGACCTTGGAGTCCAAATAGACGACGATCGTTGGTCCTCATTACTCGCTTATGCACAAAAAAAATTCATTAACACAAATCTGTAATTTTAAAACAATGCACAGAGTATATTACACTCCTGAAAAAGTGAGCCGTTTCAAAGGCAATACATCTCCACATTGCAACAGATGTAAAACTGAGATTGGGGATTTCCTACATATGATCTGGACTTGTCCACAGCTAGAACAATGGTGGAAGGATATAGAATATACACAAGAGAAAGTCCTAAAAATGGAATTTACCTTATCGCCTTCTATAGTACTCCTCGGTGACTACTCTAATCTCAGGTTCAACTCAACACACTCTTTCTTCTTTGGGCTGGCTATGACTGCGGCAAAAAATCTGTCCAAATGGATAGCTGAGGACCCCCCTAATCACTCTCACTGGGTGAACAAACTTAACTACTGTATGCCTTTAGAAAAGATCACATATAATGTAAAAGGTAACCCACAGAGATTTTTTTACAAAAATGGCAATCCTGGATTAACTTTCTAGAAACATGATTTGGTGAATCTGTGCAGCACCACCACTTTTCATTTCATTTTCATTTTATCTTTTATTTTTTCATTCTCTTTGTTAATTATTACCTTTTTTTTTTACCTATCCTTTTGTTTATTTTTCCTCTATACCGACCCAGCACTCACTATGCAATGTGTAGGGTACTTTTGTGTAAATGTAGGTGGGGTCGCTTATATGAGAATGAATATGTGAGTATATCCAGAACCATCCATATATCTGTGACTATACACTTGGTAATTCACCGGTGCTGATCTACCTGATTTATTCTTACTTTCTGTTTTGTACTGTAAAAGTTCAATAAAAATAATGTTCCAAAAAAATATATACATAGTGACTGCCCTCTACTGGTTGACACCAAGATATTGCAATTTAATTTTGCTGTTAGCTGATCTGGAGGCAAGTGACATATTTAGAGGTAGCTTTTGTCACTTAACAACAACAGCAATAATGACAATCACTGGTGCTGTGCTAATTGCGAGCATACACATTGTTAGTCTTAATGGTAATCACTTACACATATAAAACTAAAATTAAAACAATAAACAAAAATTCACAAATAAGAGGTCATCATAGATAAAATAGGAGTAGAATGGACATTGAACTGTAGTAACATATGTTAGTTGTAATGGTTGTACATGTTTCAATTCAAAAGTTATTTATAGTGTCATACCTCAATAAAAGTTATCTCAGAATACTTTACACATAGAAGAGGACTAGAACACGCTCATGATTTTTTAAAGTCAAGGAAATTCAAAACCCCAACATCACCCAGGAGCGTTACAGCACCACAGTGGCAAGGAAAAACTGCCTTAACAGACTTTAGGTAGAAACCTCAAGCACTAGCTAACCAGATCCCACAACAAGAGTGCAGATGCTTGCGATTAGCATTTGCGAGTAGCATAAGCTAACTTAAAAAAATGCACAGTCAATTAAAAACCATAAAGTCCTTTTTAAATGTCAAAGTAACATTGGCCAAGCCCAGCAGTCCACGTGGTGCATTGTATGTTCTGTAACTGTAGCATGAAATCATGGTGAAATAAATTTAGTTATAAGTTAAGTAGCCAGCAACCTAATCAGTACATTTGAACAATTTAAAGTTTATCAATACACTTGCAAAATTGTAGCAAACCACATTGCTATTGGCAGATAATCAGTCATTAACGCTTTTAAATTTCCATGATAGCAATACTTACATGGATGTATGAAAATAAGTAAACAGACTGCTGGAGGGGGCATCGCGTTCATTCATATGAAAGTTGCCTAGTGGCCCAAAAAAAGCTTGACTTCCGATTATAGAATTAAAAATAAAATAACAGGATCTTGGCTGGACGTCAGCTAGAGTTAGGCGTGCTGAGAGAAAGTGTAAGACATCATATTAATGCTATTAGTTTGTATGACCAACTACATTTTAGACCAGCTTTAGAACATTTTACACAATCACAATGGACAGCAAACACCAACATGCTATATGTCAAAACAGCATAGTGCCATATTTAGGTAAGTCAGTGAAACTGCTCAGTAGCAGCCATGATGGATTTGAATAGCGACCTTTAGAAAAGTAGCCATCTTGTGGTAATATTTTGTATTTTTCTTACTGCGCTCTATTGATGAGGCCGAGTCATAGCAATGTCATAGGGCTCAGGTTTTTGGGTTACATGAATTTGCAAGCTTCACACAAGGAATGCAGTCTCATCCCTAATCATAAGTCGATTTATTATTGACTGAGCCACAGCCTATAGAACAAGGCACTTTATAACACATGCACACACAATGTCAAGACAGTACGTATTGGGAAATCCAACTTAGACGAACAGGCCATGTAAGGAATCAAAGAGATGGATTAGGCAGCCACAAAAAACAATGTGTAACTACGAGCAAGCTTCTAAGGAGACCAAGCACACTCCAAAACATCACTCCACACAAGACCTCCTCCATTCAAAGATCTGTGACCGAAATAACGTGACGTACTAAATGGTATTACAATTCATATGCCCTGTAACAGGTGATACGTAAACCATCAGAAATTTACAGTGAACCAGTTCATAATATAAATATTGACCAAGGCGTGCCAGCTCAGCGACAGGAAACATAATTGAAACACATCTGCCCACCTCAAGCAAACTCTTGCGTCCAAGGGAACGGATAAACTCTCTCACATCAAATCAGGGAGTCTTTTCTGAGACATACCTAACACTTTTCACTAATATTTGTGATATGTGACTGTCACAAGCTCTGCACTGAACAAACAATGAAAACAAATGTATATCAAACATTTTCAATAAAAATCATAATTGCAATACCTCTGTTTGGCTACTATGTAAAATTAGCTTCAAAGCCTGGTGGTCTTCCTGGGGGTTTGGACACCTCAGCCAAAAGTCTGGGATTTAGCATGATGTCACACTCTGAACCTTTCAGCCCTCCAAACAAACTCAGAGTGATAAGTCAGCCTCCTCAGAAGGTGGTCAGAGTATGTTTTGCTTCAAGTCTGCATTGGTTAGCCTTTGCATTGTGAACACTCCAGCATTCACTTTGCCCTCTGCCATTGTATTTCCCTCATCAGTGGGGAGCTCAGTCCTGATTGGCTGAATATCGGAGCCAACAGCTAATTTCAATAAAATACAATTTGATTTTTATATAACTATATAGCCCCAAATCTCAAATCTGCCTCAGAAGGCTTTATAATCTGTACAGAGTATGACATCTTGTGTCCTGGGACCTGCCATCAAAAATCGAAAACACCCAAAAACACTTTTCATCAAGAAAGAAGAAGGAAGAAACCTCAGGGAGAACAACACTAAACATGCCATTGAAGTGTAAAGCACTGACCAGCAGAGTAATGAAGGTAGGCTTTATAGACCCTTTTACAGCCTACATCATCATTGCTGTACCCATAATACAGAGGTTGGTTGCATCACATCGAAAACACTCACATGCTAAATCAGCTGATTATTTGACGCTTGGCAGTGACAACGTGTTGCTTTAAAATAACTCGGTTTGGCTCATTTAAAGAGGACGACATGTGAAAAAACAACCCGTGTTATCTAGAAATGAGAACCCAATGATTTCAGGCAGTGCAAAATAATCTGTTTTCATGGAACCCATACTTTCATTCTTTAAGTGAAAAAGTCAGACAATCAAAATGTTATGTAATACAAAACTGCCCCGAGTAATTGATCAAAACAGACGGAGCAGTAAAAGGTGTCAGCAGAGATCAACACAGTTAGCAGGTCAGACTATAGGATTGAAGGCTGAAGGGAAGGTGGTGACAGGTTTGAGTGAGGCGCAGACAGCGGAGATGATGGAGTTGGTGTCATGCTGGGAATGTAGCAGTGGAGGGTGATGTTAGCGGGGGAGGGGGGGGGGGTCGAGTTCATGGTTCTGTCAGAGAGACGGGTAGGTGTTTTCTACTCGAGCCTCAGGAATGTTCTGAATGACAGGTGTGAGAAGCGTGTGGCCTTTCCTCACTATGTGACAGCATTTATAACTATATGTTTACATGGAGTTTGATTCATAATTCTGATGTTAGTAGTAGTAGTAGTAGTTTGTTTGGATGCATCGGCCATCTGGTTGTATTTGTATCTTCTATCCTGCAGTGCGATTTACTGCCTGTCAATACAGTTTTTCTAATGTGAAGTTTGAGGTATTTGTACTCCATGTTTCTGCTATACTTATACTCTTCTCGGAGAGAAATGTTATTTTTACTTTATTTTAGTATTTTTTATTTCTTCACTGCATATAATATATACAATAATCTACCTAGAAATATATAGTATGAAGTCATTAAAATGAGCTCCACCACTAAAGTGATGAACACATTAATGCATCAATAATAATACTAATACGAATAAGAAATGTATTTATTTATATTTTTTTTTTCTGAAAAGGGCCATTCTGCATTTTCCAATCAGAAAATGCACGTGTCTTCACACATGCTGGCCATGTGAATGTGTCCAGCGGGGCAATCCTAGATGGCGGAGTGATGATTATGAGTTTTTATTCACCTTGAGCAGTCCTTGAACGTAAATAGCCAAAAAAACCTTCTATTGAAAAACTCCTGACTTATTGCCACAATATAGTTAAATAAGAAGTAAAAAGTCAAGTGTTTTTTCTTATGTATCGAGTCGTAAACCTGGGAGCTAATTTTAGCATGTCTGTCCACAACTACAACCTGACTCCTCTTCACGATGCATGTGATGAGTTGGACCTAGACAAAGAAATGGAGATGAACGAACACTTTGAAAGAACATAAAATAAACAAAGAACCTACACCGGCACTGCAATTCTTCAAGCAGTAAAAACTCTGACTCGCAAAATGGACGAACAGACTGAACTTTTGGAAATTTATGCCAGGATGTATTGAAGTCAACGCAGCGGCAACGAAGGAAAACCTAGCGGAAATCCACGTGCTGCAGAAGAAAGTCTGGAAGAAGTCGAAGGATGTCAGAGTGTGCAAACACATGCTCATGCGGTTCAACGAAGACTTCTCCAAAGAAGACCGGGATATCCGACCAAGCTGTGGCCACTGGTCCAGGTAAGAGAGCATTCCTGAAGGATACGCACGGATCAATAACCGATGAGTGGACCTGAAGTGATCATTTCTTTTTGGTAGTTCTTCAATGGCTGTAGGAATCCAGCACTTAAGTACAGTATAGTCAATGTACTTCCTGGAGGCAGGTTGAATCAGAAACTAGTAGAGCTACAGCATACAGATTTGGGCATTTGGGTGAAATAAGGGGTGCAGGACGCTGAGTGGATTTGTCAGGAGAAGAAAGCAACATTTTACTTTGACTGCAAAAATGAATCAACTGATTCACAGCTGTCCTACTGAAATAAATGGTGTTTGCTATAAAATATAGATTATAAATTTGTGATTCTACCCTTAGAGTCCTGTTCCACAAATACTGCCAAAGTACATCCTCCTTTAAATATTTAAGTAGGATACATTACTGAAATGCACAATCATAAAGAGAGTCTTGGTAAACACTGGTCTGCCAGGGTTTGGCCTCCAAATGTTTTGAGCATAGCCCCGAATATCATTCTAAATGTTGTGAACCTTGAAGTTGTGAATACTACAGTATTTAATACTCTGCTGCTAGAAGTCCTGCATTGAAAGCCACGTATATACAGCTATTACAATTATTGATGCATTAATGTGCATTACAACTGGTAAAGGTACCTTACTGCTGGGTAATTTAATCTACAATAAAACATAATCATTGATTAGTTTATAATATTTAGTCTTAATCACCTGAATCTGTAGTATAAATAAAGCTGACAGATAAATATTATTAAATAATCGTTATATTAATATTTAACTCAGTTGTACTGGAGTAGAAGATGAAAATACGTACCTCAACATTATATGAAGTTACATTCCACCACTACTAATATATATATTTAATACAACTAACTCTGATTCTCTGGGTCGGCCCCGGGTTCCTTCTGTGTGGAGTTTGCATGTTCTCCCCGTGTGAGCGTGGGTTCTCTCCCGGTTCTCCGGCTTCCTCCCACAGTCCAAAGACATGCAGGATGGGGATAGGTTCATTGATGACTGTAAATTGCCCGTAGGTGTGAATGTGAGTGTGAATGGTTGTTTGTCTCTACGTGTCAGCCCTGCGATAGACTGGCGACCTGTCCAGGGTGTACCCTGCCTTCGCCCAATGACAGCTGGGATCGGCTCCAGCCCCCCCGCGACCCTGAATACAGGATAGCGGTAGACAATGGATGGATGGATGGATAACTCACTGCCGTCCTTCAAAAGTCATCTCAAAACCCATCTCTTCAACATCACTTACAACACCCTCTCTGTATTGTTGTTTTTGAGTATCTGTATGTGTTTGTATGCATGTATGTACTGTATGTATTGTCCATTTGTATCCTTTTTGTTTTGTGTTTTTGTGTCTTTGGGTACCTAGAAAAGTGCTATATAAAACCTATGTATTATTATTATTATTATTATTATTATTAATTATATTCATAATGATATCATGTGTATTCTGTTTATACTCCATATAGTACTAGTACTACTACTACTAAGCACTAGTCATATTTTTATTTTTAAAATTGCAATCAAAACAAACCACAACAACAAAAACATTAAAATAAAGTTTGTTTATGAAAACATTTTTTCCCGGGGGGGGGGATCCACCAAAAATCCTTAAGTCCTAGAAACACCAACACGGCAGGACTTAACATGTTTTTGTAACATTACAACACCAAATACAGCCTCGACAATACTAATGGCAAGTTCTAGTTGCATTAACTCATGAGAAAATCATGAGCATGTTCTAGTCCTGCTCAATGTGTTAAGTGTCTGAGATAACTTCTGTTGTGATACGACACTATAAATAACATTGAATTGAATTGAACCTGTGTGAGCATTATCATCTGGGAGTTGTATTCTGGGTGTTTGGGCTGAAATACAGTATGTTCAGTAATCATGCAGAGGGTGAGGTGTGAAAAGCAAACAGAAAGAGTCAACCATTAATATCTTCTAAATGCAATAATAACTCTAGAAGTATCTGAGTTTAAATGGCCAATTTAGAGCCAAATGTGTTCACTTTCAGAATTTACAAAGACAACGCTCACATTTTGTGGACCTTGCAGCAGCATCTAGTGGCCATTTGTGGCACTGCAGATGAAGACAGTTAAAAAGAACCTACTATGCTTTTCTGCTCTTTCCCTATCCTTTAGTGTTTATAGTGTGTTTGTGTTAAAGGTGTCCAGAGTGCCACGTTCAAAGGGAGTTACTCTCCCCCACAGAAACTCTGCTCCTGAACGCCTCAATGCAAATTTTGCCTTTTCTTCCCTAAAGTGGTGATGTGACCAAGTGTGGAGCTGAGCATGGCAACATGTTGAGAAGACGCTGTTTTCTGCTATGAAGATGTAAATAAAAAGGTGCAGAATAACAAGTGACTAAAATGTATTTATCACTATTCCTCAGCAGTACAGGAGTCCTGTTATGTGCTTATGGGGCAGGACATTTCTGACAAAAACACTATGGGCCCTAGTTTCGTACACCAGGCGCAGTCCGGGCTCAGCGCACTTGCACCGCGACGAGGTGTGTCTGCCTGGACTTTGCAAGTTTCGTGCACGGCGCAGTCCGGCGCATGCACTCCTCCCGTCACTCCTACCCCCGTGGGTGTGGGAAAGAGGGAGGAGAGAAGGCGTGGAGTGGGATTAACACAGCCGATTCAGATCTTCACCAATCAAATGAGCTCCTCTCCTCATCTTTAATGCGCCAAGGCGAGGTGCAGTGCAAGTTTCGTCACTTGACAACGCAATGACAAAAGACAGCAGCAGCAGCAGCGCCAGATGGCTGAGAGAGATGTGAACTCGTTAATTTGCATCACAGTTTGAGCTGTGTTAATTCAGTCAGGCTGAGTTTCCGTTACGCGTGCCATCCGCCTTTGATTTGACGTCAGATGTGACGGGACAATCTATAGATATAATTTCACGTGTTGATTCAATTAGTTGCATTAAATAGTGTTTGTTGTGATTATTTATTGCATTTAAATGTGCCTGGAACTGTGGAAACCTGCCTGTGAGGTCTTGGTGACGTGCGCACTGCGCGCCTGTCAGCCAAACTGGCCCTCCGCCAGCTGTAATTCGCCTTACGCCGAGAGTAGACCAGGTTGGAGCTGGCGGGCTTTTGGCGCAGTCTCGGCATGGCTTTTTGGCACGAAACTTCCACTGCGCCAAGCTGAATCTGTAACGCCTACCCCTGCTGCGCCGCCACACCCATCTCGGTGTAGGCGATCCATCAAACCAGTGTTGCCAGGTGAGAAATGTAGGATTATCGTACCAGAGACATAAAATTATCGTATTTTGAGGGAAATTATCGTACACCCGTCATAACCAAAATAACAAGTCTATTGATGCGCTGTAGTCACTCTAGTGTTGAATAGCGTCTAACATGTTCACTCATTTTCAGTGCTTCTTCTTCCAGACTGGCTTTGCTTCTTCTTAATTTTTTTATTTATTTTTTTTCTCACTCATGGGGCGGGCGCAGCGGACTATTCAGCCAATCATAGCCGTTGTTCTGAGGCAAACGCATACACGTCACTCGTAGCTCACATTTAGAAAAGCACGATTGGCTGGAATTTCCAGCCAATCGTGAAACAGATGCCTTCAGATTCACAAAAAAACTCAGACAGACAGTTGCGACAGGCTGATTACAACCACACATTCACGGAATGGTGAAATTATCGTATTTCTGGTCTTTTTTGGGATTATTGATCGTACATCGTACAGAGGGCAAAATTATCGTACAAATACGATAATTATCGTACACCTGGCAACACTGCATCAAACTGCCAAACTGACCGTGCGCAAGGCTGCGCTGGTCAAAACTTGCATTGCACCGGCTCCACCACCCTGCGCTGCGCCACGAAACTAGGGCCCTAAGTGTTTGACCAATCACAACAGAATGGGCTTTTTGGAAGGGAGGGGTAGAATCTCAAACAGTGTGTGTTTCAGAGAGACTGAGAAAAGCTGCTGCAACGAGAGACACACACGCACACACACACACACACACACACACACACACACACATATATATATATATATATATATATATACTGTGCATCAGTAAAGAAGCATACTAGGTCCTTTTCTGACATTGACTGACAGCTGCTGCTCGGTTTATACTTATTTCAACAAATTAAATCATGCATGCACAATGTTCAAATTCAAAAATTTTAGACAGTATAGCCGTAACAGCAAATGCCCTCATCACACCCTCTGTGCAGACAAACATGATACCTTGGTTGGACTAGAACATTCTCCCAGCAGGTGCTGCCAGTCTCTCAGCATGTATCTGGTGTCAGTTTCCACCATCAAAAGAAGAGACTCGCCTCCTTTTTTATCCTGCTCCTTTCTCTTCAGGTTGGTATTCATAATGTCAGTGTTGTTTGTTTTCTGAGATGTAAAAACCCCACAGTTTGAATGTTTGTCACCGTAATCTGCAAACTATACTGACTCCAATTCACACATAAAATACTGTGTTGAAGATGTGTGGCCTTATCTGAGTTCTCATTCGGTTTCACCAACAGAAAACCGGAAGAAATACACACCAACAAATAGTAGGAGCCGAAAACGTGACACATTTGACTGTAATTGAAAGTTATCTAATGGCTGTAATGTAATGCTTTGACACCATGGCTTGTTGCAACATGTATAATTTGGGAATGCTAAAGAACGGAGCACCTGATTTCACTGATTAACAACCTTCGTGTAGGCACCAACATGTCTGTGAAATCAGCTGCTGCAGTGTTTGATTGGAACAGGTTCGACTGAATTTCCCTCCACTAATTAATATTAAATATATATGTGAAATAAATAGGAAACGATCTCACAAAATATATAAAACTCCAAAGTCTCATCAAGCTCAGAAGTCTGGAGACATTTTAGCATCATAGAAAGGTGACAGAAAATAAGCATAAGGAATAAGTCACCAAGTCAGTGCTTGAGAGCAACTTTCCTGCTTGCCAGGTCCATGTAATTGTAATGAGATTGACATTTTACAATCAAAATTAGCGTTCTCTGTTCCAGTTGTCATAAGCACAACAATATGAGAGAAGCAGTGGTTTGCAATGCAAATCTAAGCTCTCAGACTTCTTCTGATAATCATCATTAAACGTCTGAAAAGCAAATCCGTGCAGAAGTTAAAACTGTGTTAATACTGTAAATGAGCACAGACGAAGCAGCATGTCCAGTGGGTGTGAGGTTTAATAATGTACCCCTTGTATTACACATAACCATGTCCCCAGGACACCTCCTTTTAGAAAGCAAATACATCCTAAATAAAAGTAAATCAATTCTTCTGCTGAGACCTACCTATAATCGACCTACCTATAATCCCATTCCTTTCATAAAGCCATTCATAAACTGAAATAATCTTACCAAGTTACTGGAATAAACATCTTGTTTATTCCGACACTCACATTGTAACTCGCATCTCAGAATGTCTGGCAGACATCTCCGTCTGGACAACTGTGCATCACCTCATCAAGCTTAACTTGAATAAAAACGAACTCTTCAACCCGAGGAAAGACTGCCCTCGCATGGACCTGTCGGTCACTGTCGAGGGAATCACAGTATTGCTGTCATCAACTGCAAGGAACCTGGGTGTAATCCTCGATGACCAACTATCTTGCACCCCCAACATCACTGCTGTTGCCCGATCCTGCAGATTTGCCCTCTACAATATCCGCAGGATTCTGACTTTCCTCACAAAGGATGCAATGCAACTCCTGGTCCAAGCACTGGTCATCTCCCGCCTTGACTACTGCAACTCTCTCCTGGCTGGACTCCCGGCCTTGGCGACTAAACCATTGCAGCGTATCCAGAACGCTGCAGCATGCCTTGTCTTCAATCTACCCAAATTCTCCCATGTGACCCCCCTCCTCTGTGACCTCCACTGGCTCCCTGTTGCAGCCCGCATCCAATTCAAGATGATGGCACTGGCCTTCAAGGTTATCAATGGAACGGCACCCATCTACCTTCAAATACTGGTCAAACCACACGCCCCGATGCGAGCACTTCGCTCCTCTACTTCAGCTGGCCGGCTGGTACCACCATCTCTGAAATCAAACAAAAGTCGCTCAGCAAAGTCCAGACTCTTCTCTGTTCTGGCGACTCAGTGGTGGAACGAACTCCCGACTAATGTCAGGACAGCAGAGTCACTTGCCATCTTCCGCAAAAGGCCCAAGACTCACCTTTTCAGACTTCACCTTGACTCTGCATAGCATGACCCACTAACAACACTTCTTTCTTTTGACAAATGTACTTATTGTAAGTCGCTTTGGACAAAAGCGTCTGCTAAATGCCCTAAATGTAAATGTAAATTTAAATCTTGTCAAAAACATCCCTTTTTTTTAACATGAGCTGCTCTAATCTGGCCCTTGAAGTCGGCAGATTTAAAAACATCCCAGAGGAACACAGACTTTGTGAACTTTGTGACTTACGAGAGGTAGAAAATGAATCTCATTTTATTTTATATTGTCCTTTTTATGATGAGCTGAGAATACCTTTTTTCAACTAAATGTTTATTCAGTATCCTGAAATGTTTTGGAGCACTGATGATGACAGGATTGAAGGGTTGTTTAATTTCAATGTTTTTAAGTTAGCCTCTTTTGTTGCAAAAGCCTGGAAGAAATGTCAGGATGGTTTATTTTGTTAGTATTAGTATTGTTAAGCATCTTCTTTTGGTTTCTGGTCTTTTTGTTGTTTAATATTGGTGTCTTGTAAGCCCTTGTGGGCTGGGCATATTGATTATGCATGACACAATAATAAATGTAATCGATCAATCTAACGCAGCAGTGTAGATGAACATTCAACAGTGCTTCAAATTTATTCATCCAGTCTATCTGGGGGTCTCAACGCTCTCCCTGAGCGGGTGACAGTGACATGTTGTGTGTCTGTCTGCTGTGGGCACGGGCGTGGCACGGGTGCCTTAGGGGGTTGCCCCACTGCACGCAGGTGAATGCGGTTTCGCCTGAACAGACCCCTGTCCGTCTGAACAAGGAACGATCTAGGAGTCTCTGCTTGCCTGACAACAGCGCCAGGAATGTGTTCAGTTGTGATCCAGACCTTCTGACCTTGTGACAGCTCTGGAAGTGGGCATGCCAGGTGACGGCGGTTGAAACGTTTCTCCTGTTTCAGGCGTCCTTGCCTGTCTGCCTTCTTTAACTCTTCCAGGTTAGGCCATTTTGGGACGAGTGATGTCGCTGATTGTGAAACAGTTGTTCGGAGGTGCCTCCCCATCAACAGCTGGGCTGGCCCTGTTCCAGGGGTGTTGCTCGGTAAGCAAGGAGCGCTTCGGTTTGATCAGTCCCTTTCTCCCAGAGGCTTTTCACTGTGTCTACTGCACGTTCAGCTTCCCCATTAGCTTGACGGTATCGGGGGCTGCTGGTAATGTGCTGAAACTGTTAGGCAATGGTAAACTGTTTGAAGGCCTCTGAAGAATATTGGGGCCCATTGTTGGACACCACGACCTCAGGGATGCCATGCCTAGAGAAGACTTCTTTCAGTCCGGCTATGACAACAGCAGAGGATGTGACCGTGAGACGGGCTACCTCGATGTATCAAGAAAAGTAGTCCACAATCAAGAGGTAGGTGTTCCCTTTCCAGGCAAACAGATCTGTTCCCACCCTCTGGAGTGGGGGTGGACAGCAGAGGCATTGCTGTGGGGTGCCTGGTGGATCTGGCAAGACTCACAGTTCATGACCATGTCTCTGATTTGACTTGACAGTCCTGGCCACCACACTGCTTGCTGGGCGCTTGCACGGCATGCCCTGGTGACCTTGGTGGAGTTGCTGTAGGGTTTCTTTCTGTAGTGCTGAAGATATCACTAACCTCTTGTCTTTCATAAGCAGGTTGCCGACCTGGTGAAGGTTTCCTCTCTCTGACCAGAAGGGTTTAGCCTCTGGATCCACCTCACGCATTGACAAGCTTTGTCCGCATGCTGGGCCTGGCTGATCTGCTGTAGGCGTAGCTCTGATGCAGGCAGTGCAGCACACACTGTATCCACGAAGACCTGAACATCCTTCTCAAGCTGACGCTCTGTGGCTGTAGGCGTGTCGTTGATGGGTGCTCGGGAAAGCGTGTCGGCGGTAATAAGAGACTTCCCAGGTACGTGCAGGATCTCGTAGGTGAATCTGAGCAATCTCAGGCGGACCCGTAGTATCCGCAGTGGGAGATCGGCAAGGCCACAGGAACTAAGCAGCAGTATTAAGGGTTTGTGGTCGGTTATGAGTGTGAACCGTAACCCAAGGAGGTAGGAGTAGAGGCGCTCGCAAGCCCATGTAGCGGCTAACGCCTCCTTTTCTATTTGAGCATAACGTTTTTCAGTTTCGGTTAAGCTCCTCCATTTCTCGTCTGCTTGTTTCTGTGTGAGGACGGCTCCAATGCCATATGAAGACGCATCGGCTGCAACTCTCGTCTCCGCTGTCAGTGAGTACTGTGCCAAGACTTGTGGAGAGCTCAGAGCCAGCTTTAGCTTTTGGAACGTCTCAACTTGGCCAACACCACTCGTTCCTGTTGCTGAGAAGTTCCTTTAGTGGTGTTGTGATTGTTGCGAGTTGGGGAATTAATTTCATCAAATAGTTAGCCATCCCCAGCAGCCTGTGCATATAAGCTACATTCTGGGGCTCGGGCATTTCCATTATGGCTGTCACTTTTCTGGGGTCTGGCTCAATCTCTGTAGCTGTTATTATTATTATTATTATTATAACCTTTATTTAAACTTGGGAATATATTGAGGAGCAATGTCATTTGCAATATAGCCGAGATAAAAACATAAAACCTTTTTATGGACAAGACAAAACACAAAACATTTGAAAAATACATAAGCAAATCTGAAATATCAGAAGAGTAAAGTGACACAGAATAATGAAGACAGAGAAATCCAGTGTTCCAGGTTGCAGGTGCACAGTAAGAAAAGCAAGATTTTCCCAATTTGGTGTGGACAGAGGGAACCTGCAGTGTGATCCAGTCCTTTGAGCGTGTATGATGGAGACTTGCATTGAAAGACACTAAAGAATTGATATAGGATGGTAAGAGACCAGTGAGAGCTTTAAAAACAAATAAAATCCAGTGTCTATCACGCCTGTCAGAAAGCGAGGGCCATTCAACTTTTGAATACAGGTCACAGTGATGAGTCTTGTAGTTGTCACCTGTAATAAATCTCAGGGCTGAATGATATACAGGGCCCTAGTTTCGTGGCGCAGCGCAGGGCGGCGGAGCCGGCGCAATGCAAGTTTCGCCTTGCGCATGGTCAGTTTGGCAGTTTGGTGGATCGCCTGCACCAAGATGGCTGTGGGGGAGGCGTCACAGATTCAGCTTGGTGTAGCGGAAGTTTCGTGGCAAAAAGCCTCGCCGAGACTGCGCTGAAAGCTTGCCAGCTCCGACCTGGTCTACTCTCGGCGCAAGGCGTAAATAAAGTCCATTCATTCAATGCGAATCACAGCTGGCGGAGTGGAAGTTTGGTTGATGGCGCGCAGTGCGCACACGTCACTGAGACCTCACAGGCAGGTTTCCACAGTTCCAGGCACATTTAAATGCAATAAATAATCACAACAAACACTATTTAATGCAACTAGTTGAATCAACACGTGAATGTATATCTATATAGATTGTCCAGTCACATCTGACGTCAGATCAAAGGCGGATGGCACGCGTAACGGAAACTCAGCCTCTCGGACCAAAACATCTCCCTCTCTCTCTCCTGTTTTTTATAATATCGCCATTGTTATTATTATGATACGCGCGCACAGCGCGTGATGCGCGTGGTGGGAGCGCCGGCGCTGCTTCTGTCATCGGGTTGTCAAGTGACGGAACTTGCACTGAACCTCCCCTAACGCATAACGCTAACGAGGAGCTCATTTGATTGGTGAAGATCTGAATCGGCTGTATTAATCCCAGTCCACGCCTCGTCTCCTCCTCGTCTCCTCCTTGTCTCCCACTCACGCCTTCTTCTCCTCCCTCTTTCCCACTTGCGCGGGTGGGCGAGACGGGAGGTGTGCCTGCGCGAGGCGAGCCTGCGTGAGCCTGCGCGAGCCTGCGCACGAAACTTGCAAAGTCCAGGCAGACACACCCCGTCGGCGTGGCGCACGTGCGCTGAGAGCTGACTGCGCCTGGTCTACGAAACTAGGGCCCACAGTGTCAAGTGGGTGTAGAGTTGCAGCTGATGCATACATGTATAAAATGTCTCCATAATCTAAAACTGACTGATAAAAGTTCCCTCAATAAGTTTCTTCCTGCAATGAAGAGGAAAGGATGATTCGTTTCTGTAAAAGAAACCTATTTTTTGTCTTAGTTTTGTCACCAGATTTGACACGTTTGAAAGTAAGTTTGTCATGGATTCAAATTCCAAGATATGTGTACTCAGATAGTTGTAACATTATTAATGGAGATAATTTGATTATTGGAAGTGATATTTTTTGATTTGGTGAAAAGCATAAATTTGGTTTTACCTGCATTAAGAACTAGTTTATGCTTATTGAGAGCAACTTGTAAGAGATTCAATTGCAGAGGTTACAGAGTCAGAAATACAATACAAAATAGTGTCATCCGCATAGAGATGAATGTTACAGCCAGTGACAGCAGTTACAATTTCATTAATATACAAGGAGAATAGAGCAGGTCCAAGGATTGATCCTTGAGGTACACCTTTCCTAATGTAGCAGAATGGGGCTGCAGTTTATTCTGCTCCTGTGTCGGTGATCCCGTACATTGGCCCGGTGATTGACAGCCAATCATTGCAGGCTGGCAATCTATAAAGACAGGCAGGGGTCCTATAGGCTCCCCCTCTAGTCGCTGAAACCACACGTCATCTCCGTTGCGTCCGATGTCCGCTGCAGCAGGTATGTTAGCGGTGGCCGTACAAGTTGTGCCGGGAGCAATCTCGGTTAGCATATCTGAACTAGCTGTATGGTTCTTTTAGATGCCTGTCGTGGACCCTCCTCCCTTCCTCAGACCTGCCGCTATCCTCGATCAATGCTGGTAGGTCGTTTTATGCCGTGCGCCGCCAACTCAGGTGCGGTGTTGAAACTAATTGGCTGCGTTTCATTTTAGGAATTGGCTCATCTGACTGGCTAAGCTCCAGACACTTGTCTGCTCCCCTCCCCGAGCTCATAGGCACGGCCGGATCGGGACTGCGTGCCGGTGCATCTCTCAGTGCCAGTATTCGGCAGCTAGCGACGTAGCAGCTACATCTGTCCGAACTATCCCTACGCTGCTGCTTTGCCTACCTGTGTTTTTGCCTAACGTTACCATTGTTTTTGCTCATGGTGGCTGTTGACCGTCTCCATTCATTTCAGTGTCATTTTTAGTATTGTGGGTGCGATCAGTGGGGCTTAACTTGTCATTTTTGATTGCTTAATTGCTAACTGGTTACTGCCATTATTGTTTCTTTTGAAGTTGATTCTGTTTATTTTCCTTATTCCATTTTTGCTTTGTTAATTTCTTATTATTTGTCATCCCTGGCTGCTTAGACCTACCAAGAATCTGTTTTGTTTGTGTTCGTACAGTAATCATACCTTAATCCTTTGCCGCATGTCGGCCAGTGTTATCCAGTCTTTTTGTTTATGTGTGAGTGATGTCCCACTAATTGTCACGTCTGTTCTTTTCCCGGGCAGAAGCTGAGAGCCTCAAGGTGGTGGTTGGTGCACGTAGGTGGTGGTGTCCCCTCGTTGTGTGCTGTGTTGACCCCTGGTGTGATCCTCCACGTGCGTGTGTGTGTGTGTGTGAGTGTGGAGGTGTGTGCACGTGTGCTTGGGGCGTCTCTCTCCCTTGGATACCTCACTCCTGGTGACCCATCCTTCCACTGGTAAGCCTCAGCGTTGGCCGTTCCCCCCCCCTTCATAATTGTGTTTGTTGTGTTTTTGGCCTTTTTATTATTGAGGTGTTTGTGTAAAATAAAATATGAACTATTGTTAAATGGAACCACGTCTCCAGCCTCATAAGTATTGCGAACCTCTGTGCCTTTGAATATCTGTTTTAGTCTGAGGTATAAGTATCATTCCTTGGGCGAAATCCCAAGGTGGCGTTGTTTGCTCCTTAATTATACCAGTTTTCTGGTCTACCTCTTAACCGCCCGCCCGCCACACTAATATGAATAAAGTCTGACTTAATATTTCCGATAGTCACGCATTGCTGTCTGTCTGTGAGGTAACTATGGAACCATTTAAAAGCTATTTTATCAAAACCGAAATTGAGAAGTTTGGTTAAGAGCAGTTCATGATCAACTGTATCGAAGGCCTTTGAGAGGTCAATAAAAAGAGCTGCACAGTGTTTCTTCTTGTCTAAAGCCAAGATGATATCATTTAAAACAAGCATTGCAGCGGTAATGGTGCTATGCTTTTTTCCGAAGCCAGATTGGTGAATGCTTAGGACAGAGTGCACAGAGAGACATTTTTTAAGTTGATTATTTACCAATGATTCCAGTATTTTTGCCAGACAGGATAGCTTTGAAATAGGCCTATAATTATTAATGTCAGATGTTCCACCAACTTTATGCAATGGAATTACTAAAGCAGTTTTCCAAACTTTAGGAACTGTAACGGATAAAATAGAGAGGTGAAAAATGTATGTTATACAATTCACTATGAGTGGAGCAGCTAATTTTAAGAAGTGTTGATCGAGTTTGTCCTAGCCAACTGATTTCTTAGTGTCTATAGCCTGTAATGCCTTGGCCACTTCACCAGGAGAGAACAGCTGTAGAGAGAAACAAGGCTTTGGTAACATGTTGATGTCAGAATCAATGGCAGGCAGAGGTGGTCCTGTATAAGTATGGTCAAATAGGTTACCAGCAGATGCAAAGTGTTGATTGTAAGCAGCGCATATTTCTTCATGATGTGAAAGTGAGCATCCATCTGGTGTAGTGATAGTAGAGAGTGAAGGTGATGATTTACGATTAACAGAATTTACAGCCTTCCAGAATTTTGCTGGATTTGAATAGGCTTTGGGAATCAAATTTAAATAGTGGTCAGATTTGGCCTTTCTTATTGCAGCTGTACATTTATTTCTAAGCTACCTAAATGCAAGCCAGTGACCTGGGTCACCAGTACGCCTAGGACGCATCCAGGCTTTATTTCTTTTTTTAAGTAAGGAAGATATTTCTGCTGAAAACCAGGGACTAGACCTATTCTGAATTCTATATTTTTTAAAAGGGGCGTGTTTTATAGTTTATCTACTATAGAATTAAAAGATTTACAAAAATGGTCCAGGGCTAGATCCACATCAGGGATTCTAACAGTGACATGAATATCACTATTTGGCAGATCAATTAAGAAGGACTGCTCATTGAGATGTTTCAGGTTCCGTCTGGATACCAACCGTGGACCTAATTTTTTGATTTTGGTAGATCTAATACAAGCAATAGGGCAATGATCACTCAAACCAAATTCAAATACTCCAGAGTCCAAGATTTTCTCTATTCGGTTAGTTAGGATTAAGTCAATCAGAGATGACTTTGAGGGATCTTTTATATTTGGTCTGGTAGGATCAGTAATTACTTGAGACAGATTAATATTTGTACATACCTCTTTGAAATGATCAGAGGCAGATTTCAACCACTTCAAATTTAATTTAACCCAATATCAACTCAGAGTTTATGTATGGGGCTAACAGATCATAACTTGTCAACAGCTGAGGCGGAAGCAGATGGAGGTCTGTATACACCAAACACGGTAATGACAGAATTTTTTGCAATACATACTCGTAGAGCTAAAAACTCGAAACACTTCTCTACTGTAACAGCATTAAGAACAGTGCAGCTGAAACAAGCTTTTATATAAATAGCCACACCTCCCCCTCTTGATTTTCTATCAATTCTGAAAATGTTAAAATCATTCAAGGCTATCTCAGTGTCATTCACAGTACATCTCAACCAAGTTTCAGATGGAAACACGATATCAGGATCTGTCTGTGTCACCAGGATTTTCAGACGATCCAGTTTATCTTGCTGAGTGATACTCCTGATATTTAAGTGAATAAAACCCAAGCCTTTCCTATTCTTAAACTCTGTTGGGTTAAGATTAGGGTGTGGAGCAGAGTCTGATCTTGGATGAGCAGTGAGATTAGAGCTGTGGTAACCTGTTTGAGTGAGTAGGTGTTTTGGTACCTGGAGTGGATGATAGGGGGCGCTATCGTAGGGCGTGATGACTTGAGGTGGAGCAGTAGAGGAGCAGGTGAGTGTCGAAGGCAGAACAGTCTGAGTGGAGGCGTGTTGTGTACACAGTCACGCACCTGAAGGTGCTTGGGCAGAAAAAGCTTTGCAGGACTGCAGGGTGAGATAAATATTTTGAGACAGGAGGCGGGATCCTGCACGGATCTTGTGGCCGACGAAGATCATGCTTTCTCAGCCAAACTCACACTTCTCGTTAAGTGTCAGCCCTTCCTCTTGTACTTTTTGAAGTACCTGATGTAAGCGTACGTCTTTGTTTCTTCCAAAAACCAAGATCAACAACAGCATGGCAGAGCACTCCGTCCTGTGACTCCAACATCTGAAACATCCGGCGCTGAAAAGGTTCAGGTGCCGATGCGATGCCGAAAGGGAGCCTGTTGAAACAGTACCAGCCGTAGGGAGTTATGAAGGTCGTCAGCGGCACTGACTCTCTGGCCAGGGGTATCTGCCAGAATCCGGATCGTGCGTCAAGCTTCGAAAAGACCTTTGCTCCAGACAGTTGTGCCAGAGTCAGATCGACGGATGGTAGAATGTGACGCTCTCGTTTCACCCATTTGTTGAAGTGGGTGAGATCAACACAGATCCAAATTTTCTTGTTTGCTTTTGGGACGATGACCATTCCCACACACTAGTCTGTAGGCTGTGTGACTTTTGAGATAACTACCATCACTTCCATGTGGTCAAGCTCGTCGCGCACTTTGCCTCGTAGAGGGATTGGAACGCATCATGGCTTAGAGAGGGCATATGGAGTGCCGTCCCTCTCCAGCTGTGTAGTTCTCCTTGAGCCGACCCAATCCACTGAACACTGTTGGGTATGCAGCCTTATAGTCCTCTTGGGCTTCTCTCACTTCCTCAATTCTTTGTATCAGGTGCAAGGCTTCAATTGCAGGTAAGCCAAGTAAGGGTCGAAAGTCCTGTCACCCCAAACACCTCCTGTGTTGCAGGAGAAAAGGATTGCAAAGGATTCAACACTTTCTCCCTGGTGCCTCATGTTGAATTTTGCTCTTTTATAAATTACATTGTGTTTTCCCCACACAATGTGCTTCAAAGGCATTTTTCACATTTTCATATTTCTTTTTGTCTGCTTCTGATAATGGCAAAACACTCAAAATATCATCAGCTGTATCTCCTAAAGTATACAGCAGAAAGTTCACTTGGTACTCTTCAGATTTATCAATGAGCCCTGATGCCATACGAAAGCGTTTGAATCTTCTAATCCATTTAGGCCAATTAGCTGTGTTTGAAAAATCAAAACTATCCGTTTGAAATATTTGTACTGCTCCGGTAGCCATTGTGTATGCTTCCTCTTGTTCAAGTAGGCTCACACTTTACTCTTGTAAATTTTCACTATTCTCTGGCGAGAGCAAATCCTCTGATAAACTTTCACTTTCACGTTTATCTGACAGGCCCTGGACGGAAGCTAGTAAGGGATCGCATTGACTACTGCTATAGTAGTATAGCCTACAGCTTACTGAATGTCTGTTCCTTCTACTGGTGCTCCCCTGATGGATTATTTGAACTCTCCTCTACTCACGCTCCACGCCGCTTCGAGGAAAAAGTCCGATCTGTTTTCCCTTTTCAGCAGATGTCCAGAGGATACTTGCCAGCTAGCTTTAACTGGTTAGCGACACACTAGCCTGAATGACGTTCACAGTCCGCTTTCTTCTTACACTTCCTCTATCCTGTGGTAAGGCTCAGGAGTTAAAATCCTCTTCTTTGAAGATTGCACTAACTCTTTTTAACTTCTGAGGCCATGTGTTAATACTGTAAATGAGCACAGACGAAGCAGCATGTCCAGTGGGTGTGAGGTTTAATAATGTACCCCTTGTGTTACACTTAACCATGTCCCCAGGACACATGCAAATAAAACTGGATTCAAAAAGAGGATTCAAATACTGAAAATGAGGCAGCCATTAAACAAAAGGCGACGCCTACGAGTTACGTGATTTCAAAAGATTTACACTAACAAATAACTTCCAGCGTTCAAAAGACACTATAATAATATTTGGGGTTATTAAATGTTGAATTCACAGTCAGAATATCAATAAATACGGATGCAAATTGTGAATAAATAATAATTCTGCCAGTAGACATACAGAAGGCAGGTTGTTATTCATGTTAAAAAGGTAACAGACTACAGAGAGAATACACAGAAATAGGAGGGGAATCCAAAGCGACAAGAAGTCAAACCAAAACTGGACACAAGAGGCAGGAAACAAAATAAACCAAGACTTTGGGCCCTAGTTTCGTAGACCAGGCGCAGTCAGCGCGCAGCCACCTGCGACACGCCGATGGGGTGTGTCCGCCTGGACTTTGCAAGTTTCGTGCACCGCGCAGGCTAGTGCAGGCACGCCTCCCGTCACTCCTCCCGTCACTCCCACCCAAGTGGGAAAGAGGGAGGAGAAGAAGGCGTGAGTGGGAGACGGGGAGGAGACAAGGCGTGGACTGGGATTAACACAGCCGATTCAGATCTTCACCAATCAAATGAGCTCCTCTCCTCACCTTTAATGCGCCAGGCGAGGTTCAGTGCAAGTTTCGTCACTTGACAACCCAGTGACAGAAGCAACGCCGCTGTCCCAACACGCGCTGTGCGTGTGTATAGTCATAATAATTATAATGCCGATATTATATCACTACAGAAATTATAGGCACATTTTAGGCATCTCTATCACAAAGCAGGGTCAGGGTGCACAGCAGTAGACATAATAGACGAGCCGGCTGGGCCATTCATCATCATCATCATTGTGGTGGAAATCAGTTTATGATCACCTGATGAGAAATAAGAATACAACTCCTAACAGCGCTTTTAGTAATTTATTCTATAAAGAGTCCAAAACAGGCTAGCAGTTGCTACAGACAGACTGTAAACAGACAAAGTCTAATAAGTCAAAGCCCTCGCAAACAGGGTGTCCAAGCGGACCGCATCACCGACATACAGCTTCAGAGCAAACTATCTGGCCAGATAGGGGCAGACTCCTTAAGAGTCTGACCAAGTCTTCAGTCTTGAGAAGGGCTTTTTATACAGTTGTTTGTGATGTGTCATCAGAGAAGCATTGTTCCATTGTTTGTGTAGACGGAGAACTTTGTCCAGAATGTGGTGTTTGAACCACTCATCAGTGTCCATAGATCCATATTGACTTGCCAACTGTGCTGGTGTCACAAGATGCATTTTACAACTCATGTAACACATGACATGACATAAGTGCAGAATACAGGTTACCTCATGACACTTGGAATAGTATGAGTTAAAACTACTCAAACTACTAATTATACTATAATGAACTACTAAATGAAAAATTCCCATCACAATCATCACCGTCTTCATCATCTGCGCTCCACAGCTGCACCGGATTCCCCGTCCAACACCAGAACAGCGGGACCCCAGGACCTTGTGTGCCACTCAGACCAGCTGCAGCCCCAACTCCGGTTCCAGCTCACGGCAAAGTGGCGCGTCTCTCCATGGACACGGACAATAGGCTGCCGCGCGAGACCAGGCACGAGCTGCTGTATTTTTTTACACGTGCCATCCGCCTTTGATCTGACGCCTTTGATCTGACGTCAGATGTGACGGGACAATCTATATAGATATAAATTCATGTGTTGATTCAATTAGTTGCATTAAATAGTGTTTGTTGTGATTATTTATTGCATTTAAATGTGCCTGGAACTGTGGAAACCTGCCTGTGAGGTCTTGGTGACGTGTGTGCATGGCGTGCCGGTCAGCCAAACTGCCACTCCGCCAGCTGTAATTCGCCTTGCGCAAAGAGTAGACCAGGTTGGAGCTGGCGGGCTTTCGGCGTAGTCTCGGCGAGGCTTTTTGCCACGAAACTTCCGCTGCACTAAGCTGAATCTGTGACGCCTCCCTCTGCTGCGCCGCCACACCCATCTTGGCGCAGGCGATCCACCAAACTGCCAAACTGACCGTGCGCAAGGCTGCGCTGGTCGAAACTTGCATTACGCTGGCTCCGCCACCCTGCGCCACCCTGCGCTGCGCCACGAAACTAGGGCCCATGATGTCACAGCATGACAACAGAAATGTAGATGTGTAGAAATGTAGCATTTGAATGCATCACTTTCACTCTGCGATATTGTGGTATTAATAGTTTAGCTGTTAACAGTTGATAGTCATACCATTAAATAAGCGATCAGCAGAAATGAAAGCATAGCTCTGATTCAGTTGGCCTATTCTGTTGTTGAACATGTTGAACTGTCGGCTGTTTCTTACCCTGATGACGGTTTTCATTCATTCTTGGGACTCTGAGCAGGAAAGAGACAACAGTTCAACTCCCCCCTGAAAGGAGAACATGTTGTATCATTAAAGTTGCAGTCGGCAAGTATGTCAGATCGAGTTGACTCAGTCAAATTTCGAGTGTTTACATTACTCACGCCGTGGGTTGCCAACTCTCACGCTCCTGGCGTGACACTCACGCTTTCACCATCAATCTCACGCTGTCACGCACACGAACAAAATGTCACGCCAACATAAAAAAAATTCTCCCGTTCATTTTCTGTTGATGTCTAGCAGCTGTAACATCTGCCTACGACATCATCATGGCAGTATTTTCTGATCGTTGATTCGCTGAAAACCATGCACCTGATACGTCACAGTTGCCTGTGAAAAAAAGTTCAAAACATAGGTTCGGAGTCAGAGCCCACTGATGCGCGTTCGAAAGTTTGGATGACAACGCAGATCCTTATTGTCATTTCTTAACACTCTGATGACAATCAATCAAGGTGAGCTGATAAAATAGCCTAACAAATCGAATAATCTATTGTCTAATACAAGTGTGTGCTTTGTCACAGTAGCCTGCCCCAATATCAGTCTAATTGTGTGCTGAGGAGACAGTACAGACTTCAACTAGTTGCTAACGTTATCTCACGTGCGTTATGAGGGCTAGGTAGCTGCTAATTGCTAAATAAAAGGCTCATGGTGCAAATTATGTTTTGTTGGATGAGCTTGCTGAAATATTTCAAAAGAAAAGCGGATGATGGACATGGAGAGGAGAAGAATCAAGCAGGGCTTCAGCAGGTAAGCTGGTCACGTAATGATTTATGTTCAGTTGTTTGTTAGCAAAAAGAATAATGTTACCCTAGGCTACCTCTTTATTAAAGATGGACAGTGTGCCCTCCACCTGATGCCTCACTCAAATATGAACTTTTCTTACCAATGTTAGCATGTCTAGGCCTACATGTCATTTTAATGGAGATGTCATGTCATTGTGATTAGGCTACCATGTCATTATAAGGCTGCAGGTTTTTTTTTACACAGCCTACCTTTGTTTTATCTAGAGGAAAGAGTGGAGAAAGTCAATGAAGTGGTGATGCTTGATGATGAGATGCTGGTGGAGGAGGAGGAAGATACAAGCACAGTGCTCACAGTCAAGAAAAAGGCTTAATTAGGGGCCCTGCTTACAATTCCAAATTTAACAGTGCCTGGACTAAAGAATTGTCAAAAAAAAAATTGCCGCCACCCGCCCATTACCGTTTTCCAGAGTCTCACTCCAGCCAAAGTCCCAAAGTTGACAACCCTGCTCACGCCCCTCCCCCTCTACCACTGAGCTCCTCCCTCTCTCCCATCGAGTGCTCGTCAGTGCACGTGCACCAGATTCTGGAACGCGCCTGTGTCTTCTCATCGTTAAACGCATGGAGTACACGCTACACAGAGGTAGGCTGGCTAACTTGGCTAACATTATTGGATTTTTAAGTAAAAATATATATTGTTAAATATGTACAAATATAAAAAGGGATGTCATTGAAAAGGCTTAAAAGGGCATTTGTTGAGGTCAAGTGTAAGCTCAACTTACACATTTAGGCAATAAAACAATGTTCTTTTCAATTAAAAGTTATCATTCGTGCCTGCATCACATTTTTTTTCCTTGTCAATCGAGACGGCATTTAGCTACACAACAAAAATTTAGGCAACAACACCAGTGAGTTAGGTTTAGGCAAGAAAAACGAACTACTGTTGCATAGTCACGTCGATGAGTTTAATTTGCATCAGCACAAAGAATGATTCCAGTTGACTTTCTATTGGCATTGTTTCGGGCTGAGTTGCACAAAAAAATGTATAATTTGTGTCCCTGTACATGAAACCAGTAGATTGCATTTCATGACTATTAGATAATCTGCCATGAGACTGGACTGAAACTAAGATCCTTTTACGGGGGTCAGTGTCGAGGCAAAGCCAGCTTTGTACTGACCCTCGTTACTGAAGCAGCCTGATGTGAAGTGGTTAGCACACACATACAAGCTAACACGGACCGTGGCCGTAAAAATTAAACGCATGAGACCAGACCAGACTGTCGGACACGCGCTCCCGAGTTCCGTCCAACCGGAGGCAGCAGTGAAGACGCACCAGAGCGCTGAGACAGGGAGGATTGTCTCCAGCTTCACCCGCACCGGGATTTATTCACGGTGCACCAGCCGGATCACCCAGCGCCATGACCGGTAAGTCGGGCTGTACTCTCCGTGCGCGCTGTCGGTCCGCGCTCTCCGTCAGCGTTCTCCGTCCACGCTGGCTGTCGGACGGCGCTGTCTGTCCACTCGTTCATTCCAGTTCCGTTCATTCCGTTCATTTCAGTCCACTGGCTCTTTGCGCTGTGTTGCGAAATGCCCCCCTTTTGGATATCTCCTATCAACGTGCAGAGGAGTTTGGCCTATGCAAATGATTCCTTTTGTTACGTAACAACAGGAGCTGAATCTGAACAGCCTGTAGGAGCACTGTTTAACCAGAGGGTGGGCTGCAGAGGCAGGAGTCGCTTGTTTTCCTCATCCTGGGAGTTGACAGGCTCAGGGAGGACCAGTTTATAGGTGTAGAGACCAGACGAAACCTGTTTTCATAATATTGCCCCTTTAACTTCATAATAACTCAACAACACTTTGGTACACAATCGCCAATCTTGTGGTTTAAAGTCCTGTTGTTTGACCAATCCACCTCCCATCCCACCGACTATGAGTGGTCTCTCTCACTGTTTATACTGCGTCACTAGCTGGGACTGTTACATGGAGGGGAGGGATTCTAATTACCTTTCCAATAGCACTGTTTCCATGGTGCTGACACATCATTTTAACATATGCTCACCACCACGTAATGCGCTGTTCGGAGGTCGTGGTCATTTCCCTTATTTCCGTGAGAACAGTGTGAATCAGCCTGAGCTCCCCTCTCTCCAGATGGCTCTCCTGCCCCGTCACCCGTTTCTTATTCTGGCTGATGCCAGTCGAAGTGAAGAGGCAGCTGTTATCTGAGGTCACGATACAGCCGTGGATGTTAAATATAGCCTGCATTAACTCTGAGGAATGAGATGCCAAACACAAGACATTGTTGAGGCTCCATACTGTTTAGAGAGATGAGGTGCAGAATGAGACCAGTGAATCATACATATTATTACCACCCAGTGTACCCACAAAACAGAGCCTATTTCTGATCTGAAAACCATTTCATGCTTAGGCTACCTGTCACCACACATTAGAGGTGGACGTGATCCGAATTTTCATGGGACATGCTCTAAAATGATTTGAGATTAGAACAAAGGGGGGTTTAGCTCAGGAGTTAGAGCGGGTTGGCTGGTAACCGCAAGATCGCCGGTTCGATCCCCGGCTTCTCCTAGCTGAGTGCCTGGTGTCCCTGAGCAAGACACCTCACCCTAATTGCTCCTGACGAAGTCAACCTAATGTATGTTGCCTAAACCTAACTTCCGTTTTGTAGTGTGATGTCGTCCTGACTGGCATGTCACTTTATCTTGTTTGTGTCTTCTATTTCTATACGTTTATTGAGCTGGAAACAACCACACCGCCACCACCCAAAATCAAAGGAGCAAATGAAACCAACACCTGCTTGACATCCACATGACAATTTTTTTTCTGCATTGTTATGCTTGTTTTATTTTTCCTCTGGCTGTCGAACCACAAGAACGGTTTCAGATGTATGGTCCAATATGAGCATAGGATTAAGGAGGAGACGGTTTACACGCTTCCCACCAACAAGGACACAACTGCTGCCCAAAATTCCAAAAAGTTCTATCTTATTTGATTTGACTGCCACATTAAACTGAATGAACCTACCTCTGCAGCAAACCACACCAGGTCACATGTAAGTTCATCTGCAAGAACAAAAAAGGAAGAGCAAATTAAGTCATTCTCATTTTTTAAAATTACTAATATCTACAAATAATGACACTAACTCACCTCATCTGCTCCAACTGGAAGGCAGACCTTTCCATTTAACTTTGAACTAACAGATACCTATTAGTATTAAATAAAGGCTGTGAACAAATCAAGAAACAAAATTGATTCAGTCGTTAAAACCAATTGACATGTTTTCATTTTACAAAAGTTGACTCTCATTATCACAAATGGATAACATACAGTTATTGGTGGCACTAGGGGCTGTCACATGCCAAAAGACTGAAAATAGACTTAATGAAGGTTTGAATTTTTCAGTTTGAATTTGTAACATTACTAAGTTTGTACAGAAATTGGCACCAAAACATGCTTACGAATACAGGTAACACAAGCTAACGGTTAGCTATCGGCTGAAGAGAAAGTTCCAAAAATCTTCATCATTGATACATTTGTTAAATGGAATCTTCATCATTAAATGTCTCATTAGATAAGGGTTAGCATGAAGTGTGTACGAAGCGCTAATGCTGAAGATCTCCGAGTTGTGCAGGTAGAGAGAAAAGCAGACATTTTAAGTACACTATTTCTGTCATCTATAAGCCTGAGGGGTATAAATGTCTTTCAGCTGCTACAAGTTCTTCACTGTTGTCATCATGCTAATGTCATGTACTGTACAATAGTATGGAATAGTAGCTTGAACTAAACACAAAGAATGTAAGATTAATACAACAATCTAAATTTACAGCATTTGAAAATGTATTTTTGTCCACTAACTGGGGAACAAATTCATAAAAACGAGTGAGCGGCTTTTGCTGCTGCTAAACCTTTACAAATAAGACAGAAAAGGAACTATAGAACACTCAAAGAGTGAAATTCACCCCTAACCGTGCTGCTAATAGCTCCTCGCTGCTCAAGTACAGATAGCAAATATTTAAATTTGGTAATATGCAGAAATTTGGCGCAAAATTACCAATTGCAATTTTGTGTCTTTCATTGCAAACATTGTCCAATTCACAAAGGACAGCGCTGACAGCTAAACACAGTTACAGTGAAATGATTAGCATCTTCAGAGAGTTGGTGGGAACTGACAGACTGGGATATCACATCTCAAATGGGGGTCACGTTTAAATTCCTTCCTGAAGTTTGGAGGAAAGCCCTGCACCTTGTCGGTCGAGGATTTCATTCTTCTTTCTCTCTCCATTTCTCTGCATGCAAAGCCGCATGGACAGCTGCAAAACCTTATGGGCATGTTTACGTTGTAATATCTTTTGTGGACCCGACCTTACGCCGGGGCCGGTCGGGCTGCAGTTCGTGTTGCCATCACTGACCACAATCCATTCTTTGTGAATTCACTCATAAGAGATTACAAATTGGACAACACTATGAACAAGATGAACATGAAACTTTTGTATTTAATGTGACAGCAACAAGAAACATACATCAAACTCCTGTTTGAAAAGTTTGGAAAAGATGACATGATGTTAGCACAGACTCGAGGCTGAATTATACTTCTGCAATAGAGTTGCCCTTTTTATCAACGTGAATCTTTTTTTATTTCATCCATTACTGCCATATAGATATATATAAAGGTGTGCATGGTGTCTTTTCTATGGTGAAAGTAAAAAAATAGATAGCAATATCATATCATGCTGCTTTACCAGTTTTTAGTCGCTGAAATTCTGCACATTGAATAAACTAAAAGTCATTTCTGGCTTTTGGATCGATTTGTTTTTTTGGCTTGAGAAAGTACGGTAATGTTTTGGTGCAGAAGCATAAATCAGCCTTGTCGGAACAAAAGCAGATTTGATTCACCGCTCATGTACTTATACTGACATCAGTACAAACAGTACAAGTACATCACTCTACAGTGACAATACAGGCAAACGCACAAAGCAGAACTGAAGAGTTTTGTTCCAAGTAGGATATCCAAAAACTACCCAAAAACCTGACTCATCAACCTCAGATTTATTACAGATTTTACATTTTTACAAGTAAGAACTGAGTAACTCAACTCATGCTTTGGATAGAATACACTTGAGTTTTAATGGGCTAAATTCAAAGTTAAAAGGTTGAATACAATTTTTGTTTGCACCGTCAACTGCAATCAATTTAGAAATCCTGTGAATCAACTGAGGAGATTATCGTTCATCACTTACTGTACCACTACTTCTATCATATTTCTCAGATATGTACCTTTAGTTGATGAAAGGTATTAATATTGTTTATCTGTATAACCTCCATGGCAGTCACATCTTAAAAGGCTTCTAAATGGTAGGTTTACAGTGGATAACACAGTTTTGGAATAAAATTCTTCCGTTACAAAGACATTAGACCAGAATTCTGTCCGGAAAAGAACTAATTTAAGGCCGACAATCAATGACAGATCACATTTAACTATCAAACATCTTCTTCCTATCAGACTTGTCTTCAATGTTCTTGCGCCAGTCTCCCACATCGCGCAGCTGCTTGTCCTGAAAACACAGATGAGTTTTCATTTAGAGTGATGAATTTAGAGTGACCCTGAAAATAGGGTAGGAAGCAGCAAAAACAGTGACAAGCTTTGTTTTTTGACAGGTTAGTTAAGAAATGGCACTGCTTTCCCAGAAAATATACATTTAATTCCTTTGTTTTTATTTTGCATAGCGCTCAAAGCTATAGCTATACACTCTCAGCCACAACTACGGGAGCATACCAATCTTGGCAGCTTTACATGCTTTGAATACAGAGTGCAGCAGAGATTGTGAGGACAGGAAGTTAGTATAGCACTGGTTCCCTCGACAGGAAGTGGATGGGATCTGTCCATTGGATTTTGTATTACTGCAGAAAATGAGCTCTTTCTTCACCAATGAACACCACTTTTATGATTTTTGAAGCATACCAATATTCAAGCAAAAATTACGCTACAACTTATGTTGAAATAGAATGAGTATGAAAATGAATTTGTCTGGGTGTGATCATTGATCATAAATTATGTAAGACACCACACCCAAATAATTGCAATATTATATTCAACTAAAGATATCTCATCTTTCATTTACATACATTACCTAATAAGTGGAGGTATAGCAACCATTTTCATGCAACACAAAAAGAGCTAAGTAAGTATTGTAAATTGATTGTTGCAAACTAACCAATGCACTATTTATCAACTCACATGCTTTAAATTGTTAATTTACTTCCCAACTGCGTTCAGATGTTGTTTGAAATTAGAGAGAGACCATATGAATTTAGGTAGAAAATTAAATAACAAAAAATAAAAAAAATATTATTTGCAAAGTGAAAATCACTTTGCAAATAATTGTTTTAAATAAGAAAATTAACATACATATGTGATGTTTATTTCCTAAATGATGGTTCCATTTAGAGTGAATAGTGCTTTAGGGCTCAACTACTTTGTGATTGACAGGTCGCCACCACCATATTGTCCGTTCTGGGAGTTGTCCATGTTTTTGTCTTGCAACTTTAACCCTTTCACAGTGTGTTTTACTTCACTGTAACATTTTTGGTCGCCTAAAGTGTCTCATTAGCATTCAGTTGTCCGTAGCTCCACCCTCTCTTGTCACTTCTGGTTGCGGAAAAATACAAATATTATTTAGGCAAGTTTGTGTGCCACTGTCTGTGTTTATGCATGATTTAACATTTGGGAACTAGTTGTGGATGTGATACCAGTTCTTCGAGTAAATGTTAGGCGTTGCTGTTCGTTGACAAGGAGCCTCGATAGGATCAACCAAGAGCAAAGCCTGTTAGAGGCCATCGCTCCTGAAATCGAACTAGAAAAAAACAGCTGAGCACCAGATGTCTTTTCAACCTCGCCTCTCTGCTCTGACCAAGATGTATTAGGCTACGCGGATTTAGACCATATTTTAAAAACGTAAACGTTTAAAAATAACCTGTAGATACTTAATATGAGCATTTTTACAGTATAACTGTTACATTGTTGTCATATACACAAAATCTGACAAACATCTAAGTAGACATCTCCTGAACTTGCTGAAGGATGCTGAAATAACTCCATAATGATGCTGATCTGTAAGACGTTTGAAGTCAAGCTTTGTCAAGTCTGTCCACAAGAAGACAAGAAAACAACTTTTAAAATGCTTGTTTTCTGAATGGAGTCGGGAGTGATGGTTGCTTGGCTATGTTTACATTGTAGCTGCTCCATCAACCCTCAAAATAACGTCATCTTGGCGTAGGTACGTCAGCGACCTTGTACTTACACAGTCTCTGGTTTCTACACAGTCTGGTCTCTGTACTAACAGCTCTACAATCGTAGAGCTCTGGGCGACCGCAGAGACAGGATGCAAGATTTGTTCCCTCCATTTCTCATTCAGCAAATGTCACGACATCACTGGCAACAAGAGGACAATCTCAACAAAGATACGCTTTCATGACACTGTGTGAAAAATGTACTCGGCGTTCGGTGTGAACACAGCATAAGACTGCGTTTTGGTAATATTGTTCCCAGATTTAGGGGCCAAACATGGTGAGTAGTATGGCGTGATCCAAACCGATGGCCAAATCTACAAAATGACACGTTGTAATAAAGCACATTAATCCATAAGCCCTGTCTGCTCGTCAAACAGAAACATTTGTACAAACTATTAAATAAAAAGCTGATGTAAAGGAGGTCTAAGAAACCACAATTATAAATTCAACCACAGGTTAGGGAAATGAGTCGATAGAACATCGATGGTTGTTTTGAGACTGAAGTTCAGATGAACCAGGCAGCAGCTCACCTCCTCTTTGACCTCCTTCTTGACCTGCTTCAGGTTGGCCCTCAGGTCCATGTTGACCGTGTGCTTAGAGCCCAGCAGAGCCTTCAGCATGGCGTCGGCAGACATGCGCACTTTCTTCAGACGGGGTCTCTTGAACTTGCCCCTCATATCCACAATCTTTATGTTCAGGTCTCTGACCTTCAGGAGGATTCAGGACAGAAGTAGAGACTCTCATTGTAGGTCAAATGATCATATATTGTTATGGTCATCATTGTATATATTGCATGTTATTTGCGTTGATATTGAGTTCATCTGTTCGTTCAATGTGAACGTTGGTGAACATGCCATAGAGATGCTGCATATTAACATCACAAAAATAAAATTGATGTAGTGAACAGAGCTGAAAATGCGTCTCACCTCATTGAGAACCAGGTTCAGTTTGAACTCTATGCAGTATCTCTCCTCCTCACTGATGTCAATCTGCTCATGGAGTTTGTGGCAAAGCTCCTGGAGAGAGAAAACGTTTTTTACAGTTTGCTGACTGACTGCAAGCTTTTAATTTAATTCAACATAACTTTGGCTAAAATATTTAATACAACCATAGAACAGGGTAGAAAATTAACTAAAGTTATTTGACATAAAACAGGATAGGAATATGATAATAGCTTTTGTAGGATAAACACAGTCAGACTCTATATGTTATAGAAAGTCCTCTTTCCAAATGCATGTGATTTAGTTTACTAAAGTGCTGTACGTTCAAGCAGACAAATGACAGGGACAAAGATCCCTCCGAGCAACAGTTGAATAAGAATAGAAGAAAGAAACTGGAAGCTTAGATTTAAATAGGGGCAGCTTTCTGTTTCGGTGTCAAGTGTTTCACAACAACAAGCTGGAATTAACAGCTGCAACGTGTTTCTTTAGCAAAGCTCCTCTTCAGCCTTCACAATAAGAGTGCAGGGTTAGCGCTATCGACATATCAGCGGAACATTCTCTTCAATCTGACCTCTGAGTTGCCTGCGGAGGACTAAGTGGCCGATCAAACTGAGATGCGTCTCTAGAAATGCTCCTTTAGCAAACCACGGTGCCATCCCTGGTGTGCAATGTAGGTGAGAAAATATCTCACCTACATTATCCCGGCCGGGATTCGAATCGGGGTGGGCTGCGTATATGCACATGTGCGTACATGGCATGTGCTCCAACCACTCTGCCACCATAAACACAACCACTCCCCGTCTTGGAGCCGCTCGTCCTCGCAAAGCTCAAAGAAGTGTGTTTTGGTGCGCTTTGCGCGTCTATCCTTGACAAACATTTTCCGTAAATAAATACAACGGCAAGTGGACACTGGGCGCAGTGTGGAGCTCCTACCACTGGGGGCAACCCCGCACCGCGGGGTCTGCGGGGGCTTCCCCGACACCACTGCATCCACCTTAATTATTAAAACTTGTCGGTATCGGCGATACTGGCCCTGTATTTACTTGGTATCTGATCGATACCAAATCTTGCAGTATTGCACACTGGAGATGCATCACAAAAAACGGACTCCGACTCTTCTGTCTCACCTCAAGCTCCTCTTTGGAGTAGGGCAGCTCCAGAGGGGGACATTTGTCTGCCAGGAACTTCTCCCTATCCCCGACCTTCGTTACTGCTTCAGCCTCCAACATGCTGGTTGCCACCGCCAGCATGCATCCCTGTGGATGACACCATCATGTACCTTATATGTATTGTCACATACAATTCAATACAGCTCTGCCTTTGTGTAGTGTAATCTTGTCTTACTTTCAGAGTATGCTTACGCCTCGCAGACAGTCTCTTCCTACAGGCGAAAAAACAAGATATGAATCATTCGAGCCATGTTATAAATAAATCATTTTTCTTTTAGTGATGACAAAACTGTTTTCAATCAAATTTTCCATAAAATAGGAATATGCTAACACACTGATAAAATCAGTTTCTTTCACACTTAACACACGTGTAAATTGACAAAACATGTAAATTAAGAAAAATTGACAAAAGAAATGTTTCAGGGGGACACTAAACAGTGATGCACAAGGCTAGGAACGCGCTTTGCGTTCCAGCTGTGTTGGCAGGCATTGTGAAGTTATTAAAGTTGGCAGTCTCTCAGTGATGTTGAAATGAGGGGGGGTTATCACTGCAATTATAATGCTTCAGAAACATGTTACCATATATCAAACTGTTAACTCACTCGTCGGCCATCTTTGCAGCAGGATCCTGATGTTATCTGATAAAAAATTTAAAAAAGACAGAATTAAAATTACATTAACTTTGGATATGTGACAAAACAGCAATCATACTGTACATAAAGTATAAAGATGAGAACTCAATGTTGCACACCAAACATACACGACACCCCTCTTTATACTGCTCCCCCTGTCTCCCACTCCCACCAGCCTGCACTCACATTGCTCCAAGCCCAAGCGGGCCTAAGCACGGTTACCTCTTATACGTCTTCACGTCGTAATTCGACACATACTAAGAAGCTCTCCAGAGTCATCACGATACAGAACAACACAGAGAACACAGATTTCTAGTCAACACTCGGCCTGCATCAAAGTGTGAGCAGAGTGGATTGTTTATTATAAAGGACAGAGCGTTGCATGACGTCCCGGTCCAGTTCCGCTCCGGTACCACTCACACCACAAGTCTGAAGCCCAAGCCCGACCCAGAATCCACAGTCAAAATTATTGTGGTGGACAAACGCTTGTACCATGTATTATTACAATCCTGTAGAACACGATCCTGTGTAGAATCACCGAAGCAAAAAACTAAATAAGAATTTGCCCCAAAAGACTGGAGGCAGGGGACTGTTCTTTGCTTTTGCCGACAGATTCAATGTGGTCTTTCCAGAATAGCAGATTGGTCTGTCATTACACCCAAGTAATTGTATTAAATTGCCTGCTTGATTTTTTTCATCAAGATAATAGGGACGTTATATATTCAATTACGTAAAAAAAAGAAATAAGAATAAAACAATATTCTTAATTCACAATGATGTCTACAATTTTTCTAAATGTCCAATCTAGTCTAGTTCACAAAATAGTAAAAAAAAATTCAAAAGTAGTGATTTGTGTACAAGGCCACACATTTTCCTTTCATTTTCGTGTTGCGGAGAGTCAATCAGGATCCTTTTTCATTTAGTAAATTAAATGTGTTCAGTGACTATGCAACGAGCAGAGCTAGTGAAGTAGTATTACATGTTGAGAAAGACTACTTATGGTAGACGACTGTGGGAGGTGGATGTGTCAAACAAACAACACTGGTGTTCAACACCAAACCCAATGTTCATTGTTTTGCCTAAACCTAACGTTCGTCTGTTGCCTAAACCCAACGTTCGTTGTGTTGCCTAAACCTAAATGTGCATTCATTTCATGCATCTTTTATAGCTTTCATCACACCTGGAATTGAAGGTGAAATTGAAAATGAACCAAGGTGGCTTAACTGGCCAAATAACAGTAATGATTATCAATATGCATGTGTGCATGCTGCTGTAACTTTAAACTTTATAAACTAATAAATAAACAAAACTCCTTCGTGCTCAGAGTCAAGTCTGCCCCTTCTTTTCTTAGAGACTCACATTTCATGTTTGGCCCATGTGAATTCTATCTTAAGACTTCAAAGTTAGTTCCAGGACATTTAGTGGAACTGAACTCTGTAACCGAGGCCGCGTCAATGCCTGAAGGACCAGACGGCTATATTTAGTGGCGCGGATCTGAGGACCACAGTCCAGACACCTGTGGCACATACAGTGCAAATATCTCACAACTACTGGACAGATTGGGATCAACTTTAGTTTCCGACCTATATGAACTATAAAGAATGACTCATGATGAGTTTGGTGATTCCCTGATTGTTCTTTTAGCAGCACCAACAGGTCAGAATGTACACCGGCTTCTCAAATCATGAGAGCATACTCGAAATATACTCTAAAAACTGGATCATTGTATTTGCCAAAAGGCAGCTTTCCATCTCCAGCTCGTCCAAAACTTGGCTGCCTGACTTCTAAAAGACGATACCATATCACTCCCATTCTAGCAACGCTCCACTGGCTACTAGTTATTTATTGTAAATGTTACTTATTTCTTTTAAAGCCCTACAAGTCCTGTGTTTGTTTGACGCGTCCACCAACTCACTATTTATAATATCTCAACTGACTTCCTTGGAGGCAGCCCTGCATGTCCCGGCTCACGATGTGGGTTGGACACAAATGACACTTCTTTACTTTTCATAGATACAAGTACGAACAACGAATGAGAACAGCCTGCACAAGTCCTCCAACCTACACAAAAAACTATTCTCAAAACTTTAAAGACACGACTGCAACTGCTTTTAAGCCTCCATCATTGATTCATTTTTAAATGAGCTGGACATAAAAATGCCTTTTTAACCCTTTTAGATCACATCCCCAGTTATATTGTTCACCTATTTAACAACATATGCAGACATTTTTTTTAATTTTTTTTATCAAAATCAATTGTTTTTCTTTCCTGAAAACAAAATATGACGCATGCTTACATCAGCTATTACCAACCAATTTCTACCAATAATATCACTATGTCAACCATCAATAACCTGCAACTTTTAATGGCACAGGGCTCGATGAGGTCATCTTTTCAACTACAGCAGCATGTTACTGTTGTAGCTGCTCCATCAAAGATGCTCTTTATCAAAGATGACATTCCACGCTCCACCAATGGATTGAATGATACACTTCCAGTAACTTAAGTGGGTGTGATGTGTTCCCCTCTCCGCATCAGATCCCCAATGTGAGCCAGATCCGCCCTCAGAGCATACAGACCTGATGTATCCTGGCATGATCTGTTGACAAAAGTCACTGAAAAGACAAGTGTAACCAGACATTGCTGTTTGGAAATATCATGTCACGAATACCCTGGCCAAAATAATTGGGATTCACGATATGATCCCGATAATCATCAAAATGTGCTTAAATCTCTTAAACACTTAAACATACTGGAATCACATATATTTTGTTAAAAAAAAAACAAATGGTGACTGGACGTGCATTTATGTAATGCTTTTCTCCTGTTCCTGACTACTCGAGGTGCGTTACACTACATGTCTACATTCACCCATTCACACACATTCATATGGCAGAGGAGCCACCTGCCCATCAGGATCTCATCTAACTCACTCATACACACACTCACACGGCCTCGGAGGCAGTAGCTTGGTAAATGGTAAATGGCCTCATTTATATAGCGCTTTTATCCAAAGCGCTTTACAGTAATGACTGACATTCACCCATACACGCACACATTCACACACCGATGGCGGAGTCAACCACGCAGGGCGACAGCCAGCTCGTCAGGAGCAATTAGGGTGAGGCGTCTTGCTCAGGGACACCAGGCACTCAGCTAGGAGGAGCCGGGGATCGAACCAGCCAACCCGCTCTACCTCCTGAGCTAATCCGCCCTATGGGCCCATGGACACCTCGGCATGTGGACTGGAGGACGACTCGCTCTACCTCTGAGCCACAGCCATATTGCTTCACAGATAAGACATCCTTTGGTAGACAACAGTCAAATAATCTTAAATCAGATGATCATGAATCTTAAGGTCTCCCTGTATAAATGAAGGAAACATTCTTTTTAAAAAAAAATTTTTTTTGTATCCTGTATTTCTTCAATCAGGCTCTTTTTTTCGCTTGTCTAACATAATAGCTAGCTTTAAATACGATAACCCCGATTTTGGATATCGTTTTCTGCAATAAAATTACAGATCATGTGAACCACTGATTTGATCTGTATTTTATGAATCTCTTGTATCTTTACTGTAAAAATCTGAATCTGATATTTAACCATGAACTATAAACTAAGACAATCAGAATCAGAATCAGCTTTATTGGCCAAATATGCACACATACAAGGAATTTGACTCCGGTAGAGTGGACACTCTCAGACAGTAGACAATAGACGTACATACAAACATACACATACATGTAGTTAAGTAAAACCTACAATAATTCCTTCTAATAGGTAGTGAACTAGAATATAAAGTAAGATAACATGGAAATACAAGTACCTTGAATTTGTACTTAAGTACTGGAATACTTGTACTTTCCATCTACATTAATACATACACTGGTCTGGGTAAACTGACCCGTTAAGAACAGGGTTCCAGGACTGCGAGGCCAGGTCCTGAGGTACTCTTTACTCTTTACCCGAGCTGCTTGTGACAGAACAGTGGATTAAGACTCTATTCCTGGAGCCTCAGCTGTTCCTAACATCTTCATTATGGAGGAACAAAAAAAAAGTGACGGCAGGCTCGTCTTTAAAGAAAAGATGTCTGACAACTAACGCAGGCATCTCCAAACACATAGCTGACCCAGGAGCAAATGGCCGTCGTCTGTTAACCAATAACAGGCGGGGGTGTATCTCCGGAGCTGACAATATATTTTAGGACATAACAACATGTTGCTCTGGAGATGGAATAATATCTGCAGGGTTAAATTTGGGGCCCAATTTTTGTCTTAAGTAAGTGTGAGTGTGTGTGTTATGTGTAGGATTGTCTCTGGAGGGAGGGAGGACGGGTTGGCAGTAACCCAACACCACAGAACATCCCTCGGATGGACAAGACGTGAGAGTGTGGCACAAAAATAACTCGCAGTGGGGGCTGACCTCAGAGCCTAAAAGAAAAGGTGTATGTGAAAGGGGAAAACAAGATATCTGAAAGAAAAAATCTTGTTCAGGTCCTTGGACTTACGGAAACCTAAACAAAAGCTTCTCTGTTGTTGGAATCTTGTTTTTAAAAATACATAATAAAAAAAACGATACTGTTGATTTAACATGCAGACACATTTGGTGACTGGGAGTTAAAGTGAAGGCCAGCGGTGGAAGATGTATACCTTTTATTTACTTTTACTTCATTAAAAGTACCACACTATTAAAATACTCATGTTACATGTCAAAGTTCTGCATTCAAAATATTACTCACAAAAAACATTAGCATCAAAAATGTACTCAAAATACCAAAAGTTAAAGTAGCCTTTTCCTTTTGCAAATGTGATTACTGATACATGTAGCCTCTAGAATGTACTTAAATAATCTCAGTAATCTCCTATGCAAATACACACACATATATATTATCATTATATATAATTAATATTACTGATGCATTATGTAAGCACTTCAATCTTTTTATCTGGCTCATTTTAACAATTCATTTAATTGTAACAATTTAAAATACTGTTACATAGTTTCTAAGAATACGTACTATTTTTCCAAATAGATGTTGTGTTTAACAAGTTCATACGTTGAAGTATTGACCTGAAAATGAAAGGATATGCCTCCGAGGAGTATAGAAGTAGAAGACGAATTACTTAGTTACATAAAACTCAGATTTCAACCAAGTTGTGCCAAAGACATAAACGTTGGCGCTAATTCTCTGAAAGATACAACAAAAATGTGTAATATGTAATTCATTCAACATGAAGCTTCACTTTAAAGACCGAAAAAATACCAAAGACCGAAATAAACGGCATCATAAAAGTTCCTCTATTGTGGGAATCTGGTGTTGTAGCATAAAGCTTTAATGTTGCTTTAACATCGGAATGCTTGTGAAGAAAACGGGCTAAATTTGGCGAGTGAGGGATTAACGTGAAGTCTAAAGTGAAGACAGAGACCGAGGTTGGCAGCCACTGCAGATTACACCAGGTTTCCCTCCGAACCCCTCAGTGCTGACAGGAGGATAAACACTGACGGATCTACTTTCAAGTTCATGCCTTGTAGTGGTGTTGCCTTTCAGTGCGCCGCATCACCAAGTCGTATATCACCTGGTCGCGACTGATATAAACCAATACCAAAAAAGATTACTCATGAACAATCCCTCGCAACAGAGAAGAATAAGTGCAGTACTATTCAAAGAAACGTGATGGAAAACCAAAAACATTCCACCTTTTACCCTGTGTAACAATAAAGTAAAGCCAATCAAACATCAACTACAAAGTGCCCAAATTGCTTCTATCAAAGAATTCCCCAAACCACCATGAACATTCAACCAAATAAAAACAGACACCTTGATAACAAACCAGCCAGACGTCAACTCAATAAGATTCAAACTTGAACGCAAACTTGATTTGAACATAGAAAACATAAATTCCAAACGAACCGTAGGCGACCAGATGAAACTTTAACGGCTGTTGTCATTTGAACAATGTGCATGCAAACAACCACAGATATTCCTCATCTACTAAACACACACACACAGAAGAGGTAAGAGGTCTTACTTCCACCAGGCAGAGTATTCAGCTTGTTAGAGACGCAGACCGAGTCCCGACCACACCAAGTGTTAAGAAGGTATATATTGCAATCTCTGATAGCCCTCTAAATCCTCCACTTTCTCTTTATGGAAGTGGATTAGTGGTCAAACCAATGAGCTGGCAAGGTCATGAAATACAGTACAGTGTCATCTGCCCCCTTTACTCGCCTCATTATAAATAACCCGCCCTTTAAGATTGTTATCTGTATTATCTTGTTTCATCGAGCTTCTGCCGGCGGAATGCAAGAAAGTGATTAAACCACACAGGCATTTCTTAATCAGCAGTTCATATATTTATATGCTAAATATATGCAACTTTCAAAAGTGAATAATGTGCTGTCACAAAGCTTGTTTGTGACTCTAAATGTGTGAATGGTCTTGAAGAAAATCTTCTTTACAAATAGATGTTATTTAGTTTTGTACATGGGGAAGCAATGGTGGTAAAATGGTTCAACCAGATAGGAACAGCTTCCTGTTTCAGTGTCCATTGTTTCACAGTAATGCAGCCCAGGACAAACTGGAATTAACAGCTGCAGCAGGTTGCTTTAGCAAAGCTCTTCCTTAAACTTCACAATGGAAACAGAAGGTTAGTCTCGGGTTAACACGAGTGGAATATGAGCTGAACCAACCCGTTCTCACTACAAATAATGCAGCTTGGTTATTGGTCCTCGGCGTCTGACACCGACGCCCATTTAGCAAGGAACCTTTTTGTATGTGATTCTGTGTAGAGCAACATATGTGGCATAAAGAGAAACTTAGTCAACACAGGGACGAAAGGGAGGGGAGGTGTCAAACAAACACAGGACTTTCATCCAGGACACTGCTCTTAGTGTCGAGGGTGAAACTATAAGTAAAATGTTTGTCGTCAGTACCATGCATCATTAGTCACATGAGTTATTAGTCAAGTTAACGTCAACCTGGCTCTTTTCCTAAACCAGTGGTTTGTTGCCTAAACCTGCATAATGACGACAGGTTTATTTTGAAAAGACACTTTAATGAGCATACGGCAACACGTTCTGACTGTTTTGAAATGCAGCTTGGTCAGCGCTCCAAAGCTGCAAACCAGCTCTACATTCTTCTCTAGCATCACGTATCACATGTGTCAATGTACGGTAGTTACATGCATGGAGTCTTTTCAAAATAATCTACTCACAGGAAGTTAAGTTTAGGCAACAAAACAACTTAGTCAGGTTTAAGAAAATATATATTTTTTTCTAACGACTCATCTGACTAGCGAGTGAGGAAAAAGTCACATGACTTACTATTACGACTGATGTTTTGCATGGGACACAAACAGTGGTGTCCTGGATGAAAGTCCTATGTTTGTTGGAAACCACAAAAAGTGTCATTTTTGCACATGTCAGTGACAACATGTCTACACACAGTCTCAGAAAACAAATCAATATTTGTCCCAGTATTAAAATTAAAGCAGCTTCCGAACATTGTTGTGCTTTTAATGAAAGTTGGACTCACAGTGTTGCTGTCGTTGCAGCCCAGCGGCTCTGGAACAGAAAGATCTGAATTCCTGGAACATAAAAAAACAAAACTGTAAGACAAAACAGACGACTTCTTGTTGATGTAAACTTATATGAGTCAATATCAAAAACTATCATGAATTCACAAGTTATCATGAGTTTGATGAACGTCAAAGACCAACTTGATGTCAGAGAAATTAAATTAAGCTTGAAAATTACCTTTACAGCACAAAAGTTCAAAACTACACTGTGAATTTCAAGGGAAACATTTTTGTCATGGATTATATTTGCTTATCACATAACACAAATAAGTTTCAAACGATTCCACACATTAACATATTATTTTCTGAAATAAGGTCCCATGGGGGGAACAGGAAGGGGCGGGACTTAGCCTCTCTACGTGATATAGTTGTTATAAAGTGTTATAGGAGCTATGCTAAGGATGACTACAGTGCATCAAGCCATGTTTTCACATTTGTACACAACCGGAGAAAAACAGTTTAACTTAACTTATTAATGCTTAAAAGAAACATTAATGAACGAAAACAACATAATATTTTTTTTTTAAAAGGGTTACTTACCTCAAATCAATTTCTCTTTCTGTGTTAAACATCACTAGTAGGAAAATACCTTTTCTTCAGAGTTCATTTCAGTGGACAAATGGTTGTATATGACATTATTTGGGTTCATATTTCTATCCATCTCTCTCCAGTTTTCAGCTTCAGTCAGTCAGTCTGACCCCCATTAGAGGCTTTGCACGTCATAAAAATGCCAAGAAACTCAGTGCTGGATTATGCTCACTTTTTTTAACACTCCCACGCGCAATACTAATTCTATTTTGAATTCTGTTTAAAAAAAACAGTGCATGCATTTTTTTTTTTTATCAAATTCAATTCACAAAATGCAGTTTACATTTGTGCTATCAGAGGGTGCCGAAGCACCCAAGTACCCAACCCCATATTGATTATAATTTGCTAAGCCCCGCCCCCATGCTACAACCCAAACATACTTGAAGTATCATCTAGCTCTCCAAACCGGTGACACTGCAATTAAAGCTCTGGTTTTCAATTTGGGATAAAGATTCATTCAGTCTAATCAGCCGTAGGCCTGCATAGAAATTGACCAATGGGAGCCATTGCTCCGGAAGGCTGCCATTGGCTCGTACAATCCATCCAATCCCCTCATCTACCCTGCTCCTCGTCATCCCGCCTCGTCCCCTCCCACCTCGTCGAATCGTGGAAGACTGAGGGGAGGGGTTTGGTTGGGGGGGCGGGATGCTTTTTTCAAATCTGTCTCAGAGGCTTAACTGATTTTCAGAATGTAGACCATAGCTTTAAATCAACACTTAAGAGTTTTTAGTGCCTTAAAATAATGTTTCCAAAATAGTTTCAGTGGTCCATCACCTCAAAACCAGGGCAACGGCACTTCGCTCTGTGGCCCTCTATCGGCTGTAACTGCACTATGTAACTTTGCCTCGTCGGGTAGTGGTTTTGTATTTCTAATGAGACTACAAATTTGACCTGCTTTACGGCAAGCGTTACAAAAGAGAGGCTCTGCGTGGAGATCAGTGGGAGAACACCCGGCAGGTGCATGGAAGATACCTTGCAGCTAGGTAGTTTTTTAAATGGGCATCATGGCAGAGCCTGCAAAGAAAAGGAGGAGTATAATGTCCGATGAGGCGAAGAAAAGAAAACGGGAGCATGACAAAGAAAGAGCTCGAACGAGAGTGAATATCGGATGGGCTCACACTCGTGAGAGCTGAAGGAGGCTACAAAATGCAAGACGGATGGTGACATGGCTTTGTTGCTGCTAGACTTGTAAATAATACCGGTAATCATTTTTTTTCCAACAGTGTGCATCTGTGTACAATACATTGTCGATTATATTATTGGCTCATGTTAGCTAAGGTGTCAGCTATTGTGCTAATATAAACTGCTCAAAAAATAAAGGGAACACCTAAACACCACATGCTAGTTCTCAATGAATAACATATTCCAGATGGAAATCTTTATTCATTACAAAGTGCAATGCATTGACAACAAAACATAAGGATGATTAATACATAAGGATGATTAATGAAATCAAAATCCTCATCTTATGGAGGTCTCGATTCAGAATCATACCGAAAATCAAAGTGGAAAATCAGATTGCAGGCTGTTCCAACTTTTGTGGAGATTTTTCAAGACATGTCAAAATGGTCCTCAGTAGTGCGTGTGGCCTCCACGTGCCTGTATGCACTCCCTACAATGCCTGGGCATGCTCCTGATGAGACGACGGATGGTCTCCTGAGGGATCTCCTCCCAGACCTGGACCAGAGCAGCAGTCAACTCCTGGATAGTCTGTGGTGCGACATGGCGTTGGTGGAAGAACGAGACATGATGTCCCAGATGTGCTCAATAGGATTCAGGTCTGGGGAACGGGCAGGCCAGTCCATAACATCAATGCAGGAACTGCTGACACACTCCAGCCACATGAGGCCTAGCAGTGTCATGTATTAGAAGGAACCTAGGGCCCACTGCACCAGCATATGGTCTCACAATGGGTCTGAGGATCTCGTCCCAGTTCCTAATGGTAGTCAGGGTACCTCCGGCAAGCACATGGAGGGCTGTGCGACCATCCAAAGAAATGCCTCCCCAGACCATCACTGACCCACCTCCAAACCGGTCATGCTGGAGGAAAATGCAGGCAGCAGAACGTTCTCCGCGGCGTCGACCCTGTCACGTCGGCCACATGAGCTCAGGGTGAACCTGCTCTCATCCGTGAAGAGCACAGGGCGCCAATGACGAATCTGCCAATCTCTGTGATCTCTAACAAATGCCAATCGCATTACACGGTGTTGGGTTGTAACATGTCCCTCATGGAGACGATTTCGGACCATTTAAGTTGAAACTTGAACATCAGAGGCCTGCTGGAGGTCATTTTGTAGGGCTCTGGCAGCGCTCCTTCTGTTCCCCCGTGCACAAAGGAGCAGAGATATCGGTCCCGCTGTTGGGTTGTTGTCCTTCTTCGGCCCCCTCCACGTCTCCTGGTGTACTGGCCTGTCTCCTGGAATCTCCTCCATGCTCTTGACACTGTGCTGGGGGGACACAGCAAAGCTTCTTGCCACAGTGCGCATTGATTTGCCATCCTGGATGAGTTGCACTAACTGGGCAATTTCTGTGGGTTGGAGAAACCGCCTTATGCTACCCCTAGTGGTACAAACACTGCCAAAATTCAAAAAATCTGCCAGAAAGGCCGAGAACAGAGAAATGGTCTGTGGTCACCACCTGCAGAACCATTCCTTTATAGGAATGTCTTGCTAATTGCCACTCGTTTTCACCTGTGGTCTGTCCCATTTGCACAACAGCAGGTGAAATTGATTCCCAATCAGTGCTGCTTCCTAATTGGACAGGCTGATATCTCAGAAATATGATTAACTTGCAGTTACATTATGTTGTTTTAGTGTTCCCTTTATTTTTTTGAGCAGTGTATATGTAACTATCGCTATGGCTCATGTTAGCTAATCTTAGCTAAGGCGTTAGCTACTCTACCTTGTCACTGGACATCATTCAAATCGTTCCAGAGCCGGTTCTGCATACAAACAAATAACGTGCGTGCGACGGTAGGCTGCGGTAGGCTTAATTATTTATGATGGCAGTAATGGACAATTCCGCTTCCAACCTGTAGGGAGACCGAAGAGGGAAACTTCTTAAGTGTTGCTTTAAGCAATATTTTTGTTTTGTTTGCCAGTCTGTTTGAATTGGGTTTTTTGTTTTTCTATTTGTGTAAAGCATCCTTGGGTTTAATGCCTAATAATAATAACACTGTTCCTGGAAAGCTATAGGTCTTTATTCATTGTTATAATCATTAAAAATACATTGTACCGTCAGTAGCTTAGCTAGTAGTAGCATAGCATAGACATGCTTACTCTAGTTAATATTGTGAAAACACTACTGCTACAATATGCTAATGTTTGCTCCACAATCTCCTTTCCAACCTCTCCGGGTAACGAGTATCAGTAAAGCATAAAGTTTAACAGGACGAGCTCCAAATCCACAAAAACAACCTGAAAATGAAGAACATCTGAAACCATTGCTGACCAATGCTACACTATGATTAGCTTGTCTTCATTCGAGAGGCAGGACATGACGAAGGGTATCTTATTCTTGACCCCTATACGTAATAATAAGTTATTGTCTAATTATGGTATGCCGCCACACAGCTATGTGTGGCGGCACACAACTGCTACATTGCTGACAGAGCTAACAGCGTTTATCTGGCAGAGAATGTGAGACTGAGAACGTCAACTAAGCACAGAGAAGCTCTGATAACAACACACACAACGACTTCATTATGTGTTCAGGACGTCATTACTCTGCTATGTCTTTACATAAAAACATGTTGTTTGATGATGTTTTCTGAATGTCATATATTTTCTACACTCTCAGAAATAGGGGTACGGTAGGAGTCCATTTCTGTCCCCCAAGGTACAATCTACACTAATGTACCCCCTGGGGCTAATTATTGGACCTTAAGGTACCTATAAGTACCCTTTTGAGGGCCAAAAGGTACTTATATGTTCCTAAGCAGTTAATCTTCTAAATGTTAAGGTAAAATATCAGGAGCAGTAGCGGCTGGTGACAGAAAAAATTTGTGAGGACAGGAGGAAAACCAGTCCACGGTGTTGTGTTATTTTATACAAGTCAACTACTTATCTAGTAGTGGCTAATAATACACAATGGGCTAATATACAAGACCAAAAAATATACCAATGTGTATCCAATACAGGATTCGATCCCAAGTCACCTGCATGGCAGGCAACTGCTCTACCCACTGCACTACTGTAGCTATTGGTGACCCAAAAGTGCTGCTAACTCTCTGATTTCTCTGAACAGATTTTTTCTTTCAGAATTTTAATTATATTTCCTTTGAAACCGGTTCCAATATCGCTGAAAACTGCATATTTCTTGTCCAAGCATGGCTGGCAGTGAAAGCTGTAACTGGGAACTGTTATTGGACCAACCTGCTGTCAATCTTGCTAAGGGAGGACGTCCTCCATTAGCGCGTCATTTTACGTGTCTTAGCCAATCATAGATCAGCATGAAAAAATCCTAAATGCATTGTGTGTATGGCAGGAAGTCCCTCCCACCGAGGACAGAAGCCCTCTTTCCTCCTCTCGCCTCCCCCCTCCTGCTCCCTGCTCCTCTCACAGACTGCTCTGTCTCCTCCATCCACAGGAGTCGCGGTTGAACCCCTTTAAGTGGATTTTATATAATATATATATGATATTTTGAAATGATACTGAGATTTGGTAATGATTTATTTCAACCAATTACTCTTTCTTGAAAAAAAAAAAAAGATCTTCCTCTTGCCTCTCAAATATAGAGGAGGACCAACTTCCTCTGCCTCTATGGACCAGCCTCCTCTGATCAGGAGACAGTAGCCCTTTTTATACAGAGAAGGTGGTACATTTGCTCCAAGGTAAGGGCGGCACATTTCCGCCCTGTCTGTATAAAACCGGGGTGTAATATTCCTCCTTTTCCAAAAGCCTCCTCTGGTGTCGGCGTAAACATGTGACGTGACGTGAGGCAGGAAGTTGCGCCTGAACGGGGGCAACGAATTTGTCTTCAAAATAAGAGCTTTACATTGCAGCCTATCAGTGTTTAGAACTGGGCTCTTTGCACGGGGCTTTTAATTTGAAAGTAGCGTCTGTCCCTAGCTTGCGCTAAAACAACAAGCTAACGCAACCAAACAGCCGCTGAGACCGAGGAGACGCTGCATCTCCCGGATCTCAGCGGCTGTCCAGCTGCTCATTTTAATGTCCTCGGATGAAGTGATGGACTGACTGCTGTGATCAGCTGTTTCCTGGTTTTAAAACTCCTCGGCTGTAGGTCACAGCAGTGAAGGTCATTAACACCTCCACCTCAACCACGGGCCGCCACATTTCCGCCTCGCTTTTATACAGAACTCGAGGCGCAAATAAGTGTACCCTCCGAGGCGGAAAATCGGCGGACCAAAACAGACCCCCGATTTGCCGCCCTCTGTATAAAAACGCTGACCGAGGCGCCAAAAGGACCAGATTGGCGCCTCGGTGCTCTGTATAAAAACGGCTGTTAGGCCAAATAAAAAAAAAGGTTCAATAAAAATGTTAATTTTACTGAAGGTTTTACTTTTTCCTCATCTATTTAGGGTAGATTTTAAGTTGGGCTATGGTTGAGTAGCCTTGAAATAAAAGAAGTAAAGGTTTTGTATCTAGATTTGTGGATAATGAGAAATTGCTTATACATTATCAAGTCAGTACTGTGATTGTGATATAATATTGACTGTAAGAACAACACACACACACACACACAGTGTGGCAAGGTGCTGAATCCTGACGATACAGACTGACTCATATTGGACCTGTTTTTAATGAGCAACATTCAGGCATTAAAATTGTATTTTCCCAAAAAATAAAAACCAGGAGAAAGTGAGGTTTTGTGTCAAACAAACTTTTAAAAAAAAGACAGGAAAAGCTGCCGCCCACTTGGCGTAAACTAGAAGATCGTCAGCTCCCTACTTTTGATTGGTGGATAGAAGTATCAAACATGTAGAACCAGCTGTGATTGGCTGTTGGATTTAAAATTAACAAACTTCAGTCGGCTCAGCTGCGGCAGAAGCACGACTGTCTGTCTTCTGACCAGCAGCTGCAGGTCTCTGCTATGGCCCTCTCAAGCCTTTCCACTGAGGAACTTATAAAAAGTATATCCGAGGCAGGCATACCGGTGACCGAAGAAGAAGCCCAGAGATTCAGAGGTAAGTATAAATTTGAAGTGGATTACAGCCCCCAAACGGCCCCATTTTGACTAGCTAGCGCGCTAACGCTAACGTAATGAGCTAAATTAGCTAAAGGAGATGGGATTAGAACGCTGCCATAAATGCGCGAGCGCAAATCAAACATCCGCGCGCGCATTTTTTCTCCCCGAGCGCTTTTCCAAGCACTCGCAAGCTATTTTTGATCCTGCATTTCTGCCCCCTGGCGCGATATTGTGGCCTGCGAGGAGAAAAACAGCTTCACGTGCGCAGAGTCCGCTCACAATACTTTCCCCTGCTCGCGCGCGAAACTCTCCTCTCCTCGCTCGGAAAATGTTCCCTTTGCTCGCGCGCGAGTGTTTATTTTTAGGGGGCGGGCCCGGGGTCATGCCAATCACCATTCTATTCCCGTATATAATTGGTTGAGCGTATTAGCCAATCGGACAGCAGGGTACGGCAACACCACTAGGACAAACGGGACAAACCACACAGCCCTGAATGACATGCATTGTGATTTGGTGGTCTTGACTTGAATGTTTGCAAAATGTCACACAGAGCAATGAACTTCAGTATGTTTGTCTGAGTGCTGTCTTTTCTTTCTTTTTTTTCTGGATGAAAATAATGTGAAAAAGTGAGGTTGTCTTATAATCTGGGTCTAACACATGCTCATAGTTGTCTGGTGTCGCTACACGACCACAACAGCAGAGGCCACAATCTGACTGTAGAGACGTGACTGACACTGTGGCTGCGGTTATCTGTCAGTCACAGCGGAGAAGAAGTGACAGGAGACGGAAAATGAGAGATGCAGTGATTGTATGGAGCAAAGTGGATCAAAGTGGATTTACACCTTTTTTTTTTCTTATCTCAGGACAGAGTTGTTTGAGCCTGACCATTGAGAGCTCGGACTGACCCAAAGAAAGAGCTGGAGCCTGTATGGCACACATTTATTCACAAGTTTAATCGCTAGTAAACTTAAATGAACGTGTGCTCCAGATCCGGCTCTTTCTCTGTATAACTCTTTTAAACAGTAATAATGAGTTGATTATATTATATTTTTCCATCTTTGCTGAGCATAAGATTTGAGGATGGAGGAAAGAAAAGACAGCACTCAGACAAACATACTGAAGTTCATTGCTCTGTGTGACATTTTGCAAACATTCAAGTCAAGACCACCAAATCACAATCAATGTGTGTGTGTGTGTGTGTGTGTGTGTGTGTGTGTGTGTGTGTGTGTGTGTGTGTGTGTGTGTGTGTGTGTGTGTGTGTGTGTGTGTGTGTGTGTGTGTGTGTGTGTCTGTGTCCTATGACACTAATATTTTGTGCTAGCACCTTCAGGGCAGGTGACCTCTACTTTACATTTATTTCCTTGTAGGTATCCCACAAATTCAGAATATGTGCAAGCTGCAAAGACCCTCATTGTTAAATATCCTTTCCTCAAGGATCTCGAAGTAAATGGTTATGTAAATTAATCTGCAAATGTTATCTGTATCTTTAATAGTAGAGATATTACAAGCTTATTAGTGCAAACAAAGATATTATGGTTGTCTTTAGTAATTTATGTTTCTGTTTCAACTAGCATACATGGCACATGTCTCTGAGGCGTAAATTCAAATCAGAGCGTGCACCCATTGTTGACGACGATGAAGTGAGACGTAGTAAGGAGAAGTTCGGCCATAAGAAATTACAGCGTCCTCAACCTGTAGAAACTGCAAGAACCAGTCAGAGAAATGTGTCCAAGGTCAGTGGTGCACATCTTGGTGAGGATGTTTCAAAACACTTTTTTATCAATCTGATGTTTTACGTGAGATTTTTTGGGGGGGTCAGGATATTCCACTAGTGCTTGGATTAAAAAAATCTGTCAACTCTATTAAAGCAGTTGGGAAGTGTCTGTTGTATTTTCTTTTTCACAGTTTTGTATTTATCAGGTCTGTTAAGATTGGTTAATTCGACAAAAATAGAATTACTCATTACAATTCAGTATTCAGTTTTGGGTCAGATGTGTGCTTATGACCCTCATTCTTTCTTTAGGCTTCAAGCATTCTTGGCGAGGATCCATCCTCCATTGAGGCTCATGTAAAGGTCTTGCATAGCCAGTATGAGAAGTTGCAACCAGACATGCTGATTGTACGAGACCGTATGCAGCAAACCTTTGCATGCCGCCAAAAGGAGATTGCAGATGGCATGTGTTGAAGACACCGTTAAGAAGTATCCTTTCTTAAGGACAGTCACTGGTGTAAGTGAAAATGTAAGAGAGTTGTGAAAAAGTGCCTGGTAAAAGTGCGACCACTCCATTTTTATCTCTACCTGTGGAACTGCAGAGAGCCCTGACAGTGAATCCCAACCTCTGTAATGTAGATTTTACAGACAAAGCTATCCAACGTGTGTCTGAAGTAACAGTCAACAATGTCAAGTATGCCATCGGAGATGTATTTGTCATAGATGTACTGCATTCAGAGAGAATTCCGATATTTTGGCAAATCAAGTATATTTTTAACATAGACACAATGTGGATCCTTTGTGGAAAAATGTTGGTTCCTCTGTCGTATGACTGTCACTTTCACGCATACAGTGTCAAGGTAGATGGAGAATGGACTTTACTGAAACCAGGAGATGAAATGGACTTTCAGGCAAATGACACTTACTCTGTAGATAATAGTTTATATGTTACAGTTCGACATTGTTTTTGAAAAGGAAATTATTCAAAAACACATTGTGAATGTGAAAATGTCAGAAGGATGTTTTCTCATACAACTCACTTGCATTCCATTTGACATGTGTTTTAGAAAATGAGAAGGATGTAATGTTTTGTTAAAAACTGACGTATTTAAAAACATCTTCACAAATTAATGGAATTGTGAAAATGAGAAGGATTTAATTTTTGTTAAAAATGACATGTGTTTAAAAACATCTTCACAAATTAAATTAATTGTAAAAATGAGAAGGATTTAATTTGTTAAAAATGACGTGTTTAAAAACATCTTCACAAATTAATTGAATTGTGAAAAGAAGGATTTAATGTTTTGTTAAAAATGACATGTGTTTAAAAACATCTTCACAAATTAAATGAATTGTAAAAATGAGAAGGATTTAATTTTTGTTAAAAATGACGTGTGTGTGTGTGTGTGTGTGTGTGATTTTACCCTGTAAAAGCCATTTTATTAAGGTCCATGTGTGTACCCTTAAAGGTCAATTTTTGTACCCTTTTATAAAGGTCCACGTGTGTACCCTTTTATTAAGGTCCACGTGTGTACCCTTTTATTAAGGTCCACGTGTGTACCCTTTTATTAAGGTCCACGTGTGTACCCTTTTATTAAGGTCCACGTGTGTACCCTTTAATAAAGGTCCACGTGTGTACCCTTTTATTAAGGTCCACGTGTGTACCCTTTTATTAAGGTCCACGTGTGTACCCTTTAATAAAGGTCCACGTGTGTACCCTTTTATTAAGGTCCACGTGTGTACCCTTTTATTAAGGTCCACGTGTGTACCCTTTTATAAAGGTCCACGTGTGTACCCCTTTAGGTCCATTTTTCTACCCGTTTATAAAGGTACAAAATTGTCACCAGAGGTACAAGACTGGTCCCTATAGGGTACAAACCACAAGGGTACAAATAAGTACCCACTGTCAAGGGTACCGCGTCTGTACCTTAGAGGGTACTGCCCCAGTGACAAGCCTTTGTACCCCTAAAGGTACAAAGATCTACCTTATTTTCTGAGAGTGTATCGTAATTCTATTTAATATACTATCTTTTGACTTTTGCCCTGTTATCCTTATACACCAAAACATCAAGACAAATTCCTTCAATGCACAAACCTACTTTGCAATAAGACCTATGAGAAGCATGAGAGTATGCTCCAGGCCCAAAAGAAGAAACCACTGTGGCTCTGAAGCAATGCATCAAGCTCTTCACAACCATGGAGACACTTGGAGAACACGATCCATGATATTGTCCAACATGTAAGAAACATCAACAGGCCACAAAAAAAGTCTGTATTCGGTCAAACATTCAAGGCCAGTCATATTTCAGATTTTACAACAAATAAGCATGACTGAAAGGGTTCTGTCAGTTTGTTTTTTTAAGTCAAAACTTTTATTTAATGAATTTGTGCAATATGAATGGTCTGCTGATAAAACCAGTAATGAAAAGAGGAATACAAATACTACAGCTTTGTTAAGTGCAGATAAGACACTGATTTAAGCCTCGGCCTCAAACATCTTCTTCCTTCCGTCCATGCCAGCTTTGTCTTCAATGTTTTTACGCCAGTCACCGACGTCTCGCAGTTCCTTATCCTGAAACACCAAAGACCACAAATCAGCTTCTCTCTTAATCACAAGTTTCAGATGACGATCAGATAAATAGCTGCTCTGTCTGACTGAGTCAGTGAGGTTTATCTTGACCCCATGTTTTTCAATCTGGTACATGAGCAAATATTTACAAAAAATATTGATTTACTGAGGTCATGCTGGACAAAAGTTGCAATATGCAATATGTGGGGAAAAGACTAAGGAGGACTTTCTAGGTGTTGTACTCAATTAAGAAAAATGTGTCTTAGACCGACTTCACTGATACTCCTCTCTCTGCAGAGGCATATGTAGGTTGTATAAGAGGGGTGAGGGGAGAGCAAAATTAAATGAGAATAGCCTTCTTCGACCAGTAGAGGGCGCTGTGTATAAATATAACACAATGTAGGATTCAATTACCTTGCAATTAAATGTAAATAAATACAAATAATAATAAGAAGACAGCACAAGATGAGGTTGAAGCTCAAAATGGTGGGAAACCATGTGGAGAAAATTATGGAAAATTATGGTTTCATGTATGTGAGGGAGGTGTAAAGCAGCGTTTCACTCCGAGTCACATGTTTCATGTATGTCATCAATTATTAATTTCTGTGTTTCCATTAAAACATTTTTATGCACACAAAAACAGGTGGAGGGAAAACAGACTTTGTTTGTACTTCACCTTGGACCTACAAAATAACTGGACAGAATGTGTTCACTTGAAGCACAATTCACAATGCAGTTTCCTTGTGTGGGAGCATCATTTTTATATTGACCAGCTGTCAAGAAAGGTGTGTCCCTTAAAATCAGGTTTATAAAATCAGGCCACTTCCTCACCTCCTCTTTGACCTCCTTCTTGACCTGCTTCAGGTTGGCCCTCAGGTCCATGTTGACCGTGTGTTTGGAGCCCAGCAGAGCCTTCAGCATGGCATCGGCAGACATGCGCACTTTCCTCAGGACAGGCTTCTTAAATTTGCCCATCAGGTCCTGAACTTTGATTTTCAGGTCGTCAATCTGGAAAGTAGAAATGGTCCAGAAGCCGTGATGAATGAACATTAAAGTGGCTGTCCGTAACATTTTCATCTATTGAATTGTCTTTTAAGTTCCTCTCTATCAAAGAGCGAGTTAAAACAATGGTGGTTGATCATGTGACCACGAATGAAAGTGCTTGTTGCTGCTTTGTCCAGAAATAGGATCTCCGTGTCTGTGGCCACATTCCCACTAAACTCTAAATGAGTTTGATCTTTTTCCTTCAGTCAGCAGCGGTTGGTCTGCAGGTGGAGCTACTCACGGAAGTATGCTGCATTTACTTGGAATGGGAAATCAGTAACTTCCAACTGCTGAGTCAGGCTCCCTCTAGTCTAAAGTGTTTGACCAGGTACATTACATTACTGCTGACTCACAATGGAGGATCAACAGGCAGAGAAAGAAGACCATTCAACTTCCAGTCCAAGAAAAAGAAACAACAAACTAATGGAAGTGAAGAAGGAAAGTCATCAAGAAGCAAAGTGACCGCTAACGAGGGAAAACCCCGGACATCCTTTCAGTGTGGAGCATTTGAAGACATCACGCAGATGAGAGACAGTCACACTGTTGGTGAGGGAGATGAGTCCCAGAGGCTCGCCTGCAGTTTCATCTACCGCCACAGAGGCCGCTAGAAGCAATGCATCTCAAATCTTACTGACTGACACATTGGGCCCTAGTTTCGTGGCGCAGCGCAGGGTGGCGGAGCCGGCGTAATGCAAGTTTCGACCCGCGTAGCCTTGCGCACGGTCAGTTTGGCAGTTTGGTGGATTGCCTGCGCCAAGATGGGTGTGGCGGCGCAGCAGGGGGAGGCGTCACAGATTCAGCTTGGTGCAGCGGAAGTTTCGTGGCAAAAAGCCTCGCCGAGACTACGCCGAAAGCCGGCCAGCTCCAACCTGGTCTACTCTTGACGTAAGGCAAATTACAGCTGGCGGAGTGGCAGTTTGGCTGACCGGCGCGCAGTGCGCACACGTCACCAAGACCTCACAGGCAGGTTTCCACAGTTCCAGGCACATTTAAATGCAATAAATAATCACAACAAACACTATTTAATGCAACTAATTGAATCAACACGTGAATTTATATCTATATAGATTGTCCCGTCACATCTGACGTCAGATCAAAGGCGGATGGCACTTGTAACGGAAAGTTTGGAAACTCAGCCTGACTGAATTAACACAGCTGAAACTTGGACCTCTCGGACCAAAACATCTCTCTCTCTCTCTCTCCTGTTTTTCATATCTATCCACTGCTAATAAAATGCGTCTATGCCTGAAAAAAATCGTTAAAAAAAATACAGCAGCTCGTGCCTGGTCTTGAGCGCCAAGAGAGGCGCAACTTTGCCGCGAGCTGGAACCCGAGTTTGGGCTGCAGCTGGTCTGAGCGGCACACGAGGTCCCGGTGTCCCACCGTTCTGGTGTTGGACGGGGAATCCGGTGCAGCTGTGTGTAATGTTTGTATTGTGGGAGACTTGTACAACTACGCCACCTGTTGGACACAGCTATAGGCAAGGAAGCAATACAATCAGGCAGTATGCGGTAGCACTCTGTATAAGCAAGCTCGGAAATAAAGCCCATTGAACGCACGTCGTTGTACGCCTGGTGTATGATCCCACAATACAAACATTACACTGTGGAGCGCAGATGATGAAGACGGTGATGATGATGATGAATGGCCTGGAAGGCTTGTGCAGGCACCGGGTTCTCGCCACTATTATGTCTACTGCTGTGCGCCCTGACCCTGCTTTGTGATAGACATGCCTAAAATGTGCCTACAATTTCTATAGTGATATAATTGGCATTATAGTTATTATGACTATACGCACGCACAGCGCGTGATGCATGTGGTGGGAGCGGCGGCGCTGCTTCTGTCATCGGGTTGTCAAGTGACGGAACTTGCACTGAACCTCCCCTAACGCATTAAAGGAGAGGAGAGGAGCTCATTTGATTGGTGAAGATCTGAATCGGCTGTGTTAATCCCAGTCCACGCCTCGTGTCCTCCTCGTCTCCCACTCACGCCTTCTTCTCCTCCCTCTTTCCCACTTGCGCGGGTGGGCGAGACGGGAGGCGTGCCTGCGCTAGGCTATGCGGTGCACGGAACTTGCAAAGTCAAGGCGGACACACCCCGTCGGCGTGGCGCAGGTGCGCTGCGCGCCGACTACGCCTGGTCTACGAAACTAGGGCCCTTTAAGTCTGGAAATAGCTTCAGCATGATACAGAACAATATTTTACAACCAAGCAAAAATATAAACCTTCTGTACTTTTTTAGACTATGATTTTGTAAGTTTGAACATTTGGGAGCAGAGCATGAGTTTGAAGGTTCCTGCGGGAGTTAAATGGTAAAATAATTGTTCTACCTCCTTGTTGCATTTATTGACTTTCATATCCAGGTCGTAACGCTCCTCGTCAATCACGTCGATCTTGTGGTGGATCTCTCTGCACAGTTCCTGAACACAAATCAAAATCAAGCAGAGCCATATTTGATACGATGGAAATATGAAATACTGTAACTGCATGTTCTGAGGAATAAATACAGTAAATGATATACTGCATTCACAATATAAATCCTGTATCATGCACCACACTGAACGCTAGGCTCCAATCACACTCGGATGCATCGTTAGAAAGCAGCCAAAAGGTTGATATTAGCTGTTTTCAACTACGATGAACTATATATATTTTGTCAGCATGCCGCAAACCCAAAACCTCCATTTTCTTCCCTCCTCCTCATCCAACAGCAAGAGCTCCATGTCTGTTTGAAAGCACATTTGATCACCTGGTGGACCACAGACCCCTGCTCCATGGGCAGATCAGCTGTTTTGCCCAAAACGCTTGGCGTTGCTATGCGTCTCCGTGTTATTGGGGCCTCAGAGGACATACCTTCACCGGTTGACATACCTGCATCTCCTGCATGCTCCTGGGCATGGACACTGGAGGACAGCTCTCAGCCATGTACCTGGCCCTCTCCTCCTCTCGCTCGCACTCCTCCTCTTCCAGTAAACCTTTGGCAATGGCCAGCATCAAACTCTGCCAGAGAACAACCACGTAACATCACATACCGATGCACATTGAACATAGTGTTGTTGCCTGTTCCTTTGAACAATCAATGCTGTGTTATACAACACTGTAAGAGATGCAAAGGAATCATTTACCTTCAGGTGATGCTTGCGACTCGATGACATCTTTTTCCTGAATTTGGTAAAACATCCATTTGTTAAGACAAATTTCTATGATGGTGTATTAGGGCCATTGTAATAAAAAAAAAAATACAGAGCTGGGGTACGGAGGGTTATATTCAGAGAAAAATAACTAAAGTCTATTAAAGTAATTTACCAATAAAATTCTCTGAGATTGTAAAGTCATACATTTATAATCAAATGCACTTTGAGGTTGGATTCATAATAAGAATAAATGATCATGATTTTAGCCCAAAATATTGTCATAAGCATCCAGTTTTGGAGACACATGCTGGTAATTGGGCAATGTAATTTGTAAATACCTTTTTAATTTCAGAAAACAGTTTTATTCATGTGCATTTTCTTGGGAATTCTGAGATTTATCTCCAGAGTTGTGAAATCAATTCCTCAGTTTTTTACCTATTTTATTAGTCTTTGAGAGGCAGGTTCAGTCTAGAATGAAGATACTGATATCATATGAAACTACACAATCCGAGTAATCGATAGGAACCATGCATGCAAAATTTGGCAAATTTAGCAAATCATGTAGATAAAACTGGTTCTATGGGTACCCACAAGTCCCCCTTTACAGATATGCCCACTTTATGCTGATCCCATGTAGTTTCATGTAGAAGAGAGTCTCTTGGGTACCAACAGAACCCATTTTCATTACGTTTAGGGCATGTAGTAAAAATATAGTTATATTCTCCTAATCTAAAATGGTTTATTTGAATATTTCTTAATAATTCGTTACCTAAAGATAAAGTTGAATTGTGTATTACTGGAAAGCTGAGATTCATGTGGATCCAATGAACCCAATTCCATTCATGATGATGTTAATCTACACGATAACCACTTCATTGTAGTGACAAGAGTTTTCAGGATAATCACCATGTCATGAAACTTTACAACCACAAACTAGAGGCCGAGGACTTTGAAGTAAAATATACATGAACATATAGATAAATAACACAGAACATACATTTAAATAAGAACATAAATGACACCGAATTACTCACTCTGACATCTTGGCAGGTTTTTTTTTTTGGCTTCAAAGTCTGCAGAAAAACATAATAAACACAAAATTTCCTATTTTGAAGTAATATAGTATTTCAGAAACGGAGAAAAGTCATGAGGTGTACAGCAAACGGGGGAACAGAGGGGAACAGGAAACAAGGTGAAGACGGGGTCAGGCTGAAGAGGAACACGACTGGAATGTCTCGGTCCAGTCTTTCAGAAATAATAACTCCACTTAGAGGAAACGGGACACCGAGGAACTGGGAGCATCAGTGGAGGAAAAACCTCTAGTCTAAATTAGGACAAGGATCTGGGCTCCAGTTGTCCCCCCTTGGGCATCCTTGTCATGAAAGGTCTGTCTTCTGGAAGATTATCAGGACCACCTGATACCTCCTCAGTTTGTACAAACATCTCTGACTGTGACTGAGTGAAATATGACCTCTGATGCTGCATTCATGGATTCATCACCTTATGGACGGCAAACAAACTACTATGGCGATGTAGTATTGTTGACAAAGAATGGAGAATATATCAAATTAAATTATTGTGTGTGTATATTTTATATAATATATATACAATTTATATACAATATATATATATTCTATTATTGAGGCAAATTATTAGCTTCAAGAGGACAGTGAAAGTAGAGATGAACCCTTTTCGATCACATAAATTGGTATTTTTATATAAAAATCAAAAAATGTCTTCATGTCACACTAAATATGACATGTGCTACTTAAAGTAGTACCAACTTACTTCAATGAGTAATATGACATCCATCCTCTAATCAATCTAAAGCAATAAGGGAGGTGTGTGGAGCCACGGCCCTCTGTAGCTCCGTATTGCTCTACATTCTAAGCCCGCCCTCTTTTTAGTGGTCCAATCAAATGTTGTTTTTAAAGTCCAAGTGAAATGGAAGAGCGTCTTCAGCCTCTGTACTATGAATCAATCAAATCCATTGTAGCTTATGTAGCTTATACTGATCCATCAAAAAATGACAGATTGACCGAAAACAAACCACATCAGTTAAATGGACTTTCCCCAAAAAGGAATGTCTTAATTTAAAGATACACTCCCTAAATTGTGTTACTATAGAAAACAGCACCTCCAATACCCAAATTACTTGATCAAGCAGATCCAGTTTTTACAATAGGACATTTGCATCAGTTGCCTTTAACATTTTGTTAGCCTTTTTGTGTTTTAATTGTATAAAGTATGCATTGTTGTTAATATTAAAAGGCAGAGTAGGTCATTTGGAAACACCACAGAGAACTCCCCCTTCATTCAGACCTCTGTTCAGAAGCCACTCCCCCAGAACAGAGAATGGCAGAGTGCAATTCTCAAGTAAGCTCTGACAGACAGGCAGGCCGTCCAATTATTTTCTCTGGCCCAACTTTTTGGATTGGACAGTTTTTCCAGTCCTGCCACAGCCACAGATGACATTAAAAAAATGTATGTCAGAGCATTTAATATATTTGTTGCTATCTGTATGTTACGAGGATTTCAAGTAATATAACAGAAAGTATTTCAGAATAGCATCACCTTCTCAACCTTTAACTTCCATCCATCCATTTTCTACCGCTTATCCTGTATTTAGGGTCACGGGGGGGGGGGGGGACCCTATAGCTATAGCCTTTAACTTATATTTTGTAATTTACAGTTGTATCTGTCAGACTCGTTTAATTCTTTATACCTATTTTTCTTAATTTATCATATAGGTATATAAACACTTCATTACAACTCAGTGTTATCAATTAAAAGCAGAGAGGCGTCAGCATATAAATCTTTGTCATATGTTAAAGTGCTATAAGTTTTCAACATGTGAAATCCATCCTCATTTTCTCACACACTGCAAACTGTCCAATAAATCAGTTTACTAAAATACTGCCTGAATTTTGCTGTTATCAACGCACCTGGGTACAAAATCTCAACTCAAGTTGACGTCAATAGAGGCCTTATATTTACAGTTACGGTGAGAGACAAACTATTATTAGATTCCATTTGGATTATACCATGAATTATACATATGCTTCAATTCAAAGACGAAGATGAAGGACCCTGTTGATAAAAAGAGTCAGTGGATAAAAAGACATTAGCTAAGATAGCGTTATATTTGTGATGAAACATAGCTAAGTTAGCTAGCTAGCAAGCAACGCTAACGGCTGCCTTGGTGACGTACATTGAGCAAGATGAGAGACATAGTTCACTGAGTGGTCTCACACAAAACGAAATGACACCATAGCAAACCTAGTTTCTAGAGACTTTTTGGACAAATATCACATTTGGAATTCGTGGCACAATTGAATTTAATCAAAAATATATTTGTCTCTCTCCCTTGACTACCACACAAAAGTGTCAGATTTATAAGTAAATCAGTCTGAGCTCTGACACTTTAAATGTATAAACCCTAGGACTACGCTTTTCCAACTTCACAGTCCATTTGCACAAACACACTGCATCACAGTTCACTTGCCACCTGCAGCCCCAAAATGAACCACATTAACATCCAAAAACTCCTCAGTGGACGGCAACGCCTTTATCATCCTAAGAGTTACTCTAATAAGCTGATCCCTTTTTGTAACTTGTCAACAACGGTTTAAAACATGCAACATTGGTTTTGACAAGAGCTCAAAAGAAAACAACCAAAATCCATATTTGCAGAGGGCCAAAAAGCTCACCTATGAATCGCAATTGTGCAAAAACAATCAGCAGAGAAAAGAAAAAAGATTTCTTACCTTTTGGTTTGAAGACGGAGGCAGAACGGTGCGAGTTGGGAAGCAGCTCAGTTTTGGCACTATAAGTTGGTATATATTACATTCCACAAAGGCAAAGGAAAACCCATTTTTCTCTTTATGGAAGTCGATTTCCAAACAGACCAATGGGCTCACCAGCACCCGAAATATTATATCTGCCCCCCCCCCCCCCTCCCCTTCACCCTCAAATCTCCTCCCTATCTGACCATTAAAAATAACCCCTTCCTTAAATTGTCCCCCCCCCCCGGAAAAAAGAAGGAGCTTGCGAACCTGGAGGTGAAGACGAAGAGAAGTAGAGTGTAGATCAAACAGATCAGTGTCATATATGAACACCGCCGGGCCGACTGTATAAAACAGGGCTGGGCTCGATGAAGGAAACCCGGGAGCAGCCGTGATGAGATCTGAGGGTAGGTCAGGTGGAAGGGCAGAAAAAAGAGTGATGATTCAAGGTGGCCATTGAAGACACGCTCAGTGGATGCTACTAAGAAGGACCTATGACAATTTTAAAAAAGGATGTTAATAGAGGAGACAAATCTGATGCAAAATATCTATTTCCAACAAATGAAACAGAAGACTTTTACATTTACACAATAAAGACATTGATTTGAGTCTAGAAGCATATACAGAGGCAAGGCCTGTGAATAAATATTACCTTGATTTTTAGGTTGAATTTAGGATGCAAATAGTGCACTTGTAATATTGTAATTGTTTTAGGCCAACAGGAAGTGAGCATCACCCTTGACAAATAGCCAATGGGATTTTACATTTCTGAAACTTAGATGTTTAATTCAGAAAGATAACCTTTCAAAATTTAGACACCATTTTTATGATTTTTTAAGCAATTTTCAAAAGCTAACGTCCAGGTCACATGACTTCATGTCACCACTACTAAACTAAAGGCAGACTTGCATTCAAGTGATGGCGTTTGGTTGTCCAATTAAGGAGCTGGATAACAACCGCCTTTTTTAAACCACATAAAAACTCACTGAGGTATTACTGACCTATTTTATATCATGGAACAAAACATTACAATCTCTACAGCTTGTTTTAAACACTGAAGTTATTCCAGGCATTTTATCCAAAACACATTAAAAAAAAACAATGACTTTGAGATGCGGGACCAGGAAGTGCGAAAATGCTGACTCATTTCTAGGTTTTAGCCTTGCAGCACTCTATATTCATAAATTGTTGTTGTGTTAGTGCAGAACGCTTCCGTTACAATTATCAATATAATTAATAATTAATGAGAAAAAAAAGAAATGAATATTAAAGAAATATAAACATACATAAAGTAAAAAAATAAATGCAAATACATGACATGCAGAAGTAAGCGGGAGGTAACCTTATGTTTTGAGGATAACCTGACACAGTAAAGATCTAAATACAGTAACATTAATATGATTTGCACTAATGTATTCCTGACAGGTGTAAAAGCAGGAAAGCATATGGTGTTTCTCTGGAGAGGGCTGAGTGAAACAGTTGGAGGGGTTCAGTCATGGCCGTTGGTGACGGACAGACTGCAGCATGTGAAGCCACAAATAAACAAATGATAAGAGAAAGACCGGGAGACCCCTTGAAACACAACCAGGCCTATTAAAAGTCAGGAATTCAATGTAGTTCCATTAAACTGGAAAATCTGATATGTACTTGTACCGGGAATCTCTCATGTGTCTGGCTCATTTGTCAGGTGCCTATAAGATGGATGCATTGGTGTATGTGATGCAAAGTCTAGCTTAGGTTTTAATGGCTTTCTGTATAATAAGGTCAGGCAGGTCCTGTCTCAGAGATGTGGTGATGCCACCAAAATAGAAAAAAACACAAGTTGCCTAATGGAGTAGATGGCAAATTTTAGTGATGACAGACTCAAAGCAGAACTCAATGGGGTACTGAGCCATTATTCCTACTCAAAAATATCGGACAACCATACCATGTTGAACAGTGAGGATCTTAGTCACTTACCAAACAAGGAGCTAATCCAACGTCACTGTGCTAGCATCGCCACAAAACCTTTCACCTGTACAGTCATGAGACTGTGGAACTCTGTTTTCAAAGTTTTTTTTTTTTTTTTTTAGTATTATTGTGGTGCCACTGGTTCCTGTTGAAATTAATTAATTTATTGCACCGTAATTTATCATTTATTTATTTAGTATTATTTTACGTGATGCATGTGCGCGTTTGTGTGGTCATCAGAAATTGATATCAAGAATAGTAGGGGATGGGGTTCCAGGATGGCTCAGTGGTAGATTTGAGTCCTCACTGCAGCGGCCGCGGGTTTGAATCCGACTAGCAGCCCTTTCTGCAATCCCCATCTCTCTCCCCCTTTCACTCACTAACTCTCTCTCTCTCTCTCTATCAATAAAAGGCAGAAAAAAATAACATGAAAAAAATAATAGTGGGGGATAATATGAAAAACAAAGCACCAACTAAATAAATAAATAAACAACAGAAAAAAGTTGGGAATATTTGGGTTTCGGGTGAAATTTATGGAAAAAGAGTTCACGCTACAGTGATATTATACCATGAAAGTAGAAGCATGCAATGATGATTTTTCCTCATCTCAAACTATTTATTAAAACAAAAGCCAGCAACAGTGGTGGGTATACCACAACAAAACATGTCATGCCTCACAATGGCGAGGTGCTGTTGATCACTTGTTAGGTGTCGTCTTGGTCTCATGATGTCAACATGTGAACAGTATGGTGAAGACGATGTTTAAATACCGACTCTAATTGAACCAGGACACCGATTAGTCGATTCAAGGATCAAACAGCTGAACGTTGACGTTGATATGTATATATATATATACATATGGTATATACACTATATTGCCAAAAGTTTTGGCTCACCTGCCTTGACTCGCATATGAACTTAAGTAACATCCCATTCGTAATCCATAGGGTTTAATATGACGTCGGTCCACCCTTTGCAGCTATAACAGCTTCAACTCTTCTGGAAGGCTTTCCACAAGGTTTAGGAGTGTGTTTATAGGACTTTTTGACCATTCTTCCAGAAGTGTATTTGTGAGGTCACACACTGATGTTGGAGGGAAGGCCTGGCTCTCAGTCTCCACTCTAATTCATCCCAAAGGTGTTCTATCGGGTTGAGGTCAGGACTCTGTGCAGACCAGTCAAGTTCATCCACACCAAACTCTCTCCTCCATGTCTTTATGGACCTTGCTTTGTGCACTGGTGCACAGTCATGTTGGAGCAGGAAGGGGTAATCCCCAAACTGGTCCACAAAGTTGGGATCATGGAATTGTCCAACATCTCTTGGTACGCTGAAGCAGTCAGAGTTACTTTCACTGGAACTAAGGGGCCAAGCCCAGCTCCTGAAAAACACCCCAACACCATAATCCCCCTCCACCAAACTTTACACGTGGCACAAAGCAGTCAGTACTGTTGTCCTGGCAACTGCCAAACCCAGACTCCTCCATCAGATTGCCAGATGGAGAAGCGTGATTGGTCACTCCAGAGAGCACATCTCCACGGCTCTAGAGTCCAGTGGCGGCTGCTTTACACCACTGCATCCCGCGCTTTGCATTGCACTTGCTAATGTATGGCTTGGATGCAGCTGATCGCCATGGAAACCCATTCCATGAAGCTCTCTGTTCTTGAGCTAATCTGAAGGCCACATGAAGTTTGGAGGTCTGTAGCGATTGACTCTGCAGAAAGTTGGTGACCTCTGTGCACTATGTGCCTCAGCATCCGCTGACCCCGCTCCGTCATTTTACGTGGTCTGCCACTTCTTGGCTGAGTTGCCAATTGCTTCCACTTTGTTCTAATCCCACTGACAGTTGACTAGGGCTGGGTTCAAATAATGGATTTTCTGATTAAAAATCGATCTTCATTTGAATGTTCTGCTATCAATTAATAAAATCCCAGGATCTTTTTTTTAATATAGTGTAATTAACGGGAACACCGCTTCATCCAGCGTCTCTCCTCTGAGAGATACACACACACACACACACACCGAATGTCGCCATGTCGAAGACGCTTATTCTGACTTTTCAACAAGAATGACCCACCCTCAAGAATCCGTGTGCTGAGCAGCTACAAACAGAATCTCACATCAGAAACGTTCAGAAATTAACTGATTCACAACTGAAAGTGAAACTTAAATAGCAGCTAGTGGAGGGGGGGGGGGGGGGGTAAATTATTGCACATTCACTTAAATATTTGAGCATGTGTATGGTCTCTGAATGACAAGAAATTGGAATTAGAATTACTAGAATGTTTCATCAGTAAATGTCTTCATTCTGATTCATCAACCACATGATTAGATGCTATTTGATGAAAAAAATCCTATAAAATTGTAAAACACAGAATTTAGAAAAAGTAAAATGGAAAACAGAATTTAGGAAAAAATAAAACAGAAAACACGGAATTTGGGGAAAAATAAAACGGCACTATACTAGTAGTAGTGAACCAAAACATGGCCAAACATATGGGATTTGTTTACCTAGTGAAGGTAGTTGTCTCTCTATCCCAGGCTGCTGATCAGATTGTGTCCTCTCACTACATTCCCTGTTCAGTTACAGAACTTACTTGCCTTCCATACAGATACAAAGAAGATAGAATGTTAGTCTGACAGGCTGATGGTCATGTTTAATAAAAAGTACATTCATGTTACTGCTTTGGGGTCAATTCCTAATGTAAACATTAATATTTTAATAATGCACCAGGTTAGAGGGTCCCTTGTACAATTTACAGCATTAGTTCTATGAGAATCTATTTCATATCCAAGCAAAATTGCTATTGCTATTGAATCGAATCAGAGATTAAATCTAATCCGGACCTTGTGAATCTGAATCAAATCGATTCGGGAAATCAGTGGCGATACCCAGGTGGCATCCTATCACAGTACCACGCTGGAATTCACTGAGCTCCTGAGAGCGACCCATTCTTTCACACACGTTTGTAGAAACAGTCTGCATGCCTAGGTGCTTGCTTTTATACACCTGTGTGTGTGTGGCTTTCGCTAATTTCTAGACCTTTTCTACCTTGTAATTTTTACAGCTTTGTATTGCAGTGCAAAAATTAAGTCAGCACAAAAACAACTATTAAATACATACTTTTCTTTAATATTTCAACAGGACAAGTCTCAAGAAACATGACATGAGAAATACATCGCTTCACATTTGTGAATATTATATTCATTGAGAACATTCTGGGCCACTGAGAAATCACCTGAGAGAACGAGTAAAAACATAACCGTTTTGATATGAGGACTTGGCGCAGAGCATTTACAACGAGGGAGAAACCAAAATATGCCGATACTGTGTCTAGTCCAGTTCCTCCTATGTCGTTACAAGTGGGGAAATAGATCCTATTCTTCAGTCTGAAAATCAGCTGCATTAGTAAAACACCGGCACACTGTTGACTAGCAAATATATTACAGCAAGGACCACTTTACACAAATGTCCATGTCGATACTTTTTGCTCAAAATAAAACATCAAAAATATTCACCAATTTCACAACATATCGAGAGTAAGTCATACAAAGTGTGCAAATGTCACCAGACAGTCACAAGACGACTCCAAATGAAGGCACCGTACTTTTAGTTTCCACTCCTATACCACAGCAATCACATGACCACTTCGCTGTGCTGCTAGGGGTCGATGTCACAAACGTTAGAAAAACTGATTTTCACTGAGGCCACCCTATACACACACATTTTTGTTGCAAGATCTTTACAGGAAAAAACAATTTATATTACTCCATTATCATTCTGTTCCTAAATTGATAGCCTACAGTGTAACATAGTGAAATCATATGGTTAAAAATAATCCAATAGTGGGCCAATACCTGTCCAGTTCACTTTTCGTATTTCGTAATACATTTTGATATGATGATAGGCTTCAACATTCAAACTTCACTGGCTAACATTAGCCAAACTTCACTAGCTAACATTAGCCAAACTTCACTAGTAAACATTAGCCAAACTTCACTAGCTAACATTAGCCAAACTTCACTAGTAAACATTAGCCTAAATTCACTACCTAGCATAAGCCAAACTTCACTAGCTAACATTAGCCAAACTTCACTGGCTAACATTAGCCATATTTCACTAGCTAACATTAGCTAAACTTCACTGGCTAACATTAACCAAACTTCATTAGCTAACATTAGCCAAACTTTACTAGTAAACATTAGCAAAACTTCACTAGTAAACATTAGCTAAACTTCACTGGTGAACATTAGCCAAACTTCACTAGTAAACATTAGCCAAACTTCACTAGTAAACATTAGCCTAAATTCACTACCTAGCATAAGCCAAACTTCACTAGCTAACATTAGCCAAACTTCACTGGCTAACATTAGCCATATTTCACTAACTAACATTAGCTAAACTTCACTGGCTAACATTAACCAAACTTCATTAGCTAACATTAGCCAAACTTCACTAGTAAACATTAGCAAAACTTCACTAGTAAACATTAGCCAAACTTCACTGGCTAACAATAGCCAAACTTCACTAGCTAACATTAGCCAAACTTTACTAGTAAACATTAGCCTAAATTCACTACCTAGCATAAACCAAACTTTACTAGGTAACATTAGCCAAACTTCACTAGCGAAACTTAGCCAAACTTTACTAGTAAACAGTAGCCTTACTTCACTACCTAGCATAAGCCAAACTTCACTGGCTAACATTAGCCATACTTCACTAGCCAACATTAGCCAAACTTTACTAGTAAACATTAGCCTAACTTCACTACCTAGCATAAGCCAAACTGCACTGGCTAACATTAGCCATACTTCACTAGCCAACATTAGCCAAACTTTACTAGTAAACATTAGCCTAACTTCACTACCTAGCATAAGCCAAACTTCACTGGCTAACATTAGCCATACTTCACTAGCTAACATTAGCCAAACTTCACTAGTAAACATTAGCCAAACTTCATTAGCTAGCATTAGCCAAATTTCACTAGCTGACAGATTGAGGAAACTGTCCTCATTAAACTATTATGGTTCAACAGAAGAATTAAACTGTGGGCTAACATCCAACTGGTTCATGCAACACCTTTTGTATGAGGGGGAAATGATTATCGATTGAAAAGTTGACCTAAAATGTTCACTACTAAAATGAACTGCAAACTGTAAAATGTTCATCTTCTTAACTGGACTGAATTTAATTGTCATGCTTTGCACTGAAATCACTTATATTTTACAATACATCTTTGATATTAAGAAACAAAACGTGTTTTGTATGAGGGCAAAGTTTTTATTGATCGAATGGGACAGAAACCGTGAGCTATTTAAAATCTATATTTTGACCACCAAACTGGACCGTTCGCAAAGCTGAAGTGAACTTTTAGCTGCTCAGCTAACCACAACAACACTTGCTAACTAATTTGGAGCCAAGGTGTGAAAACTGGCCACATTCCATATGTCACATTTTCCAATTAGTACATGTGGAATATGCTGATTTGTCTAGATTTAGGTCCTTTCTTAGGCCATAGAGTGCATTCAGAATCGGGGCTTTTACCAGTTAGCAACAATGCCAATGTTAATCAGTTTGCCTTGCTGCATGTACTGTTTATGAGAGTATTAGTGGAATATTCATTTTTATTAACAATGCAAAACTGCTTAGTAGTGTTACCCTTAGGGATAAGAAAAAAACTAAATACTTTGTGCATCAGTGACATTATTCCCACCGGAACAAACAAGAAATAAAGAAAATGAGGAATGTGTTCATGAGTTGTATAAGTTCTGGTAACCTGGTGTGAAAAAGTGATCCTGACATATTATTCAAATGACTGTTTCCAGATTATCACAGCAGCTCTTTCAACAAAAATCAAGGTTACTAAATACAGGGAAATATCCTGGCTGAATAGATTATGAAAGCATTAGCAGTAGTGCTGAAAGTATTAATCTATTTATTAGTTGATAGACAAATTAAGTTGGCAACAGTCTTAATCAATTACTGTTTAATAATTTACTAAAGCAGAAAAATCAAACACTTGCCATTGTGAGGATTTGCTGATTTCCCGTTTATATTTCAGTAAGCAGAATATTTGGGTGTTTTGGTAGCACAAAACAAGACTGTTGAAGGAGGTCACCTGAACCTATTGTCTATTCATCAAAAATGAATCAATATTCTGAACCCTAGTTCAGACTGGTGAGTTTTTTTGTAATCTGTGATTAGACCATATTTATTTATATTAGACCATTATTTAAAGGAGTCATCACCTGGAAATCGCAATTTCTCTTGTTAAAACATGCATATCTGTGTTTGACCTCAGTTGAAACTTGCCTGAAAGGCTGGAGTTTGAAAGTGGCGCCGTTTTTTCGCTTCTGCTCTTTTTCCGAACAGGAATAGCACACAAGGGTGTGCATTCCTAAAGCACGAGATTTTGATTCTGCGCCTTCGGTGACGTCACCGTGGAGGCTACTTGCATAAGCCCACCCCTCTTTCACCACCCAACCCCGCCCCGTCCGCTACCTGAAATCGCCGAAGCGCCGCCATTAGAGAACAGCAAGATGTCAAGCAAGCCCCCCCGGCTCTGTCCTTCCTGCGGCGAATCAACGCGCGCCTCATTACATATTATACAATGCACATCCGGACCAGTCAAAACCTCGCGCGTAATCTCGCGTGATAAAATCGCGGTACGAAAAAGGGTCAGAACAAGCTCAATGTTTGATTAAAATTTTTTTTTTTTTTTTCTAATAAGTTTTACGAATTGATCCAAAGCGATCCAAGGGGGGCTGGATACGTATAAAACCAGGTTATGACTCCTTTAAACATATTTCCTGGGTGGAGCTGTTCTATGGATTTTGTGAGACATTAGTATACAATTATTGGAATTCAGAAAAGTAGATGTTAACAAAAAGGATTGGCAGTGAAACACGCTGCAAACTCAGGTAATCAGGGAAATCAGTGTCAACCATGTGAACACTTGAACCACTGAATTGAACCATTATTTTAATCTGTATATTTTAATGAGCATGTAAACATCTCCCTCATATGTGAAATGCTATAAGCCATCCTCCCAATAAAACAAAAAATATTAAAATAAAAGGCAATCATTTGCATTTTGGGACAACCCTGTGAGTAGTGCAAAATTGTCTGTTGCAGTGTAAATCCGCAGATAGCAGTTTAGTGGCACTGATACAATAATACTGATAATCCACAGAGATGCACATCAACCCAACTTCACAGCATACACTGAAGTTTAAAATCACAAAGTCACAGTCTGAGCACCACTGAAGAGATTGCACCAAACAACGGTGACTGAAAACGAGGCTACCGTGGTCCTCACAGAGGACAGGTTCGGCCAGTCGTCTTCCATCACATATGAACTCGCGATAGAAGCAGATTAAATAGGAATGTAATCCAGTCACTGGTGATAAATCCAATGGTGCCAAATCTCATGTACATCCTCAAATCTTCAGAGTATCCACAGCAGAGTTGCAGCTTTAACCCACCGACTACAACAGGTTGTACATCCAAACATTTCCCCCGCAAAATGTGTTTTTAACGGAGAAAAGCGATACAAACCTGCTCAGTTGCTTGCTTCATTGTAAGATCTTTGCAGATTGTGTCAAAATCTGTGCAAAACCGATTGTAGTTCACACCTGGCATCAGACATATTTCTAAAATGCATCTCGTGACTGCAGTGTTTTGATTTTTTTTTTGTGAGGAAAGCGTAACGGCTTTTAAAACAGAATTCAGGCTCCGTTATTTTCATTAATTACGGGTTATTTTGTACATATTTTGTGTAATGATACATTTTGTAAGCCAATTTGTTGTAATTGAAGGTCCCTGTGTAAACAGTGATGCTGTGTATATGTCGAGGGCTTTTATTGTGAAAGGCTGTCGTCAATGTGGAGGCATAGTGTATTTTTTCCAAATTAATAAATACACAAATGTACTTTGTGGCTGTGTTTAATGATGCTTTACCCACATTAAAAAGCATAACTGACTTTTTAGTCCACTTGGGGGAAACAAGTAGTTACTCTGACATATATCACCTTTTAAGTTGATAGGTTGAACTTTTTATGAGTTTCTTTCCATATTCAGCAGTTGCAGCATGATTGTTTTTGTGTTTGTGACCACCTGATGTCAGTCCAATATTCTCCGTCTTTCAGCTGCTTTTAGTATCTACCAACTCCAGAGGGAAATATCTGTCTCTTTAGCTGCAAAATGTTCCACTATGTCCACCACATGGTCTCGTTAACTGCTAACTGTTGTTTGCTGCTGAGCAGGTAGTGAATGCTGGCGTTTCTACTCAAACATTTAAGGTGGACAGCTGAGCAATGAGCCGAAACCTGCTACAAGCATTCTGGACATATTTCCAAACCTTAGGTGATCCACACACACACGCAGCATATCCAAGATGCATTTTAATGCCAGGTGTAAACAGAGCTGTGGATTAACCAAATGATGAATTTCCCACCATGCACTGGAATGACATCAATAATCTCCTGAGATCTCCGTTAAGATATTCCCCTGATGTGAAACACCAACACAACGGCATTGCACAGAACTGAAGCAGGACTATATCAACTACACAGCCAACACTATTACATTGTTAAACCGAGAAGCTGTATATGTTACAGTGAAGTCTATTGCGTCTCCTGTTCTGAGGGGGGGGGGGGGGGGGGGGCGTCACAGCCAAGTCACATTTACAGGTTTAAAGAGGAAATACATCAAATTCATAACTTTTACAACCACTAAACTCAAGTGGGGACAATAATATCCAGTTGACCAGCCTACAAGGGAGAGTACAGCTGCCTTGCTTTGGCTTTCTGAAAATATCTATGACCATGGGAGGGTGGAGGAATAAAGAGGCTTGAGCAGCAGCCAAGCATGTTGGAGAACTGGGTCAGGTCCACGCCAGTTTGCGTGTGATGGCCTGTTTAAAGCACTCTGGTTCCACATTGCCTCCGGGCCGCAGCGCCCTCTCCAGGCTCACCAGCACGTTTTGGTGGCACTCTCTGATGTTGACCGGGTACTTGGCCCTCAGTAGCTCATAGGCGGCAATCAGTCTCATGTTCTGTTTCACCATCAGGTACTGGATGATGCACGTCGGCGCCAGAGAGAAGCCGTCTTGGCAGTGAACCAGGACGCGCTTCCTCTTCTCGGTGGAGGCGTCGATGCACTCGTTGATGTCCTCAAAGCAGCGCTGCTTCAGGGCCGGGCCGTCGCCCAGTGCATCTGGCACATCTCCGATGTCCACCTTGAGGCGGGACCAGCTGTGGCGGGCGCCCCGGGAGCAGGTGCATGGTATGAGGTTGAGGCTGGGGCCCGGTTCTCCCGGCACACTGCTCATGTCGATGATGCTGTCAATGTTGTTGCGGCACAGAGTGCGGCCGTTGTATGCCGCATTCAGGTTGCCGACATAGATGTAGTCCGTCACCTTGGAGATGACGGGTTCAGAGTACTGGAAGTGTTCGGGGCCACTGGGTTTGGGCTCGGGTGTATCGGGAGCCCTGGCACCTGCTGGCCCCGTGGCGGCTCTCCTGCTATAGTTCCGCAGCTTCTTGGAGCCCGAGCGGGATGGAGGGTTGGAGTCGGACTCGGAGCTGCTGTTCCAGGGCGGCGAGAAGAGAGAGAAGCGGCTGGAGGATTTGCTCTTGTTGAGGATCTCCACGGGGCTGGACAGGCTGGAGCTGGATGCTGTGGTGGAAGCTGAGGCGCAGAACAGAGACGCTCGCTCCAGAGAACCTGTGCTGCTGGCAGCTCCTGCACTGTGGGCCTGCTCCATCTGCAAAAAAACACACATCTGACATGTGGTCCACAGACTACCTCATCCTTTACTGGCCTACAATCTGGTCCTGACATTTAAATGACCCCATAGGTCATGATGCCGTGTTGCTAATTTGAATACGGTACAGTTTTGAGTTTATGATGTGATTTGCAAGGTAATTACTACTGGTTCAGATGATGGGTTATCACACACAGTGTAGGGCCGCAACAATTAAATAAATAAATAAAAATTAGAGGGAATGATCCTCATTTTCGGGATGCAAGGTCGCCTCACAGCGGGTCGGGTTCCTTCTGTGTGAAGTTTGCATGTTCTCGCCGTGTTAGCGTGGGTTCTCTCCGGGTTCTCCGGCTTCCTCCCACAGTCCAAAGACATGCAGGATGGACCTGTCTGTCTCTACATGTCTCCCTGTGATAGACTGGTTACCTGTCTGTCTCTACATGTCAGCCCTGTGATAGACTGGTTACCCGTCTGTCTCTACATGTCGGCCCTGTGATAGACTGGTTACCCGTCTGTCTCTACATGTCGGCCCTGTGATAGACTGGTTACCCGTCTGTCTCTACATGTCGGCCCTGTGATAGACTGGTTACCCGTCTGTCTCTACATGTCGGCCCTGTGATAGACTGGTTACCCGTCTGTCTCTACATGTCGGCCCTGTATTAGACTGGTTACCCGTCTGTCTCTACATGTCGGCCCTGTGATAGACTGGTTACCTGTCTGTCTCTACATGTCAGCCCTGTGATAGACTGGTTACCTGTCTGTCTCTACATGTCTCCCTGTGATAGACTGGTTACCTGTCCAGGTTGAACCCTGCCTTCACCCAATGACAGCTGGGATCGGCTCCAGCCCCCCTGCGACCCTGAATACAGGATAAGCGGTAGACAATGGATGGATGGATTCTCATTATTATCAAAAAAGATAAAAATGATTAGTGTGATTTTTTCTTTATCTGTAATAAACAAATGGGCCGACATCATATTCTGTAAAATATGAGATGATAAGTCTACACAATTCTGTAGAATATGAAATCATATAAAAACATGAAGGCCAGGACATCTCTACCACATGATAATATTTAACGTAGATGTATTTAGAGACAGACTTCACCTTAAATAAATATTGCACCGCCTTATTGCAGATTTCGTTAAACATTTTTATAAGGGGACAATGTCCCGTTATGTTTTGTTTTTTACATTTAAAGCTTTTAAATAAAGTTGTCATCGCCCTGTTAGACCACCCCGTTATAGCTTTTTACCATGTGTTACCCAAGTGTTTTAACAGAGCTAAATGCTCTGAAACAGAATATTTAATTTTAAATGTTGTGAATTTTAAAAATCTGTATTTTTTCCATAAATAACTTGGATTTTAAAACTCTCTGGAGTAAATGACTATTTGGATCACAGGAGTCAGAAACAATCCTTCACAGCCACCAGAATCAAATTCTACAAAAAGTGTACTAATAAAATAAGTGTCCATATAGCATCTTTCTTTCCCCCCCCAAATTGTTCCCAATGAGGGTCTCATGCAGCCGCCTAGAGAAAAAGTTTGATCAAGAGTGCTGTAAATTGTATGTCCTCCGAGTTACTAATATCTAAACTTTTTAGAAAGGAGTGTTGTGTGACACGCTGGTGTCATCTCTCCAACACCCTGCAAACGCTCGTCGACCAGAAAAGAACAAACACTAGATGACCAACTTTTGAATGAAGCAATTATTTGGTACAGCCCTATTAAGCATTGAATGCATTCTGGTTGTAATCCTATCCGTGAAGTTGATATTTCTGTAGTTGAATTTCTTTAAACGGTTACTCGTGTTGGTCGAGTGTACGCCTGGTGCAGACGGAGCAGGAACTGAGTGCGTTTGGTCGTACCTGAGCTTTGAGGTTGTTCTTCCATTCCTGTGTATCCAGAGCTCTGAAGCGCCCACTGCTGTCGGAGGAGACCGACATGCAGAGGGGCCGGTGGGCTCTGGGGGGGAGCTGAGGGGTGAGGGCCACGGGAACCGGCCTCGCATCGGCATGCTCACTCCTACTCATCATCAGATTTGGACAGGAGCCTGGGTCACACAGGAGGATGTGTCAGAGGATGAAGCCACGTTTGTGAGTCTTATTTCTATTGTTACTATGTTACTACTTCTGCTTCACTATTATTATCATTGTAACGACCCACTGCTGCTGTAATCTTTAGTGATCGTTTCTAAATGTTTTTCTACCATTACGGTTACTACTGGTATTATTGCTCTGATTACATGTATAATTTCTGTCATCTGGATTGACAATGTTGTAATTTTTGTTGTTTATTCTGTACAAACATCTTTTGAACTTCTGTCCATCCTGGTAAAAGGATCCCTCCTCCTTCCCTTTTCTCTCTGTTAAGATGGGTTTCTTTTCAGGGTTTTTCCTTGGTTGATAGAGGGTCCTGGGACAGGGGGTGTCATACTCGGTGTACAAATGGCAAAGCCATCTGTAGCATGTGTGTGATTTGTGGCTATATAAATAAAATTGAATTTAAATTGATACACAATTTAAGATAAAAAAAAAATCAGATAATTGCTGGAAACGATATGCACCGTTTGTTTATTATCCAGTCAGAAAGCCCCGCTGTATCTATGGAAACTGTCCAACTACGACCAAAACCCATTACAGTTAAATGGAGGCATTTAACAGCAGAGGGCTCCACAGCAGCATTACCAGCAAGCAAGGATTAAGTATAACAAAATATCATGATCTATTTGTAAATGCAGACTAGGGACAAAATGAAAAGTTCATGTCACCATTATCCTGGACAAAATCAGATTGAGCACATTTTCACTCTGGAGAAAACGTTATTAAAGGTGGAAGTACACGTTTCCTCATGGAGGATTTCACCTACCAGCACATTCTGAACGGGTGATGGACTGGATCTGCAGTGTGTTGTGGATTTTCAACAGGCTGTGAAGAGTCCTCACAATACCTGTAGACATTGCAGTTTGCAATAAATACTTTGCAGTAAAGCTTGAATGGACAGTATTTATCATTTACAGTTTGGAGAAGACGTGAAAGAACAAAAACATCAGTCTTACCGATCCTGCCATTCTGCTTGCAGAGCACCTTTTTATCCTGCAGTTTGTGTGCACTCAGGTCTTTGTTCCACTGTTCCTCGGCTTCCATGTTCCGCCTCCTGCTGACAGAGGTACAGAAACCCGGCACAGGCGGTCCGTCATCGTTGGCAAGCCGGGCAACACTTCAGCCCCCTCGGACGTGCATCGCCTCAGCTGGCGGCGTGGAAGATACACTGCTGCTAGCATGAGTTAGCCGCTAACGGTGGGCTAACTTCAGACAAACAGCCAGCTAATTCCACTGTGTGTGTGAGTCATGTTGGTGAGGCGGCGGAGGCGCTAACTGTCGGTTATTGTGCCCCGAAGGAGCGAGTAAGGCCGCGGCAAACTAAAACGTCCACATTTGGGGCTAACATGACGAGTGAAGTGGCTAACATTAACCGTGTTGAACGTTAGCGCTACCCGCTGTCCGTTGCCGCTCCGCAGGTACTGCGGCTCACAGTACGTAAACAACACCTACCACCGCATCATGTGTTCGGTCAAGCCGCTGCACAACACCGGCTAATATCCATGAAAAAAACACAAACGTGGCAAATGTAGCTCCGGTGGCCACCTGGCCGGCTTCCAGCAGCTGCCCCAGCCGAGCAGCATCCAAACGGCGAGCGTGAGCCCGACGCCCTGCCGCGGACTCGGATGCGGTTTGAGGAATGAGGGCGCTTGTTTCCCCGGTTGTTAGCCTTTCAGGTCGTGTTGAACTTCACTACGGACTCTACCGATCAAATACTTGAGGTAGAAAGTTATTGAAAAGAGGTGAGACATGAATGGAGGTCAGGGCTTGCGAATTACGGCGAATGAGAGTAGGAATTAAACGCAAAACTACCTGGAAGACTCAACCCGGCGTAGAAACTCACCTTCTTTATGGATGGCTCAATTAAGACACCGGCATCTCTCAGATGGGCGGACTCCGTCAGTTATCAATGAACAGTTTATCAATTGTGGTCAGCAAACGGCTGATACAAAATATTAAATCTAACTAACAATGCAACGTTTCAATGATATTATTGATGATGAATGATTTTTATTGTCATGGATCTGTGGATCCGTGTTCCTCATTATTTTTTAGCTAATCCTGCACAAAACTCTTTGTACTTTTACTCATATAGGTTTTAAGTAAAATTTGACTGAAGTAAGGGATCTGAATATTTTTCCACCATGTTCCCATTGGGGTCATTCCGTGTCATTTCATCAAATTTCTGAAAATCTTCCCACCTGAATAACTCTATGCTCACTATGAGACAACTATGTGAGTTGTGTGTATGATCAGAAATGGGGGATAGGAAGTATCAGAGATGTTTCAGATCAAAATGAAGATGTACTGGTTCAGTTCATGCACCCACATGGCCCTGCCAAGAGTTTCTACTGGCCAAGGAGAGAAGACGTGCAATGTCCCACTGCAAGCTAGAATTGCAAGGATTGACGTTCCCTCTACATAAACTGGGCGCATGTATGCCATCAAAAAAGATGAGCACAACAGAGCAGAGATGTACATCAGACAATTTGTAAAGTGACTGCCAAATTAATGAATGTGACGAAGGAATTGGATCTAAAAGATGAAAAATGTGTGATCCCTCATAGTGAGTATAGAGACAAACTGTTATTCAATATCAAACTTTGGAGACTTTTGTACTGTAATGTAAAATCTGTATGCTCAAATTAAGATTATTATTTTATTTGGTTGTGTAATTTATATTCTTAAAGTATGACAAAATGTACAGTCTTCAATATTATGCTGTTTGTTCATGGTTTAAGACATTAAAAGCTGCTTTCAGCATGTTTAACTCACATTCAAGGACTAATTGCCTCTGTAACTACAACTGTGCTATATTTTAATGTTTTCGTAAGGCTAAGTTTATCAGTAGCATTTAGTCACATGTAAGTATTTGGTAAATGATAAAAAACAATTGAATTGCCCTGCTGTGATGTTTACTAGTAGGCTGTTAGGTCATGCAGTACCAAAACCGGCCACAAAAACCCCACCAATATCAGGATTTAAAAAAAATCACTGCAACAAATTGAGGCAAAACACCCTCCCGATTTTTTAATATGATTTTAACAGGAATATGATCGTTAAAAAAAAGTAAGTTTGGACCTGATAAGTGTTGTCAGTTTTTTGGAATATGGCTCTGAAGTTGGGCAAAGATGTGTTTACTTCCATTTTTGAGCCTTAATATCTGTGAAACTAATCATCTGAGAGAAACCATATTTTGTAGAATGTTTAAGCTAACACCAGAGATAGAGGCAGAAGTGATAGAAGTCTTTTATCTGCAAAAATGGGAGCTCAGCCACTCTTCAAATGTGCTACTTTATTTCAATAAGCCACATTTTAAGTACCTACCATACTAGGTTATCATTGAGCTACACCCCTGATATTCCATGTCTGGAGGCTATTAGTAACAGATATACACTGTAGAAAATATGAAGGCCACAGGTGAGATCGTTTTCCAGATATTGCTGTTTAAAAATGGCTTTTCAGAGCATGATGCCAAAAACCGTCTAAACTACCCTTCATTCAATGATGTTTCATGAGAAACCTGTTGACAGTAGAGACCTAATATTTTGGATTAATCCTACTAACAAGTGTGTCTTTGTACTTGAATTTTTTCAGGACATTCTGAGATGGTCAGGTGGGAGGCATTTGATGAAATGACACGGAATGACCCATTGTGCCTCATCCAGGAAAAATAAAAACACTCCAAAGTGGATTCAAATGAAATGCAACTTGAATAAAAGCAGTACCTCACACAATGAGTAACACAATCAGCAAATGTTTCTTTCTTAATTAATTGCTTCAGATTAAAGGTCAATGTCCAGTGAGCATGGATAGTATAATTACTGGGCGCTAATGTTAGCTTAAATAAAAACTGGTTTAAAGACCACCGGCGTCGCAAACAGCTGTAATTTTCTTTTAAATCAAATTAATTATAATTTCTTCCTCTCCACATCCATTTGGCTTTGGCTGAACAGTTTCATCATGTTGATACCTGAGCATTTCACTGATAACATACATAGTAAGAAAGCTAATCTTCAGTGTCTAATGCACTCACCGTGTGGGTAGCGGCTGTTTCTCAGTGTTTCAGCAGACCGACTGAAGCAGCAGCAGCTCGCTCACAAAACAATTGTCTGGGAGCTGAGCTGGAGCCTGTTTTTTTTCTCTTCTTCTTCTTCTTCTTCTTCTTCTCGTGTTTAATTGGATGGTCAGGGCCTCTCTCCAGGTATCCTGGTAACCCACCGACCTGCTGATGTCACCGCTCTCCATAATGAGGTGTGAGTGTGTCTAGCTGAGTTTGTCAATAACCAGGCAGGGAAATTCACAGGAGATAAGAGTGACAATGGAGGCCACATCTGCCGTGATGAGGACACGCTCTCTCTGGCTCCTGCACACACTTGACTTGACTTGTACTGTCAGATATGCTTTTAGTTTTACTTTTAGGTACCATTGAGATGCACAAAAGCAGCTCTTTTTTCTACCTTTACAATGATTTATCTCAATTATTATTATTAATAGACAACTTATATAATCCTTCCTTCCATTTAGCCATTGGTTTCTACTCACTCACTTAAAATAATACAAAATACCCTATTTTACCTTAAATGTAATGTATCCATTAATCATGTAATCATGTAAGTATTTTACTATTTTAGTTTACACATTTTACTTAATGTATCTTGTTTTACTTGAATAGTGACTGTATTGGGCTCTGGTTACTCTTATGTTGTTGCAATTCACTTTTTCTATTTTACTAAATGTATCTTTTAGTTGTTATATGTATTTCTCTTGCTTTTGGCAGAATGACAATTATTCACTCATTCCTTCATTCACCCATTCATGCATTTGCATCAATATTCTATGCAAAATCTGTCACACCGGGTAAAAAGGGAAAACAAAAAGGGACTTGAAAATGGCAAGAACATGAGCAGGAGCAGACGTAAACAGAGGCCGACAGATACAATGACCGGGAGGCAGGGAGCTGACGAGGGACAGGTGAAACACATTAGGGCAGGGAGGGTAATCAACACGAGAGGGTGGGGGAGTCAAGACAGCAGAAACAATATCTATATCTATATCTATATCTATATATATATATATATCTATATATATATATATATATATATATATATATATATATATATATATACACACACACTCAACAAAAATATAAACGCAACACTTTTGTTTTTGCTCCCATTTTTCATGAGATGGACTTAAAGATCTAAAATTCATTCCACATACACAATATTACCATTTCTCTCAAACATTGTTCACAAATCTGTCTAAATGTGTGATAGTGAGCACTTCTGCTTTGCTGAGATAATCCATCCCACCTCACAGGTGTGCCACATCAAGATGCTGATCTGACATCATGATTAGTGCACAGGTGTACCTTATACTGCCCACAATAAAAGGCCACTCTGAAATGTGTAGTTTTGTCTCACAGCAAAATGCCACAGATGCCACAAGCATTGAGGGAGCGTGCAATTGGCATGCTGACAGCAGGAATGTCAACCAGATCTGTTGCTCGTGCATTGAATGTTCATTTCTCCACCATAAGCCGTCTCCAAAGGCGTTTCAGAGAATATGGCAGTACATCCAACCGGCCTCACAACCGCAGACCACGTGTAACCACACCAGCCCAGGACCTCCACATCCAGCAGGTTCACCTCCAAGATCGTCTGAGACCAGCCACTCAGACAGCTGCTGAAACAATTGGTTTGCATAACCAAACAATTTCTGCACAAACTGTCAGAAACCGTCTCAGGGAAGCTCAACTGCATGCTCGTCGTCCTCATCGGGGTCTTGACCTGACTCCAGCTCGTCGCCGTAACAGACTTGAGTGGGCAAATGCTCACATTCGATGGCGTCTGGCACGTTGGAGAGGTGTTCTCTTCACGGATGAATCTCGGTTTACATTGTTCAGGGCAGATGACAGACAGCGTGTGTGGCGTCGTGTGGGTGAGCGCTTTGCTGATGTCAATGTTGTGGATCGAGTGGCCCATGGTGGTGGTGGGGTTATGGTATGGGCAGGCATCTGTTATGGACGAAGAACACAGGTGCATTTTATTGATGGCATTTTGAATGCACAGAGATACCGTGATGAGATCCTGAGGCCCATTGTTGTGCCATACATCCATGAACATCACCTCATGTTTCAGCAAGATAATGCACGGCCCCATGTTGCAAGGATCTGTACACAATTCTTGGAAGCTGAAAATGTCCCAGTTCTTGCATGGCCAGCATACTCACCGGACATGTCACCCATTGAGCATGTTTGGGATGTGCTTGACCGGCGTATACGACAGCGTGTACCAGTTCCCACTAATATCCAGCAACTTCGCACAGCCATTGAAGAGGAGTGGACCAACATTCCACAGGCCACAATTGACAATCTGATAAACTCTATGCGAAGAAGATGTGTTGCACTGCATGAGGCAAATGGTGGTCACACCAGATACTGACTGGTTCTGAGTCCCCAGACCCCCAATAAAGCAAAAAAAATGCACATTTCAGGGTGGCCTTTTATTGTGGACAGTCTAAGGCACACCTGTGCACTAATCATGATGTCAGATCAGCATCTTGATTTGGCACACCTGTGAGGTCGGATGGATTATCTCAGCAAAGCAGAAGTGCTCACTATCACACATTTAGACTGATTTGTGAACAATGTTTGAGAGAAATGGTAATATTGTGTATCTGGAATGAATTTTAGATCTTTAAGTCCATCTCATGAAAAATGGGAGCAAAAACAAAAGTGTTGCGTTTATATTTTTGTTGAGTGTATATATATATATATGGTTGCAAAAACTCTAACATGAAGACGGCCAACATGCCGAACTCAAGGCTTCAGAACCGTAATCCACAAACAAACGTCAGTATGAATACGCCTCCCTTCTCATGATTATTTCAGATTGTGTGTCTGCCATTAGCGATATGATGTTTTTTTCCCCTTCATTTTATAATTGTTTCTCCCCATTTCTAATTTCAAGGAGGGAAATTATATTATTAAAGGAAAGGTGAAGACACATGTCAGCATCAGGTGCAGACACAGCGAGCTTCCTGAGCTCAGGGACATTTAATGAGTCTGATCTCTGGAGGCCTGAAGCAGCAGGAAGACACACCTGCTGAATCAGCTTAATTGGTCCCCGGTCTAAATTGAATCCTTCATCTTTCTGGGGAAAGACAAGCGACTGCAGAGCTGCAAGCTCACATGTAGAAAGTTGAAAAATGGGTTAAAGTTTAAAATGAATAAAGTCCCATGACTGTAGTAAAAAGTGGATGTAGTCATTGTGACGTCACCCATTGGTGTGTGGACTACAGTTTTGAAACACCAAGTTTGTCATTTTGCAGTCTTGGATTTTTGCTCTCACCATTTTGAAATTATGCAAAGAAGTAACCACACAGGAGCAATGGGTGGACCGGACTAACACAAGCCCCTGAGCAGCAACCATACTGCATCTGGATCCATCTGGATTCAGGTGTGAAAGTGTTAACAAAGTTAGCTTCCATAAATAAGAAATGATGTACCATGCCATGTACCTCCTGGCCAGTGCAAACATTTTTGGTAGTTAAAAAAACAACCTATAAGGAGGTAAAACCACCATACCGTATTAGAAAAAAAAAGGAATATCAATAATTAAAGAGCTGGGGGGGTACATTTAAAGAAAAAAGATTTTTGCAATATCATAAAGTGATAGATTTATGAGAAAACAAAGTGACTATTATCCCAGTTTATGATGTTAAAGACAAAAAAGACAAATTTGTGAGATCATAGAGTCAGAATTTAACTACAAAGATAATTTTTGAGATTGATGTGGCAACCTCATGAGGAAAACAAATTTATGAAATTACAAACCTATATGAATGATTTTTTTTTTTCCTTATAAATGCATGACATTTTTTTACTTTGCTATTTAATCTCTTTATGATTTATCCATCCATCCATCGTCTACCGCTTATCCTGTATTCAGGGTCGCGGGGGGGCTTGAGCCGCAGCTGTCATTGGGCGAAGGCAGGATACACCCTGGACAGGACGCCAGTCTATCACAGGGCTGACATGTAGAGACAGACAGGTAACCAGTCTATCACAGGGCTGACATGTAGAGACAGACAGGTAACCAGTCTATCACAGGGCTGACGTAGAGACAGACAGGTAACCAGTCTATCACAGGGCTGACATGTAGAGACAGACAGGTAACCAGTCTATCACAGGGAGACATGTAGAGACAGACAGGTCCATCCTGCATGTCTTTGGACTATGGAAGGAAGCCGGAGAACCCGGAGAGAACCCACACTTACATGGAGAGAACATGCAAACTCCACACAGAAAGGGACCCGTAACTCTTGTGTTTATGTTATGCTATTAAATTTTCATTTGATTGTTGCTGTTTTAGTCTTGCCAAATTTGATCCTGTTTAAAATAAAAAAAATGTTAAACTGATCCCTTCCCTTTGTCCACATGAGGGCACTCAGAATCACTCAAGAGGCCAACATGCTGATTTCTCTTTTGAACATCTTGTGTGAGCAGATCACATGTCCTGCAGTCCTGCAGACATGATATTTTTAGCTCACATCTTAAAAGGCACTGCACTCAGGTCGCTGATGCACGTCCACGTTTTCCTTCTGTCTGGTTGGTTTTTACACACTGATCGTGAAAACATGATAATTCATTTTAGCTTTATTTTGCTTACAGATGGAAATAAACTTAAACTTAAAGAGACAGAGATTCATTTGATTGTATAATAGTTTTACTCAAAAAGGTAAATTGCTTATCATTTTAAAGATTTAAGTTGTGGCTTGCACAAGTGGAGAATTTTAGATTGTATCACCAAAGAATTCACTTTCCACTTTTCAATGACCAACCTTAAACACATATGTGAGATATGTTTAATACTATTACAGCAAACTTTAGAATATTATCATCAGTTTGAGGGAAGAAATTTATTTTGTATGATACAATTCATACAGGAAGTGCTCAAGTTTGAAATGAAAATAAGATTTCTGACTTAAATTTAATATGAAAATATAATTGTTAATCTTAAGGGCCCTAGTTTCGTGGCGCAGCGCAGGGCGGCGCAGGGTGGCGGAGCCGGCGCAATGCAAGTTTCGACCCGCGCAGCCTTGCGCACGGTCAGTTTGGCAGTTTGGTGGATCGCCTGCGCCAAGATGGGTGTGGCGGCGCAGCAGGGGGAGGCGTCACACATTCAGCTTGGCGTAGCGGAAGTTTCGTGGCAAAAAGCCTCGCCGAGACTGCGCTGAAAGCTCGCCAGCTCCAACCTGGTCTACTTTCGGCGCAAGGCGTAAATGAAGTCCATTCATTCAATGCGAATCACAGCTGGCGGATCGGAAGTTTGGCTGACGGCGCGCAGTGCGCACACGTCACCGAGACCTCACAGGCAGGTTTCCACAGTTCCAGGCACATTTAAATGCAATAAATAATCACAACAAACACTATTTAATGCAACTAATTGAATCAACACGTGAATTTATATCTATATAGATTGTCCCGTCACATCTGACGTCAGATCAAAGGCGGATGGCACGCGTAACGGAAACTCAGCCTCTCGGACCAAAACATCTCCCTCTCTCTCCTGTTTTTTATAATATGGGCATTGTTATTATTATGATACGCGCGCACAGCGCGTGATGCGCGTGGTGGGAGCGGCGGCGCTGCTTCTGTCATCGGGTTGTCAAGTGACGGAACTTGCACTGAACCTCCCCTAACGCATTAAAGGAAAAGTTCGGAATTTTGGACATAGGTCCTCATTTCCAACTTACCCGAGGTGATAGGTCGGTGCAGACCGTTTTCAGCACAATTGGTCCAGTCCTTATATTTGCACAAGTCACCGTTGCTAACTGGTGTTGAGCTAGTGCACGTCAACGGTAACATCCAGCCTGTCACTAAAAACAGCTTTAACTGCTCCGCAGAACACCCGAGACAAATGTATTATAACGTCGGACTATCGATGTACATGTCAGTGTTGGTAGAATAATTTTAGAAATTAAACCAACCTTGCATTTTCAATGATAAAACATTTTGAGGGACTAGTTTCTCAGCAGCAGCGGAATTTTACTTTGCGTGTTAGTAGTAGTGCGTAAAAACGAAACCTAAGCGCCCTACAGTCGTGACAGCTAGTACTCGTAGCAGCATTAAAAACATTTTTTTAATTATTCTACCAACACTGACATGTACATCGATAGTCCGACGTTATAATACATTTGTCTCGGGTGTTCTGCGGAGCAGTTAAAGCTGTTTTTAATGACAGGCTGGATGTTACCGTTGACGTGCGCTAGCTCAACACCAGTTAGCAACGGTGACTTGGGCAACTATAAGGACTGGACCAATTGTGCTGAAAACGGTCTCCACCGACCTATATCACCTCGGGTAAGTTGGAAATGAGGACCTATGTCCAAAATTCCGAACTTTTCCTTTAAAGGTGAGGAGAGGAGCTCATTTGATTGGTGAAGATCTGAATCGGCTGTGTTAATCCCAGTCCACGCCTCGTCTCCTCCTCGTCTCCCACTCACGCCTTCTTCTCCTCCCTCTTTCCCACTTGCGCCGGTGGGCGAGACGGGAGGTGTGCCTGCGCGAGCCTGCGCGGTGCACGAAACTTGCAAAATCCAGGCGGACACACCCCGTCGGCGCGGCGCAGGTGCGCTGAAAGCTGACTGCGCCTGGTCTACGAAACTAGGGCCCTAAATGTTAAATACAAAGTAATCAGATAGATTTAAGCAGAACAGCAGAAATATTCTTATTTATATCTCTTTGTCCTGATGCATAGAGGACCACGGTGCTGTGTTTGCATCAGAAGGGCAGTAAATGTTGGAGGGGGATCTTCTTCTTCAGGGTTAGGGTGGAGTTGACCTGCTCAGCCGTCAGCAGGTTGTGCCACTGAGCGACCGGCCGCCGCGGGTTGGACAACATGTCGGCCCAGTGTCTCAGCTGGTTCCCCGAGGCGTCGCAGCCCAGGTAGATCTTCCCTATGGGGTCGTTCCGGGTGATGGCGTCATGGTCCCATACGGAGATCACCAGGTTCACCCTCTGTGGACGACAGCAGGAGTCTTTAAGAAACCTTAAAACAGCAGCGTGTATGGTTTCTTTACAGGTTTTATAAGATTTACACCAAATTCTCATTCATACATTTTTTCATATATCCTCGCATGCAGCCATTGGTTTATATTCATCAATTCCTTGCTTTTTTAAACCTTCTCATTTAATGGATTTAACCAATAGAAATAATGTTATTACAGTATTTAAGGGGTTTTAAGGAGATAACCTTTAATGTATTGTAACGCATTAAATTATTTTTCATAAAATACTGTATATCCATCTTTTTCAGAGAAACATTTAGGTGCAAATCAGAAATAAATTCACGCGTTATAATAAGTTCAGTGGGTTTTAATGGATGATTTCCATGTTTTTTTCCATGTGATGATTTTCATATTTTTAAGCAAACGAAACCCAATTGTCAAATTGTAAATCTTAAAATCATTAGTTTTTCAAGTATTGCTTTCATACGATTTACTAAACTCCATAGAACATGGTTAGAATCCGTCTTTATCCTTGAACAGATTGTAGCCCATCAATGTATCCATGAATGAACCTCTAACTGTATAACATGCAAAAGTTAGCAGCAGCAGTTGGTGGCCACTTGTAGGTGCAATGTAGCCAAACAGCAAGGTGTGAAGCTCAAACCCAGATCAAACATGCCTCTTGATGTATCAAGGCTCACAGACCTCGAAGGCCCGACACAGAGACAGAAGGCCTTTTCACACCAAGATTCTGCCGTAATCCTGAAAAGGAGAGTCGTAACTACTTTACATATTTCTTCTCAAATAAGGACACAGGAAGGGGCGGGACTTTGCCTCTCTATAATCATTTTTCGTTTTTACTGGCGGAGTAAAAATGCCGGCCAAATGCCGCTGCGTTGGTGTTGCGTTGGTGTTGCGTCGCCTCGACGCGCGTCTAGGATTTTTGGGAGGTGCACGTCAGGCCCTTGCGTTGGACGTAAGGGGGGTCCGCAAGGACGTAAGGGGTCCGCAAGCCCCCTTGCGTTGTGTCGACGCGGAAGCATAACTTGGCCTTTAGGAGTCTTCTTAAGAAACACTCCTTACACGGCGCTGTCCAGAAAGAAAGTGCTGAAATCGACTGCTCAGAGTTTGATTTTCCATTTCATGCGCATGTGCATGACAGCACTATATTATAAAATGTAGGATATTGCAGTATTTGCGAATAAAACATTGCTAGAAATCCTTCTAGGCCTAAACATTTATTTAGGTCGAACATACTACCACAGCCTATACTGATTTAAAAAAAGACATAGAAAATATAGAAACAGCGGAGGAGATTGAGCCAATTACATCCTTAATCACATGCGTATTTGTTGCCGTTGTAGTCGAAACTTATGCAATATAGCCGCGTCGGTAAATATCTCCATGGGATTGAAGTTGATCCTTATGAAATCATGTATTTCAACTAAACGGCTCCGAGGATGGCGACGTCTTTGGTTCAGCACGAGGATGCGTTGTATCGCTGCCATATTTTTGCCATCGTTCACAACCGTCCCCGGCGTCCATTTATGACATTTTAGCCACTCAGACCCTAATTTTTTGACGATGTGCCAATTTCCCAAATTGCTTGCAGGATTGTGCATGCCTTGACATTGACTAGGCCTAATGGGCTAATTAAATGACACTGTAATACTTTACTAGGCTACTTCTGAGGTTGCGGTAAAGCTTAGCCTTGTGATGAAATGCATTCGCATTTTATTTTTATTTTCTTCATGAATGACTTAAAACCATTAGTTACAGCCACTTTGCTGTTTTTTACTTTTAATATAATTTTTTGTGGCTTTGGAGTATGGAAAGTTTTTGTATGACAAAATGACTTTGTATTATTATCTTATTTGTTCTCGTATGTTATTTGACGTTTGTCATCGTCATGGGGGCTGACGAATGTTTGTGTTGGGCGATGGATGAGCGTAGCCTGGTAACATAGGCTACTTTGTTTTGACCACTACTGTTGATATAAATTATTTGTTTGATATTTTCTCCGTTAAGATGGTAGTTTTTTCCTAATTTACAAGCGCATTGGATTACTTTTTTGTTCCTGGAAAGGATCGAATAAATATTTTTTCTATATCGAGTGTGCGTAACAATACATTCACGTTTTTACGTTGTTCATCGCCACAAGAAACTTCAGTTGAAATGGACACCACACCATTGGTGAAACACAACACTGGCAATGTACAGTTCCATGCGCAACGGGGATTTCTGGATTACTGTACAGTGGCGGTGACTAGCGTCAGGAGCTGAAACATCGCTACGGTAGAGCTAAGAAGGCTCTAAGAGTGCTCCAGACCACTCTTACCAACGTATGACGTACGAAAGAGATTCGTAGCAAAGAACGTTTCGGGAAACACGCAAAATGTTAAGTAGGAACTCTAAGTAGGGGTTACGAATGACGTAGCGATAAGAAGGCTTTAAGAAGGCTTCGGGAAACCGGGCCCTGATCTATTGATCTCACACTGTTCTACAATTTAAGTATTTTGTGTATTTTATTGTTGTTGTATTATTTGCCAAAATAAACACTTTCTGAAGAGACATGTCTGTTATGCTTGAAATTAGCGCTGCGGGGAAACCTCAGACGTATACAGTGACGTAATGACGTGGCTCTCTGGGCTCTCTAGCCGGTGGAAACGCAAACAGGTTCTCAGAAGGTTCGCAAGTTGAACCAACTGCGAACCAGCACGGGCAGCGGCCCGGTTCTTGAACTAGGTTCGCGTTGGTGGAAAAGGGGTGTCAGACCCGCAGACGTAGGTTTAAAATCCACTTTTTACGGTTTTTACGGTATTTTGTGAGCTTTTTACAATTCTCACCTTTATGGACGACAACCTTTGGTACTCTAAAAAATGTTTTTCCTTTTCACGGGTAGAACGATTGTAGCAGCCGTAAACTACACAAAACATGGGCATCTTTACTTTTTCACACGGCAGTTCTATGGGCAGACTTCACTTCATGCCATCCATCTGGATTTAGCACGTTCGCGATGCAGCACTGTGACGTCACATGAAACCAACCTATTTAATGGTATTTTTTATTTATTTCAATCATGTTACAAACTTGACAAAAACGAAACTAAAACCACAAATGAAATGTAAACACAGCAAACGGTCAAACAGGAAGGAGGAGCTGCTGAACTGAAGCCGGTCAGAGAACAGCTGTTTATAAAACCAACAACATGGGGAGAAGTGGACTATGTTCTTTTTGTAGTCCATTATTGTAGTTTCTCCAGTGCAGACGCATGTCAATCACCCGTGCCGATCATCAGCTGTCCATCATCAGCAGCATTATAATGACGTCGCTTAGTGAAAGTCTGGTTGGATTCTCTGAGCAGCGCGGTCGACTTTTCCTAAATCCTTTTGAGTTCTCCTATCGCCTTTCCTTAACCCCGTGACGTTTCACCCCCCGGTTGAGGAAAAGGAGTTAGGAATAGGAGTTAGGAGTAGGAGTTAGGAATAGGAGTGAGGACCTAATTTTTTTGACTATTCGACCACAGCCGAGGTCCCAAAGACTAGCCTGCAGTTACATCTACCACCAAAGTGGCCGCTAGAAGCAACGGATCTTCAATCAAATCTTACGGAGTACAACTTTAAAATGTCCCCAGAAACCCTACTTAAAATGTTTGATTAATGTGTTTGTGTAAAACTCCTAAAATCAAACTGTGTTGTATTTCTTATCTGGTGACACTCACCTGGATTTGTTCAAAGGACACGTCGAAGGTGAAGGACTCGTTGTAATAGGGGTTCAGCGTGTTCTTTTTAACGGACGTCTTCCTTTTCTTCCACTTTCTCTTGTCCAGAGCCAACTGCACCTTCATATACGGGTCTACAAACACCAAGCACTTGTTAAACTCATGCATTAAGTGGAAATGAAGTGATATTTTTTCAAAAAGATGAAATATGTCTTTACTTGTCTGAGGGGTACAATTGTCTGTAAGTCAAATGAAAAAATAAGAAAATACATATTTAAAAAATGGATAAAAGAAACCTCATAATATTAAGAAATAATACATTTTAATTAATCTTTGGATTGACACCGAATCATAATTCTTTGGTTCATTGCAAATATTTCTTCTGAGTGGTATTGATTGTTTACCGACAAGATATTCAATCATAACATCAGATGAGAAATCTCCGCAAAGAAAGTAATAATTTATGTTTTGCTGTTTGAGAAATGTATTTGAGAACAACAACAAAAAAAATAAATAAACCAACACCTTGATTCTTTCCAGGATTCCACAATTTAAACATATTGTATTTATGATTGAGTTCTATAACCTTATTAAAACCACCCAACACCATTTTGATTGATATTCCCTGGATTACACAAAAACATGATTTGGTAAATTACCGTTAACCTGCGGTGGCTGGTGATTAATTACCTGTTTCGGCTACAGGCTCTGAAAACTTCTGATTGCACCCTAACAATGTAGTTGTTTAGTTTAAGAAGCTTCAGCTACAGAAGACTGTTCATGTTACATGTAGTCAAAGAAGGGAACGCACCAACAGCTTCTTCATGCACACCTGAACGTCACAAGCAAGCCTCGCTGTTTTGTTGCACCGGATACATTTGATCAGTTTTGGTTTCACCATTAAATGATGCGTCATCTTCATCTACGTCCTATCATCATCTTCATCTATGACCTATCATCATCTTCATCTCTGTCCTATCATCATTTTCATCTCTGTCCTATCATCATCTTCATCTCTGTCCTATCATCATCTTCATCTATGACCTATCATTATCTTCATCTCTGTCCTATCATCATCTTCATCTACGTCCTATCATCATCCAATTCCAATACATTGTCCCATTTGTCCCAAACGTTCCATACGTCTCATAGGTCTCATACGTCCCATCATCCCATACATCCCATACGTCCCATACGTCTCATATACATCCCATACGTCCCATACGTCTCATATGTCCAATACGTCTCATATGTCCCATACATCTCATATACATCCCATACGTCCCATACGTCTCATAAGTCCCATACGTCCCATACGTCTCATATGTCCCATATGTCCCATACGTCTCATACGTCCCATCATCCCATACGTCCCATACGTCTCATACATCCCATCATCCCATACGTCCCACATGTCTCATACGTCTCATAAGTCTCATACGTCCCATCATCCCATACGTCTCATACGTCCCATCATCCCATACGTCCCATACGTCTCATACGTCCCATCATCCCATACGTCCCATAAGTCCCATCATCCCATACGTCCCATATGTCTCAAAAGTCTCATACGTCCCATCATCCCATACATCCCATACGTCTCATACGTCCCATCATCCCATACGTCCCATATGTCCCATACGTCCCATACGTCTCATACGTCCCATACGTCTCATACATCTCATACGTCCCATCATCCCATACGTCTCATACGTCCCATCATCCCATACGTCCCATATGTCTCATACGTCTCATACCTCTCATATACATTACGTCTCATACGTCCCATCATCCCATACGTCTCATACGTCCCATCATCCCATACGTCCCATACGTTTCATACGTCCCATCATCCCATTCGTCACATACGTCCCATATGTCCCATACGTCTCATACGTCTCATGCGTCCCATCATCCCATACGTCACATACGTCCCTGTTACGGATCTAGTGTGTTGTGTTTGTATTGTGTTTGTGTTTCATTGTGTTCTCTCCCCAGATTACCTTTCCCCCCCCTTTCTGATTGCAACCCTGGCAATCAGGAAATTTAGTGCACCTGTGCTCACCTGAGGGCTATATAAGCTGGGAGCAGACAGCTGCACAGGGCCTTTTTGTGCCATCAAGCAGTTGACAATTGTTTGTGTGTGGGAGCTAGTGACGGAGTGCCGTTGTTGTAGTTCTGAGTAGTTCTGAGTAGTGGAGTATTTGGTTGGTTTGGAGTTAGTTCCTTTGATTTGTGCTTTCCTCTTTTGGGAAAGTGGTTCTTAGTTCTTTGGCCCATCAATAAACCTTTTTTGCTTACCGTTACCTCTGTCTGTGTCTCCTCCTTGTCCCCCAGAACCTAAAAATATACTTTGTTACTCCCCAGATCCCCCTGGATACTATTTGGGGTCGTAACAAGTGGGGGCTCGTCCGGGATGCGACAAGGAGTAGCTCGATAGTTGGTTCTATTGGAAAGCTCAGGTTTGTAGGTGTTGCATTAGCAGTGGTGGCTACGTGGTGAGTGTCATTGTCTGGTTGACCAGGGGTTCAGTCTTAATCAAACGGTTAAAATGGCTTCCTCAGTGAGGTAGGGGAGTGTCCAGCTGGACTTTATTGGTCTTTCCTTCAGGCACTCATTTGTTATTTTACCTTTTTTGTTTTCAGAGTGAATCCTGGGTGGGGACTAGTTCCCTGACGGAGGTAGGCGTTTCAGGGCTCCGGCCGCTGAAGTTTAGCCTTTCAAGTCGCCTCGAGCCCGGCAAGCTCCAGAAGACAGGTAGATTTAGGTAGAAGCTGGGGAAGTTGTTTTTTTTTTATAAGGCTGGGCTTGGTATTGGTGTGTGTGTGTGTGGGCACCTAGCATTGACACTCATCGCACTTGTCACTAGTGAAAGAGGAAGTAAGCTCAGTGGATATACATGTTGGTGTTGTTGCACTATTTGTTAGTAGCTTAGCTACATGACTAGCTTGTGGCTCTTCTTAGCTTCCCTCTGCTATTATGGCAGTATTTAGCATAGAAGAGTTTGTGGCTCATCCTACTTTAAGTCAGATTGATGGCTGTAGGAAGGATGATTTGTGTACCATTGCCGAGTACTATGGTATATCTGTGTCAAGGTCCCTTATTCAGAAAAAACTGAAAGCGGTCCTTTTGCAAGGATTGGTAGAGAGGGGAATTCTTGCTTCACAGGTTTTGGAAGAGTCACCTGGTGCGATAGCTGGGGCTATGGCAGCGGTGTCCTCGGAGGAGAGACAGGAAAGGGTGGTTGAGCCTCAGCCGGGTGGTCTTACTCCAGAGGGAGAGGATAGTGGGGATGGGGTAAAACCGTACACGATGCCACGGTTTGAGCCACTCTCTACCTCTCCGGGTTCTATGGCAAGTGCCCGGGTAAAAATGCGTGTGGCTCGTCTTCAGCAGGAGACTCAGGATAAGAAGGAAGAGCGAGAGTTTCAACTCCGGAGAGAGTTGGAACTAAAGAAGTTGGAGTTTGAGTCAGAGCTCGAGTTAAAGAAATTGGAGTCAGAAACGGCTGTTAGGATGCGCCAGTTAGAGTTACAGAAGAGTGAAGCCGACGCTTCTATCTCTGGTAGACGATCACTGTCAGATCCTGATGACGTCTTTGATGTTCGTAAGAATGTGGCAATGGTTCCTATGTTTCGAGAGACTGAGATAGAATCCTACTTTGGTGCATTTGAGCGCATTGCCATTGCTCTGCATTGGCCAAAGGATGTGTGGGCTATACTCCTGCAGTGTAAACTAACTGGTAAGGCTCAGGAAGTGTGTGCTTTTCTCTCCACGGAAGACAGTCTTGTGTATGAGACGGTAAAAAGCGATATTCTTCGAGCCTATGAGCTAGTGCCAGAGGCCTACCGGCAGCGTTTTCGTAGTCTCAGGAAAACGGTAACCCAGAACTTTATAGACTTTGCCAGGGAGAAAGAGATCCTCTTCGACAGATGGTGTGCATCCTGTAAGGCAAAGGACTATACTTTACTGCGTGAGCTGATGTTGGTGGAAGAGTTCAAAAACTGTGTGACTGAGCGTACTGTGATCTACCTGAATGAGCAGAAGGTAGCTACACTACAGCAGGCTGCTACACTGGCGGAGGAGTTTGCTCTCATGCACAAGAGTGTCTTTAGTAAATCAGATCCTCCCTTCCATCGTGGTTTTTCGCAGAGGTCTGATGACGCTCGTATCACTCAGCCCAGAGCAGCCTTGTCAGGTCCTATGGCGGAGAGACAGTGCTTCTTCTGTCACAAACCTGGTCACCTCATTGCAGATTGCGTTTCCATGAAGCGTAAGCAGCAGGTGCCAGGTCCGAAACCAGCTGGGGCAGCTTACAGGCCGACAAAGGGAATGGGCTTAATTAAAACAGTGTCCTCCGATAGCCGGCCCGGAGATAAAAACATCCCTGATGAGTGTTTTAAGCCATTCATCTTTACCGGATCGGTGTCTCTCACCGGAAAGTCGGAGGACAAGCGTTCAGTCACCGTGTTGCGAGACACGGGTGGCTCTCTATCATTCATCCTTGCCAGCGTCCTGCCTGTGAGTGATACCTCTGCCTGTACGACAAGTACCATAGTAAGAGGTATCGGGATGGGTTTTGTACCCGCACCTCTACATTATATCCATGTTACATCAGATTTGGTTACCGGTCTCTTCCCAGTTGCTGTCTGCCCCTGCTTTCCAATCGAAGGTGTCGACTTCATAATGGGGAACGACATAGCGGGAGGTAAGGTTTATCCTGCTCCTGAGGTTGTTAGTGTTCCTTTTCATGACTCTGGACCTGATGACCTGGTTAATCACCATCCGGATGTGTTTAAGGTTAGTGTTTTGACTAGGGCTCAAGCTAAAAAACAGGCTCAAGAAGTTGAGTTGTCTGACTCCTTATTTTCTTCAGTGTTATCTGAGGAAGTGTTGCAACCTGGCGACGGGTTGGTAGATTGCACATCAAAGGAGAGTGAGGAGTTGAAAGAGTTTGTTAGTGCTTCTGAAATACCAGTGTCATTGACTCGTGAAGCACTAATTAGTGCTCAGAAAAGGGATTCTTCCCTATCAAAGTGTTTTGCCGCAGTCAAGGGAGGCGACTGTAAGGGCAGTAGGAAACAGTGTTTCAGTGTTGACGATGGGGTGTTAATGCGTAAATGGGTTTCGCGGATGGGAACATCAGATGATTCAGTTGAGGATTGGGGCACGGTTCAACAGCTAGTGGTTCCAATTGGGTGTCGGCAGCAGGTGCTAGAATTAGCGCATGAGCATCTATGGTCTGGTCATCTAGGTGTTACGAAGACGTATGACTGAATGTTGAAACATTTCTTCTGGCCAGGAATGAAAGCTGATGTGAGGCGTTTCTGTAACACCTGTCGCACCTGCCAGATGGTGGGGAAACCCAACCAGGTTGTGCCTCCGGCCCCCTTACGACCTATCCCTGCTGTTGGTGAGCCATTCGCACGGGTCATTGTGGATTGTGTTGGCCCTCTGCCCAAAACGAAGTCGGGTAATCAGTTCTCGCTAACTATGATGTGTGTTACCACTCGTTTTCCAGAGGCAATTCCCCTGCGGAAGATCACTGCGCCGACCATTACAAAAGCTCTGACTAAGTTTTTCACTACCTTTGGGTTACCCAAAGTGGTGCAAACTGATCAAGGAACAAATTTCCTTTCCAAAACCTTCCAACAGACGTTGCAGTCTTTAGGCATATCGCACTCTGTGTCTAGTGCATACCATCCAGAGTCCCAAGGTGCACTTGAACGTTGGCACCAGACTTTAAAGTCGATGTTAAGGAAGTACTGTCATGATACAGAGAAGGATTGGGATGAGGGGCTTCCCTTTGTTCTCTTTGCAATTTGTGATGCTACACAGGAGTCCCTCGGATTCAGCCCAGCTGAACTGGTGTTTGGGCATAATGTGCGTGGCCCCCTTAAAGTGTTGAAGGAGCGGTTTATGTCAGATTCCTCTCAAGAGACTAATATATTGGATTTTGTCTCCCAGTGTAGGGAGCGTCTGCATCGGGCAGTCTTGCTGGCTAAAGAGGCACTCTCCTCATCCCAGGAGAGTATGAAAACACGGTTTGACAGGAAAGCGGTTGAACGGCAGTTTCAACCTGGTGATCAAGTTCTGGTATTACTACCCTTGCCTGGATCTGCTCTGACGGCTCGTTTCTCAGGTCCGTATGTGGTGAAGAATAAGGTGTCAATCACCGATTACATCATACACACCTGAGCGCCGACGAAAAACACGACTATGCCATATCAACATGCTTAAACCTTATCATTCCAGGGAAGAGGTCCAAGTAAAGGAGAAGGTAACTTTGGATACTGTTGCTTCCGAAGCAATTTCTGATTCATTGGTTTGTGGGGAAGCCATGTCTGATGATGGTTTGGCCTCAATTACCAACGGTCCGCAATGTGGCTGGTTACTGAACTCAGAGTCGATGTCTGAAATAGGAACACATCTATCTTATCTCTCTGATTGTCAGCGGGAAGATGCAATCCGTTTGCTTCACTCCTGTCCCACTTTGTTCCATAATGTGCCATCATGCACCAATGTGTTAAGCCACAATGTCGAAGTCAGTAATGCCGCCCCTATCAAGCAGCATGCTTACCGTTGCCCTGTGGCAAAAAGGGAGGTCATGAGAAAAGAGGCAGAGTATCTGTTGTCAAATGGTTTAGCTAAGCCCAGTCGCAGCCCCTGGAGCTCACCATGTTTGTTGGCTCCTAAGTCTGACGGCACGGCCCGTTTTTGTACGGATTTCCGCAAAGTCAATGCAGTTACTGTACCAGATTCCTTCCCACTGCCTAGGATGGAAGATTGCATAGACAGCATTGGCCCAGCAGTGTTCATTACAAAATTAGACCTATTAAAGGGATATTGGCAGGTTCCTTTAACCTCACGGGCTTCGGATATCTCAGCTTTTGTAACGCCTGACCATTTCCTGCAGTACACCGTAATGGCCTTTGGCATGAGGAATGCACCTGCTACTTTTCAGCATCTGATGCAACTGGTGTTGGGAGATGTGCCCCGTTGCAATGTGTATCTTGATGATGTGGTGGTGTACTCTGACACCTGGGCTGACCATCTAGCCAGCTTGAACGTGGTGTTCCAACGGCTTGTGGAGGCCTCTTTGACCCTAAACCTTGCAAAGTGTGAGTTTGGTAAGGCTACAGTCACGTATCTGGAGAAACAGGTGGGTCACGGACAGGTCCGTCCAGTAGACGCTAAAATCACCGCCGTGCTGTCCTATCCGGTTCCTACAACCAGACGTGAGCTCCGTCGGTTTCTGGGTATGACTGGGTACTACCGGTGTTTTTGTAAAAACTTCTCTGTGGTGGTGGCACCTCTCACTAAATTGTGTAGCCCTGCTGTGCCTTTTGCATGGAACAATGAGTGCCAACATGCCTTCAACGCTGCTAAGTCTCTTCTCTGCAGTGCCCCTGTCCTGGCTGCGCCTAACTTCTCTCTTCCGTTCAAGTTAGAGGTTGACGCCAGTGCTTCTGGAGCCGGTGCTGTGCTGCTGCAGGAAGGAGGGGGAGATGTGTGCCATCCTGTGTGCTACTTCTCAGTTAAGTTCAAAAGACATCAGCTGAACTACTCTACGATAGAGAAGGAGACCTTAGCCATGCTACTGGCGCTGCAGCATTTCGAGGTGTATGTTGGTTCCAGTTCCGCGTCAGTGACTGTGTATACCGACCATAACCCTCTCGTGTTCCTAGCCCAGATGTACAACCATAACCAGAGGTTAATACGTTGGGCTTTGTTAGTGCAGGGTTACAATCTGGAGATCCAGCACAAGAAGGGGACAGAGAATGTTGTGGCGGACGCACTATCCCGCGGGTAAGGTGGGAAGAGGGTAGGTTACCCATTTGTACATTTTTTGGGGTTGAATGTATGGGTAACTGACCCACGTGAATGGTGAAGCGAGTAGTCGGTTTCCCATGTGGTGACAATTAGAGTTTGTGGTGGCTCTGAAAATTACATGTTTGCTCTTATGGGAGGGAGTGTTACGGATCTAGTGTGTTGTGTTTGTGTTGTGTTTGTGTTTCATTGTGTTCTCTCCCCAGATGACCTTTCCCCCCCCTTTCTGATTGCAACCCTGGCAATCAGGAAATTTAGTGCACCTGTGCTCACCTGAGGGCTATATAAGCTGGGAGCAGACAGCTGCACAGGGCCGTTTTGTGCCATCAAGCAGTTGACAATTGTTTGTGTGTGGGAGCTAGTGACGCAGTGCCGTTGTTGTAGTTCTGAGTAGTTCTGAGTAGTGGAGTATTTGGTTGGTTTGGAGTTAGTTCCTTTGATTTGTGCTTTCCTCTTTTGGGAAAGTGGTTCTTAGTGCTTTGGCTCATCAATAAACCTTTTTTGCTTACCGTTACCTCTGTCTGTGTCTCCTCCTTGTCCCCCAGAACCTAAAAATATTCTTTGTTACTCCCCAGATCCCCCTGGATACTATTTGGGGTCGTAACAGTCCCATACGTCCCATACGTCCCATACGTTCCATACGTCTCATACGTCCCATCATCCCATACATCCCATACGTCTCATACGTCCCATCATCCCATACATCCCATACGTCTCATATGTCTTATACTTCTCATACATCTCATACGTCCCATACATCCCATACGCCTCATACGTCTCATACGTCCCATCATCCCATACGTCCCATCATCCCATACATCACATACATCCCATACGTCTGATACGTCCCATTATCCCATACGTCTCATACGTCCCATCATCCCATACATCTCATACGTTCCATATGTCACATACGTCTCATATGTCCCATCATCCCATACGTCTCATACGTCCCATCATCCCATTTTGCAGCTCAATGGTGCCCCATGAGAAAAAAACTTGAGGTGAAATCCCTCCCCTTCCAGTGGATGACCATGGGACCTTATTTAGGAAACAAATATGTACTGCAGTCAAAAAAAATCGTGTTTTGACCTGTTTGAATTGTGGCATGAATTACACAAATGAAGTTGGTCAATACCTTGACAACTTTTTGTCAGTACTTTGTTTGAGACGAGATGTAGTTCACTGAGCTCTGTCACACAAAACTAAATGATACAACAAACCTTTTAATCAACGTCATATGTGTAATTAATGGTACAATTTAACTGGGATAAATAAGTATCGCTCACCATTGATTTCCAGACATATTTTTCCTGAAATAATATCTGATGGTGGTCCACAGGAAGAGTCAGGACTCTTAAAAATATCTTTAAAAATATATGAAGCTTTATACCCCCTCTACCGCCGAGTCACCATCGATGCAGACTGTGTGGAAATATTTTGGAATAGAGATGTTGTCTCAGTCTTACCTGAAGAGCCGCCAATGTCCATGCTCTTCAGGTTTTTGGCCTCCAGCACCACCACGGTCAGTCTGCCGCCGGTGGGAACGTAACGCAGAGAGAAGCAGATCTCGCCCAGATTTTCTTCCTGCATTAAACGGAAATCTTTAAGCAAAGCTCATCAAATAATATTGTGGTGTGAATATAATGATAATTTAAAAGAACAACAACGACAAGGAAAACCTCAAACTTGGCGGGCTCAGCGAGGTCCTCCCACTCCTCGATGACATGGTGCCAGTCGACGCTGGAAAGCTCCACCCGGACCTCACCGATGATGTTGTGTTTGGAGAATCTGTTGAAGTCGAAAACCTGCATCACTGCCGTCGACTTCAAGAGGGAAGACTTGGATATCTGAGACAAAGAATTGCCCAGTTAGAAGCCGAAGCATCTGCTCAACAAACTGATTCCTCGAAGAACTTTATCTATCAGGTTAAGTATTATTACAGTTAATTACTTTTTTTAACAGCTTTTGGCAGAGATCTTTGAGTCATTTTTGTCTTTAACTACAAACATTGCAGAAGTAAAAGATTATTCATTTGAAAATTGTATACTTTATACTGTTGACATTTGCACATTCCATCCTCTTCATTTTTTCCCACGTATGATGGCATACTACAGCCATCATGGTAAATAAAATAATAATGAGGGAGCTGGTGGAGTTGGTAAGTTTGGTATAGATGTACAGAAAAAATCTCTGAGATATAAGTGGTACATTTATGAGAAAATCATACATTTTAATTATTGTCTTAAGTGTGTAAATTTGTTCTAAAGCAATTCATTCATACATTTCTTTGAAAAAAGTGTTTTTGTTGAGGGGGGGGGGTCAAACATTATAGCCGATCAACCCCTAAATAAACTCACTTGGAAGAGAGAAGAAAATACATGATTGTTATTTATATTTATATGGCTTCATTCTGCAAGGCTGTCTCCACCTCATCACAGCAAAGACGCTGCTGCTTGCCATGTTTTATGACAGCACTGACCTAATCAAATTATACTTTAGAATCAAATTTAAAAATTGTGATTTTAGCCCAGAATTACCATATTATCATAAGCATCCAGACTTCAAGAGACATTGCTTTGATTTGGTACTATTCAGAAGAAAAAAAAACATCCTGATTTGTTTTTTCCTCGTGATTCTAATCTTGGATATTCTAGATAATTTTTCTTACCTCCCTTCCCTGGCTCCATTTTTTCCCCATTTACCTTGAATGTTCCTAATATGCTGTTGTAGTTATGAACCAACACACCAAGGCAGAGTCTTTGTATATAACCTACATGGCAATAAACCCCATTCTCATTTAAGACCTGCAGATATACTTTCCAAGACCACCTTGTACCTGGAAGTTAAATTGTTCATTGAAGATGGGGTTCAGTGTGCTTTTAAACACTTTGGTCTCAAAGGTTTTGGATTTGTCGGGGCAGGTGTAGACTTTCACATAAGGGTCAGAGCTTCCTCCCATGTCCATGGCCTTGAGGCTGTTGGCTTGTTTGATACCAACTGTGAGCTGCAAAAGACAGATAGCAAACAGACAGACAGGTGTTCATCTTGAGTAACACTGTGCAACTGTGTCTCAGACAAAATTGCGTTCCAATACAGAGTCCAGAGTAGTACTGTGTTTGATAAAACTAGTGTAAAGCCTTCAGTGTCTCCAGAGGAGAAAAGTCCTCAAGTGAAATCACCTGAGTCAGCATCAGTTAAAGACTACACATTTGAACTGAAAAATAATCTGTTGGTGTGGTTTCAGAAATAAGTGATTTTACCAGACCTCTGTAGCTGCTCATCTCTGCTTCAGGCTACATTAGCTGCTAGCTAGCATAGCACCTAACTACTTCCTGCTTGGGACTTTCAGACAAAAATATCTATGGAAGTTAATGACGAGAGACAGATATTTTTTTTAGTCCCGTTTTAATTGTGTCATGAATTACTCATACAACGGTTGTCACTTTAAAAGATAATTTTGCAAGTGATAGTATCATTTAGTTTAGTAAGAAACCGCTCAGTGAACTACATTTCTTGTCTCACACAAAGTAAGTCACAGCCGTTAGCTTGACTTGCTAGCTACTTAGCTAACTTAGCTACGTTCCATCCCAAATGTAACGTTATCTTGTGTTTTATCAGCCGGGAAGAGAGAGAAGGAGCGAGACCTGTTATTAGTGTGAGTAACGTTTCATCCTGGTACCAAACACACAGAGAGACCTGTTGTTATAGTAACGTTACATCCTGGTACCCAACACACAGAGAGACCTGTTGTTAGTGTGAGTAACGTTACATCCTGGTACCCAACACACAGTTGTTAGTGCATTTTTTTTTTGGTCTCATGTTGTTCAACTGGCAGGGGCGGGACTTGGGCTGTATAATATTTAAGATCACACTGTTGGACACATTTTAGCCAATGCATTGTGGGTAATGTAGATGCCAGGCTTTGACAAGAGAGAAGAACGTGCGGAATAAAAATGATGGTATCTCTGTTGTATATATTTTGACCATTAAGAGTCTCAGCAGTATGGAGACTCAGAGGCTGGATATGCTGCACTATCAGCAGCTGGTTTAATCACCACAGACTCGGCAGCGTTGTAGTCCAGTGAGTAGAGGAGCTTTCCTCTCCACATTTTGGTTGAGCCATAGCCCAAATCCGTCACATCAGGCTGAACCTGTTGGAGCAAAACAAATGGAGTGAGTCAATGCAGGTGCCAACTGTAGCATTTCTGACCCCCCAAAACAATCCTTTAACAATTTCATAATTGAAACCTGCAAGCTAGCTGGCAGGCTTGCATCCTTGACAATAGGGCAGTGAAGGCCTGTTTATTCCAGTTGTGCTCTGAGGTATTGATAAGGGGAATCGCTACACAATATTGTTTTGCATAATAATCTGTTCCATGTGAGTTACCTGACGAAATGTGCAACTTTGTAGATGTACAGGAATATAATTAGCTACAATTCAATTCAACAAACTACTAAAAATATTCATTTATATAATGTCACTGGGAGAAAGAACAAAAGGCCTGGTACATCTTAAACAATAGAGAGGTTAAGTCCCACCCCTTTGTGTGGACCGACATGGGACTGTTTACTACCATGCATACTTTTTCCTAAATGAAGTTTCCATGGGGACACCACAAGGGGAGGGACTTTGCCATACTATATGTTTTCAAGAGTTTGTGGCAAAGTGCCTTCGGCGAGATCGCCACACTTTTCATATTTAATTTAATATTTGGATTATATTATATATATTATATATTTAATGGCATCTAGTGGCTTCAAAAAGCCAAACACCCCTCCCTTTCACAAGCATGTCAGAGAACTATGGTGGCCTTCAGGTAACTGAAAAATGCTAAAGGCTCTTCCTAGAACCAGTGTCTGTTTTGTCCATCCTTGGCTACTGTAGAACACGGTGGTACAACGTGCCGGAGTCCATGAAAAGGCCCTGTTCCTTATGAAGATGAAGGGTGGTTTCATAAAACGTTCCGAGACAAAGAAGCTGGATTCTAGTATTCTATTTTAGTATTGAAGTATATTTCAAGGGAAACATTTTATCGAATGTCATTTAAACACAAATACTTTTGTAATCACAGTCTGCAAAAGACAATACAAGACACCAGGAGACCTCTGTTCATTTTCCATGTGAAACCAAAAGTCAACGTTCATTTTGTGAATTCTTTGCAGAGCAGAGGTTGATATCATTCACTCTTATACAACATTAATAAACACAGCAGTATGCTTAAAAGGGGTTTATTAACAATAAACAAATAAACATACACTAAGGCCCTGTGCACACGAAGCAAAACAAACTTTTTTTCTTCGTTTTGCCTTGGCGTCGTTTCAAGAAAATCCGCGTCCAGACGAATCCACTGAAAACGACTCAGCGCGCTGTAGTACATATTCCAGGCCTATATGTGGTGCTGTTTCTGCTACAAAAATGCAGAGAAGAGACGGAGCTTGACCGGATGTTTGCCGTTGCTGTGGCAACACGTGAGACCTACGGCTAAATATCCACCCGACCACCCGATCAATAAACACCCATAAGATGACAATTTGGCCCGTATAAATAAAACCAACAATAAGCATCAACAGCCGTCACCCTAAGGACCTTGACAAGGCGTTGTCACACGTTGGGATGGATTAATTAGAACAAAGAGTAGACACGGTCGCGCACATCCAGTTCAAAAGGTGCTGGCCTCAAAATTGTAGACAGGAAAAGCAAGAAGAGGAGACCGCACACATCAGCTCCCTTATGTGCAGATTTATTAGCACATCAATAGTAACGTTTCGAGCTCATAGCTCTTCATCAGACTAACTCATACACATCAGACGCCCCGTTTTTAAAACCTGCCCCTGAGGGTCACATGGTGAGTCACATGGTAAAGGGAATGTATAAATCAGAACCCATCTTGTGTTAAACCAAAACATACAAAAATCAGTCAAAAACTCCATCATAATTAAATAGACCAACACCCATCAGGCCGACTGGCCGTCATACAGATCTAATGAATTAGAGGCGCCTCTAGTAATAGGATGGCTAATTTTCAAAGTCTAGGACAAGGTTATTACATTATTTACATTTTATACATTTTAATCATGTTTAAAGATTTAACATATTTTAAAGTTCAATTACCTATAACCCTGAGCTAGATAAGGAACAATCCAACCACAAAAAAATGGTAAGTTTATAAGTTAACAATATATAGAAGACCAAACATGCATATAATCCAAACAGTAGAACTCCCTCATGATAAGTGTAACATGAGAAGTGACTACTACAATGATCATACGCAGAACACCTCAGGAACCACATATCACACAAAAATGGAATATAAACAATAGAAAATAGCAAATAGCAAATAACAAACAAGATAGCAAATAACAAATAACAAATAACAAGACCCGTCACAGTCGACCCTCATGCTGGATACATCAGGGGAGAATCATCTTAAATATTACACAGACTCTTTCACAATGTTCAACTTCTTCATCAAGCCCCCAACAAAAAAGCTCAAAATGAGCTCACAAAAAAATCACATAAAAGGTCTGATGTTGAAGTCCTCGTTTAGACCCTTGGGAGTTAAGGTGTCTAACGTGTATATCCAGTATAGTTCTCTCTTAAGGAGTAAAGTGTCAACATTGCCACCTCTGCGAGGGAGTTTGATTGATTCAATCCCAATATATTTTAATGAGGCAACGCTGTGAGGCGCTTCTGTGAAGTGAACTGCAACTGGACTGGACGGGTCATGGTTTCGGATAGCACATCTGTGCTCTGTGATCCTCGTTTTTAAAGGTCTTGTGGTTTTCCCAATGTAGGCGAGACCACATGGACATAGAAGCATGTAGATGACATTTTTAGTTTTACAGGAGATAATGCTCTTAATGGGGAATCTCTTTCCAGAATGAGGGTGGTTAAAGGAGTGTGTTTTGTATGTGGAATTGCATTGTTGGCAGTTGCCACATCTGTAGTTACCAGGTTGGATTTGGGTGAGGAAATGTGAAGCGATGGGTGGTGGTCGGTCTGCTCTCACCAGTATGTTATGAAGGATGGAGGTCTTTTATGGATCATTCGAGGAGGGTCCTTGAAGCATCCCTTCAATGCGGGATCCGAGTCCAGGATGAACCTGGTTTCCGCTCCAGAGATCCACTCCTCCTTGTATCCCCTCTGTACGTTTCCAACGATGAGTTTCTGTGTTTGGGGGGTGTAAAGTAGGATTTACCTCTGAAGCGGGTGCTGGGTGGTTTCAACACGTGGCTCCAAAATGTTTGTGGGCGAGTCCATAGTAGATTCTGCCGTCGCGTCGGTATCCATCATAGATTGTGGGGGGACTGTCTGGGGATTGGTGATAGGAGGAAAGGAAACATTAGTGGGCCCGTCTGTTGAACGGGACCCGGAGTGGCCACTGAAGAACTCCTTAAGTCTTAAAGAGCGAAAAAACCTTTCCATATCAATGTACGTAGTGAATTCATTACATTGGGCCGTGGGTACGAATGATAAACCCTTTGAAAGGGCAGATAAACATGTTTCCGAGAGGGACTTACTGGATAGGTTGACGACAACATTCACAGCTGGTCCCGGTTCCTTCTGCGGGTCCAGTATGGTTCTCTTTGTCCTCTGCCCGCGTCAGCATTTCCTCCTCTTCGGCCTCGCAGTGTTTTTCTTTCTAAAAAACCTTGTTCTCGTTCAGAGGGTTGGCTGGAGTCGGAGTCCCGAGAGGAAAGGGAAGAACGCAGCATCGTGTCGTTGTAGTTGTGTCTCCTATGGGCGCTTCTCTGATTTATATTTCCGCCCCCGGAAGTCGCAGCACCGTGTGGCAGCCTCCACTTGTACACAGCGCCCCCCTCGTAGTCCGCCCGGTCTCTCACAAACTTTTTCTTTTTGGACAGTTTTAGTTCTTTGTCAAGCTCATGTTTCCGCTGTTCACATTCCTTTAACATCTTGTCCAATTCCTCCTTGTCCGTCATATTCTCCGTTAGTTGTTTTTTTGTTTCCATTATTTCTTCTCTTACAGTTGTAAGTTGTGTCGTCACCTCTTTGATGGTCAAAGCCATAAGATCAAATGAACATTTATTGAGAATTTCACACCAACGATCACAGAATTCTTTGTTATCTTATGCAGAGAAGAGACGGAGCTTGACCGGATGTTTGCCGTTGCTGTGGCAACACGTGAGACCTACGGCTAAATATCCACCCGACCACCGATCAATAAACACCCATAAGATGACAATTTGGCCCGTATAAATAAAACCAACAATAAGCATCAACAGCCGTCGCCCTAAGGACCTTGACAAGGCGTTGTCACACGTTGGGATGGATTAATTAAGACAAATAAATGCCTATATACATGGGAAGTTAGCTAGCGGTTGTTTGTTAGCATCGTAATAAAGTAGCTTTTTCCCCGGAATATCGCCCCCCTCTCTCGGCTCCGTTTTTTTTCATACAGCGGCCCTGATACGCCGACGTACAGACGAGCAGAATATCTGCTACGAGCACGGAGGCCGCCGTTGTTGTTGTTGTTGTTACGAGACGCGGGGCGATGATGTCAGCGTATTCGTTTTCGCCGTCTACACGAAAAAGATCACGAAACGGAGGGGTGCCGTTTTTTTCTTTTCCACCCTGAGAGCTGGTTTCAAAAAAGTGGATCCGTATGGACGGCAGGGCGAAACTGAAAACGTTTTCGTGTGGACAGGCCCTAAGTCTAAGTGGCCTATCTAACTAAATACTATACATGTGTGTGTGTGTGTGTGTGTGTGTGTGTGTGTGTGTGTGTGTGTGTGTGTGTGTGTCACAAGATGGCGGCTGTGGGTGTCGACCAGTCAGCCATGTGGAGTGGAGGTGTGCTTTGTGGGAGGCCGTGTGGCCCTGCCTGGAGAACAGGTTTCTATATATGTGCATAATTAGTGTAATATATGTAGAGCCGTTAGGAAAGTTAAAAAGAGGTTAAGAGATAAAGAGATTAGTGAGCATGCAAACTGTCTGTTCTAGATCACTAACAACTGAACTTAGGTAACACACTTAACTCAACAATACATCAAACAGAAAAGGTTGCTGTCTTCAGGTTCCTGTGAAGGAAAGTTGCTGTCCTTGAAGTTGTGGATGGAAGCATTTCTAGTGAGATGCGTCTCGACTAGGAATTCTTTGTTGCAGAAGCAGGCTCCAACAGCCAGCTTGTTGGCTGTTTTGAGGGCGCTGCTTGGGGACTTGAGACCTGTGGTCCAAATCCCAGGAGGAAGAGCGGACCTCTGTTCAGGTCGAGGTTGCAGGAGGAAGAGCGGACCTCTGTTCAGGTCGAGGTTGCAGGAGGAAGAGCGGACCTCTGTTCAGGTCCAAATCCCAGGAGAAAGAGGAGACCTCTGTTCAGGTCGAGGTCGCAGGAGGAAGAGCGGACCTCTGTTCAGGTCCAAATCCCAGGAGAAAGAGGATACCTCTGTTCAGGTCGAGGTTGCAGGAGGAAGAGCGGACCTCTGTTCAGGTCGAGGTTGCAGGAAGAAGAGCGGACCTCTGTTCAGGTTGAGGTCGCAGGAGGAAGAGCAGACCTCTGTTCAGGTCGAGGTTGCAGGAGGAAGAGCGGACCTCTGTTCAGGTTATGGTCCCAGTAGAAAGAGGGACGAGACCTGTGGTCAGGTTGACATCTCAGTAGAAAGAGAGAGATCCCAACTTGGTCTGCTTGGTAGGAAGTAAACTTCCACTGCAGTTGACCAATCAGAATGAAATCTGGAGTTCACAGGTACTTGTCACTTTCAGTGACCCAGGCCTGCAGGCAGATGGGGGAGGGGAAAGACCCCCTGTGGAGGTGCGTGGCTGTGTTTCCACACAGAGGACGCTCCAATCTGAATGTTCAAACAATTCAATCTGCATCCATGAATTGTTTCATAGACACAAACCCTGAGGTCCCAACACCACCAAATAGGAACCTTCTGGACTTTCTCTGAAGTTGTGTCCAGGTTCACCATCATGTTTTCTGGCGGGTGTATTCCTCACACTTTCCTCTGAAAAATGATTTAGTTTTGCCCTTAAATTCTGGGGACTAATAAGATGTGTCTTCGTTTGCTAGCACCTGAAGACACATGACGCATTCTGGTTTCCTGTCGCTGTTTTCAAGAAAACCAAACTCCATATAATTTTTTCTCAGCGTAACGTGACGATGTGGACGGACTCAAATATGTCTCCATGGTCGCCAGCTAGCTAGCTGGCTAATAGGCCTCTGCCAACAGATTGACGTGATGTCACAATCATAGCAGAGTTTCTATTGGTCCACAGTTAACGTGGGTGGGAGTAATGGACACAATATGCTTATTTTAGTGGTGCAAATGGTCCCCATCTGTAGATATGCATTATTTAATAATACAGCACAATTTTATAATTCATAGAAAATTATTTCGCGGACCCCCTGGCTATGGGTCACCGACCCCACTTTGAGAACCTTTCTCTCTCTGTTTTAGCTCCATTTTTGGTCTCTACTATAAAGCCTAATCTCACAGAAATATCTTTTTATAACTACAGCCTCTTAACAACCAGTGTGGTAAAACACTGGAAACTATGCCAGTATAAAGTCCATTAGGATCCTTTGCCGTGGTGGATGCCAAGGTTCAACACAAAAACATGTTGTTGATCAAACGCCACACAGGAAGAAGTTCAGGGTGGACGGATGGGTTAATCATGGCACTTTCACCCAGGAGACTGGAGTTTGTGACCTGTATGAAACAAGTCACCATTGAGTTATTTGAAACAGGCTACATAACGCCTGGTTCTTCGGACTATAGGATATTAGTGTCAATACGATGGTCACTTAAATCAGGTGATTATAGAGTCTGGGCCTTGAAAATAAAATCTAACATGCTATAGTTTCTGTTGGGATGTTTCTGTTGGGATGTTTCTTTTGGGACGTTTCTGTCTCTATTATCATTCCTGGTCGAAGCATGGCCTTTGGCTAGAATCGGGCTGATATCGCTACATGGTCTCACGGCAGTTCATGAAATAGTCACACAATTGAAATCTACTGATTTGTGTACATGGAAACTTTTTTTTCCCGTGTCACTCATCACAACTGAATATCTTCAAACTAATGGATTTCAATTGTAGTGTTGAAGTATTTTAAACGTTTTTAAAGTTGGGTGGTGAGTTAGGCTTAAAGTAACTACACACATTAAGTTGAGGGAACAAAACCAGATGTTGGATTTAGGCAACGAAACCTCTTAGTTAGGTTTAGGAAAAACACATTTCTGACTGTTGCATAAACACGGATGCATTTCATTTGTGTGTCCACCATTACAAAATGATCTAATTGACTTTCCATTGGCACTGTTTTTATGTTGAATGACACAATTATTTATTTTTTATTTGTGTCCCTGGACAGAAAACCAACATTGCATTTCGTCTATGTCACAAACCGCTGTGCGACTGTGTTGGATGTAGTGCAGTCTGAAACACTCTTGAGACGTTATGTAATAGATGTAGGTAGTTCTTTTAAGCCAAACCATGAAGTTTTCTTTCCTAACTATGAATTGTTTCCGTGGTGACACTGTGGCACACAATATCACACATTCCTCCTGTTATGACCCTGGGTCATTATTTTGTGTATACTAGGTATACTGAGCTGTCCCTCCTCCTCCCAAGGTGTAAGCAGTCTCCTCTGAGTGTGTGTGTGTGTGTGTGTGTGTGTGTGTGTGTGGGCGGGTGTGATTGATAGCAGGTTGGACCTACGGATTGGCTAGAGCTGGCTGATTGCCGACCCAGGATTGGTCAGAGGCAGGAGAGGAGCCTTTTTCAAGCACCGGCTGACTGCAGTCTCCCTCTCTCTCGACCCGTTTCCCCACATCCAACGAGGACTGGTGTCAAATGTGTAGTAGCCTATTGTCAGACCCTGTTTTAGTGAGACCCGTAGCTTTTAACTGAATTATTGTAAACAAGTAGAAAGTAAGTGTGGTAGCCCAGTAGGAGGGAGAAGCCGTTTCTTTGTTAACCCTTTTTCTCCTGTTTTTCTTATTTAGGAGTTAGGTAAGCCTATGTCTTTTTGTTACTATTTTTGTTTGTGTTAGGAAGGTAGGGGGTTATACTCTTTTGTTTGTTGTGTTGGCTTTGTCTCCCTCTGAAAATAAATGCTACCTGTAATTTATATAACCTGTGACACTGGCCTTCTTGGGAGTGGGAAGACAGGGGGAGAGCTCATCTTGTCATGTCTCTGGTTCCCCTAGACCAGGGGCGTAACACTCCATAATACACTGTTCACAGGTCCTGGTGATTTCACTCATTTCTGTTGGACCAGGTTGGAAATATGTAATTATCAGAATCCTTATGTATTATCAGAAAGGATCAGATTCTCCTTCAGAGGTCGCTGTCACTCACCAGAGCTGAGGTGGTTTTTCCTTTCACTCCATTAAGATTGATCTTCTCATTCTTCTTCGCCTGCTTCTTGGTCTTTTTGCAGCAACACTTGGTGCAGATGCACAGACAGCAGATCAGAATCAGCAGAGCGGCGGCTGCAGCGATGCAGTAAATTGCCCAACGAGGCACTGCGGGAGATGAGATGGTAGACAGTTAACTTTAAACGAGCGGTTGGAATGTTTTCATCTCAGGTCCCATCAGCCTCATTCAAAAATATCTTGCTGTTTTTTCTTAAATTTGTTCTTAAGAACGTCAAATTCATGACATGTTCTTAAGAATAATTTGCTTATAAGTAATTTTTTTAAAAGACCATAATGCTCTGTAAATGCATGCATGTAGATTACCATGTAACTCACATTTACAGTAATCGTCTACATGCTACATGCATTTTTAACATTTCAATAGGCCTGTAAATAAACCGTAGGCCATCATGTATGAAAACTAAGCTCTGAGAGCACATTACCTGCACACTGTTTTAATAACTCCAAAACAAAAAATGGGATTAATTGTATTCTCTGTTTTATTCTTCTCGCAAACCTCTATACACTGAGGACCGATGATGTTGTTGTACCTTCTAACAAGGATCGTGACGTACCATGCAACCCCACTCCCTTTCTCCTGAACAACTTATCCCAGCAACACAAATGTATATCATTGGCTGTCTTAACAGCAGCAAAGAAATTGCTGGAATCCACCAGATAATCTTGTAATATCTCATTGGCTGAATACTAATATCGATGTTGTCACTATGGAACTCTCAGTGGCTAGGATGCATAGTGCTAAAGAGAATACCATAATATCATGGACAAGAGCACTAAGTCAAATCCATGAACTAATGGCATTGTAATGAATGCTATTGTTTTTATCCAGAAACACATTTATCATTGTGTTTATCTATCGAGGTCTAGGTGGGGTGGGTGGATCGATGGTAGGGGTTGCCTTAAGTTTTAGTTCTTTGGTTTATTGCTTATGTCATTTTGTCATTCGTCTGGGTTACAATGCACAGTGTTGTTGTGAGTCTTTTGTTGATATACCTGCAGGGCTTTTTCGGGATATCCAGCTATTTCCTCTCAGTATCGATGTTTTTTACTGTGGATTGTTTGTAGATCACTCTGGTAAATACTGTGACATAACATTGAGATGGCTGATAATAACGAGTATATCGTTTATCAATGCTACTCAGCCCTACTATGAATTCACCTAATGGTTATATGTTTGTTTGTGTTTTCCGTATGTCAAAATAAAATACAAAATTGATGAAAACTAAACTATTTTTATAGGAAAGTAAATCCACCTGACAGGTGTGGCATATGAAGATGCTGATTTGACAACATGGTTGTTACACTGATGTGGCATGGGCAGGTCACAATAAAAAATATACATTTTTAATTATTTTGTTATAAATAAATCTAGGACTTTTGCTTGTAAAATTAGACTACTTTTACTTAAGTAATAGATGTGAGTACTTCTTTCCTTTGGGGAGTGAACTTTGGTTTAGGTGAAGCTGCTGCTAGTGACTCACAGGGGATCTTGTTCAGAAGGTCGTTGAGGAAGTTGGCAGCAGCGGCGGCGAATGGGTTGACGGTGGAGTTAGTGTGGTTGATGGGCTGAGTGGCCACTAGAGGAGTGGTGAAGGGAACAGAAGAATTTGGTGTTGGTTGGATGGCAACCATGATGACGAGGATGAAGAGAAGTGCTGCAGAAGAAAGAAGAATGAAAAGACACAAATAAATAAACTAAATTTAACATGTATAAACCAGCGGTGGAATGTAAATACATTTACTCAAGTATTTAAATACACGTTTGACATTGTTGTACTTTAATTGAGTATTTCCCTGGAATAGCTCATTTGTCTTTTAATGTTCTGTGGCTAACACTAACGCAGTTAAAGGAGTGTTTACGAACTACTACACATAAAAACATGAAATGCTCTGTACATTTTACATTTTCTGCTTCTTGACTTGTTTTGGATATCAACACACAAAGCAACACTCCATCCTTCAGTTCACCACAAACAATTAGAATTAACACGGGACAGGAAGTCATCTGTCAAGACACAAGTATAGGGTGGATGTAATAATACAAGTAACTCAAATGTAGACTTACTGCATAACAACAGTGAGGAATGAAATCAAACAAACATCGCAGACGTCAAACTGCAGACATGACTGAGTGGAAACCCGCCTTCGGGCCTTCAGGCCTCCACCATGAACAAACATATGCAGAACATCAACCCTCAGTGTGATTCACACTCTGATAACAGCCACAAAGCTTCAACAGTGTTCCCAAGCAGAGGAATCCCATTTGATTAAGTCAACAGGCCTGGAAGCAATTCCTCTAATGCAGTACTACGAAGATACCTCGCCTTAACCCTCATACCAAGTCTTAACACTCAAGCAGCCCTTTAAAGGAAGTGTGGATCAGAGAGAATGTCATCAGCAATTCATTCCTTTCTAAAAAAAAAAGGCATTTGAAAACTGAATGTGTTACAGTCGCTGCGACAAGGCCATCCCGTTTAAAATGGTCGAATCGGAGAATCCAACAGACCGATCCTTCATGACTCAACGTATTCCAATATTTATCGCATGATGGTGACGACTGGATTTTAATCAACAAGCAGGAAGAGATTTCAGAATATACTTTGGAAATAAATTATGTAAATAATGATGACAACTAGCCATGTGAACTAGCTAAAGTTAGCATTGCTGTGAGAAAAAAAGTACACAGCTTAACCAAATTCAATTACATTTTCAATTAATTGAACCTGAAAATGGTCCTGTGCCAGTGGCGCCAGCAGTGAAGCATATTCTCCATCACAATATGAAATAAAAAGAATAACTGATCTCTGGCTCCATTTTTCCAACGTTTCTTGTGTTGTGACAAGTCACAAGTTTTAAAGGAGCGTCCCTGTGATTTAGTATTACTCGTTCATGAATTCGGGAGACCCACGAGAGACAGATTAAAATAAGAATAGTCCAAATCAAAGCAGCAGAGATTGAGATATGCTAGATAGTTCTAGCTAAAAATAACCTGGAATTAGCCAGGAAGAGAAAGAAGGAGCAAGACCTGTGTGAGTAACGTTACATCCTGGTACCCAACACACAGAGAGACCTGTTATAGTAACGTAACATCCTGGTACCCAACACACAGAGAGACCTGTTATAGTAACATTACATCCTGGTACCAACACACAGAGAGACCTGTTATAGTAACATTACATCCTGGTACCAACACACAGAGAGACCTGTTATAGTAACATTACATCCTGGTACCAACACACAGAGAGACCTGTTATAGTAACGTTACATCCTGGTACCCAACACACAGAGAGACCTGTTATAGTAACATTACATCCTGGTACCAACACACAGAGAGACCTGTTGTTATAGTAATGTTACATCCTGGTACCCAACACACAGAGAGACCTGTTATAGTAACATTACATCCTGGTACCAACACACAGAGAGACCTGTTGTTATAGTAATGTTACATCCTGGTACCCAACACACAGAGAGACCTGTTATAGTAACATTACATCCTGGTACCCAACACACAGAGAGACCTGTTGTTATAGTAACGTTACATCCTGGTACCAACACACAGAGAGACCTGTTATAGTAACATTACATCCTGGTACCAACACACAGAGAGACCTGTTGTTATAGTAATGTTACATCCTGGTACCCAACACACAGAGAGACCTGTTATAGTAACATTACATCCTGGTACCCAACACACAGAGAGACCTGTTGTTATAGTAACATTACATCCTGGTACCCAACACACAGAGAGACCTGTTGTTATAGTAACGTTACATCCTGGTACCCAACACACAGAGAGACCTGTTGTTATAGTAACATTACATCCTGGTACCCAACACACAGAGAGACCTGTTGTTATAGTAACGTTACATCCTGGTACCCAACACACAGAGAGACCTGTTGTTATAGTAACGTTACATCCTGGTACCCAACACACAGAGAGACCTGTTGTTATAGTAACGTTACATCCTGGTACCCAACACACAGAGAGACCTGTTGTTATAGTAACGTAACATCCTGGTACCCAACACACAGAGAGACCTGTTGTTATAGTAACGTTACATCCTGGTGCCCAACACACAGAGAGACCTGTTGTTATAGTAACGTTACATCCTGGTACCCAACACACAGAGAGACCTGTTGTTATAGTAACGTTACATCCTGGTGCCCAACACACAGAGAGACCTGTTGTTAGTGTGAGTAACGTTACATTCTGGTACCCAACACACAGAGCGACCTGTTGTTATAGTAACATTACATCCTGGTACCCAACACACAGAGAGACCTGTTGTTATAGTAACGTTACATCCTGGTACCCAACACACAGAGAGACCTGTTGTTATAGTAACATTACATCCTGGTACCCAACACACAGAGAGACCTGTTGTTATAGTAACGTTACATCCTGGTACCCAACACACAGAGAGACCTGTTGTTATAGTAACGTTACATCCTGGTACCCAACACACAGAGAGACCTGTTGTTATAGTAACGTTACATCCTGGTACCCAACACACAGAGAGACCTGTTGTTATAGTAACGTAACATCCTGGTACCCAACACACAGAGAGACCTGTTGTTATAGTAACGTTACATCCTGGTGCCCAACACACAGAGAGACCTGTTGTTATAGTAACGTTACATCCTGGTACCCAACACACAGAGAGACCTGTTGTTATAGTAACGTTACATCCTGGTGCCCAACACACAGAGAGACCTGTTGTTAGTGTGAGTAACGTTACATTCTGGTACCCAACACACAGAGCGACCTGTTGTTATAGTAACGTTATACAGACATTGTAGCTTCAGCATTTCAGCACGAAGGACACAGCATGGGATCTCCAATCGACAGAAAGCAGTTATACCTGCAGTAAGATCCTCTATGGCCCACACCCCAAAAAAACAATATGGCGTCCGTTATCATCAAATAATCACAGTCTTCGCTGAGAATATTGACTACAAAACGAGCAACACCCACTGAACGTCTCCTAAATGAAAGCTGGAATCATTTTACTCACTAAGGATGTCGACATCCCTGCTCGCTGGCTGAAGTGTTTCTGGTCTGTTTGCCTCAGAATTAGAGAACGAGTGGAGAGGAAGGAGGTGACGTTTTCCTAAAAACAATGAACAGAGAGAGGAAATGTCTCCTCCCTCCGTCTCCATCAAGACTGTTTTCAATGTAATCAGCAGGAAAACACAACATCTATCCGTACTTTTTCTTCAAAAAATAAGAACCGTGTATAGGAATTCTCTGTTACAAGTCATTCAAATGAAGACTGAAGTCATTACAGTCAAACAGAATATTTAAGATGTGTACAGTTACAAGAGAGATTTAAATCAAATCCTTTGCATCTGATTGGACCGCTATAATGTAGCATGACACGGACCTATTAGCTGTGGGTCCACACACACGTGCCTTATTGATAAAAGTTAAGATTGATCAATAGTTGGATGTCATGACATTATTGGTTGAAATTGGTTGGGTAGTTGAGAATGTGCATATTTTGTTTTACAGGAAGAAATTATTTCACATTAAATAAAAATACATAAAAAATGTGCATTTTTCATTTAATCTTGCCTTTAAAAAATAAAGAACCAAAGTAAAAGAACTCATTCTGCAGAATAACATATTTTTGTACTCTTATTTTGCTCCGTGTGATAGTGATAGTGAAGCGGTGATTGATAATGGATGGATGGATGATGGATGGATGATTATTGCTGTATTGATGTGTTCATTACTTTAATGTTGCAGCTGGTAAAGGTGGAGCTCATTTTAATAACTTCATATAGGCTACTGCTAAACTGGTTGATTAATCTGTAATCATATGTCATAACTTAAAATTGTACTTAAGTACAGTCATTGAGTAAATACGTACATTCCACCACAATTACCATGAATACATTTAAAAACTGTTTTTACGGGCCCCGATTCAAATCCTGCTTTGGGCCCCACGAGGGCTTGGGCATCCACGGCTCACACGGCTTTGTTCCTGTGCTGGTCCTCCTGTCTGTTTCTACAAACTGGAAACCCAAACAGAAACTCCAAACAGTAGTTCCACTTCAGCAGATTAAAGTGTTCAACTGTCACAAGTTTCCTTAACTAGAAGAACAGCCAATAGCTGTCTACATACGGTTACTTTGGAGAACATTACAATGATTCACATTTATTTCCTGAAGACTTACCCTTACCCCACACGGCCATCAAAAGAAACAAAAATCTGAAAGACCTTTTGGTCCATGCTTCCTTGAAAAACGGCAACCAAGCAATGTGCACTTCGATCCATTAAACATGCGATGAACAAGTATACAGGTCTGGGGGCTCCAAGCTGTAGCATTTATGGTAAATTGTATGTGGGATGTACCAAAAACAAGTTGCTACAACGATTACATCAACATGTACTCTATATCACGTTCATCTAAAACATCGGAACTTTATACACATTTCGGGCACACGGTATGGACAACCTGCTTGAAAAGGGAACGGGTTGATCACCAAACTAAAAGGTGCCCAGTGGCTGGACTGGGTTGTGGAGGTTCGTATGGACTAGGTCCAGTCATCCAGTCCATCAATGGTATTCTGGACCTACTTGAATTTATTTTGACTATTGTTCTAGGGCTGAAGTTCTGCGTGCCTGTGCTCTTGTCCGTCTTTCTAAAAAATCGTTTTCCCCTAACCTTAAATCTTCACCCTAAGGTGTAATGATTTACATTATGGGGACATTCAGTTGTCTCCATTTTGTCCCAAAAATAAGGGGAGTCCCCACAATTTGAGTGTTTTATCAAACTTCTGTTTCCACACATCAATCAAAGAGTCAATCAACCAATCAATCACTCAATCACTGAAGACAAGGCAGGAAATGGAAAGTATAAAAGAATCATTCGGGAATCAGGAAAATGAGCGCTGTGATAATGATGTCAAATTTTGAAGGGAAGGAAAGAAGAAGTGGATATAAGAGGTGGAGGATGAGAAGAAATATGGGAAGAAAGAGAAATAAGTAACGCAATGGCCGAAACGTAAAACCTTCTATCTGAAAACATCACTTTTTTGAGAAAACAAAAAAAAAACTTTTTCTTGCAGAATGCTATTTGTTAAAGATACCCAATGCATAATACACTGTTTTTGGACCATATTACTAGATTATGTGTTAACAATACAGGCTATGTATTGTTAAAGTTAAATCTGCCAATCAGAAAATCCTGCAGATTGGAGGTTTTGCTTTTCGGTCATCGAGAAAGAAGAAAGACTCTGAAGTTGTCTACTGAAGCTGAAGAAACTACACTACAGGTGGCAATGTGGGATAAAACATTGCTTTTCAGGCACTGATTCATTTAGAAAGTTTGGTCTTTTTACAGTATCTCTCATGTCATGTCTTCTTTCAGACTCGAAAACATTTTATTTTACTACTTTGTCTGTTTGTATCTTTAGATTCCTCCTAAATTCATCCAAAGTTACCATAATGCCTCATTTCCATAAATATTTTAGAAAACTTGTAATCAAAAAAATAATCATCTTAATATCAGTAATGAACTGGGGAAGTTTCAAGGTGATATCTTATAGTTCATTCTATTCTATTCAACTGTAGGGTCTTCAAAATGAGTTTTACAATCCATACCTATAAGATTTTCTCTGAGCCAGAAATCTCTACTGCAGTACCACGTTCATTCCTATCTATAGTCTGAAGGTGTTTAGAGAGATTTTTTTACATCATTCATAGACTCATTTATACGTGTTATTCCTAAACACGGAGAAAATATATTTTTATGAATGGCTGGTTTTTTTCTGATTTCTTCGGATGCCAAGAGATAAACATTCCCTCTGTACAAACCCGTGACTCTAATGCGTCAACAAAAATGAGCACATATTAAATACAATAATACATCATTTGCATATTTAAACATACCATTACAGAACACTTGTAACACAAAAGATAATTGTCTTAATGTCAGTAATCAAGTTTTATGGTGATACCTCACTTATTGACCTTCTTCACCTCTTAACCACAAACAAAACGAGCGGCTGCAGTTCAAACAACCAGATCCAGTTTCCAACGTGTGCCAACTGAGCAATTACATGAAACAAGAAAACAGAAGATGTGAAAGAGGAAACAACGTACCTGAGTGTGAGTCCGGAACTTTTATTTCATCGTTTCATTTATTTTCTCTTTTGTTCAGTCGGCTGTGAAATGAGTTTTTCTATTCTATCCTGCTGTTTTTCAGTCAGCCATCTTCAACTCTTTAGCATGCGTCGACTTCAACCCGCAGCAGCCACCACACCTGCTGAACACACACATTAACACACACGCTCACTACGTAGTCTGTAGTTCAAACAGAGGTGGAGCAACGCTGCTAAAATACCAGTTATTCAAATATGTGTCATGAAGGCTACTGCAGCCAGGAGAGGGGATAACGCGCCTCCTTGAATTAAAGACAGAGGGCCCTAGTTTCGTGGCGCAGCGCAGGGCGGCGGAGGGTGGCGGAGCCGGCGCAATGCAAGTTTCGACCCGCGCAGCCTTGCGCACGGTGAAGGTGCGTGTCCACAGGCAGCGGTGTTTCCCAATGCTTGACACTGCCCCCACGATTTCCGTTGGTACTGCAACGTTTGGTCCGTATCGGTACGCATCCGCAAGCTTGCAGGATACGGACAGAAATACGGACGAAATGTACGCAGAGAACAGATAGAAGGCTCCGTCCGTATCCGTATGCGTGTCTAGCGTAGATATAAATGAGCCTCAAGGGCAATTTAGAGTCATCAATGAACCTATCCAAATCCTGCATGTCTTTGTGACTGACTGTGGGAGGAAGCCGGAGAACCCGGAGAGAACCCGTGCTTACACGGAGAGAACATGCAAATTCCACACCGAAGGAACCTGGGGCCAACCCGGGAATCGATCCCGGGACCCTCTCGTAGTGGGGAGCACATTTCCTGTAACCGCTGTAGCATGAAATCATGGTGGAATTAACTACCTACCTAGCTCACTAGAGGGCTTGTGAGCTAGCTCTGTTTTTTCAGAGAAGCACTGTCCGTATCTGTTTGGCACCCATTTGAATTGGGCGGTTCACCCGGCAGAGCTCAGCCACCATGTGATCTTCAGCTAACTAGCCAGACATCCGGTAGCACTGTCGCTGTGAGGCGACAGTGCTACCCACTACACCACTACACCACTGGTGTAGTGGGTGTAGCTACCCACTACACCACCGTGCAGGCCGGCTGAAATATAGCAGGTCAACAAATATGGGTTGGAATTAAAATTACATTTTGTGCAGATATTCATGTTCATCAAAGAATAGTCCTAATGACCTTTGTCCTCCGACTCTACAAATGTGTTCAGAACTAAGAGCATTAGCCTTGGCTGTACTTTGTGTTTATTGCTAATGACCAATTAGCTTGCTAACCATGTTAGCATGCTAAACTTAAGATGCTGTAAAGATTTAAACTGCCAAAAATCAACATGTTTTATATCTATCCTCCCACATATTCGTTTCACTTCATATTGTAAACTTTTACACAGTCCTCCTTAACTGAACAGCATGTCAACTTTTAGAAAAATATATATTTTATGTGTATTACTATATTTATGTATACTTTTTTTCACGTTCTGTAATGTCAGTTGTATGCCTCCATGCCAGCGACAGCAGAATTTGACATGTTTGGGCGGTGCATCAGTCCACCTCGTTGTCAACGTAATCTCTCTGGAATGCCGTGAGGAAGTGTCTTCAAACGTCCACTTCAAGGATGAACTTATTTGAATTTCATGATCGAATGTCACTGTAACCTTACAAAACACGATATTCTCCATAACGCAACAAGAACTGATAATTGATCTGTCTCTTGACTTTTACATTTTCGATATTCAGCAAAATGGTTTTGGGTTCTGGTTTCGTTAACCGAAATTTGCTTAGTGATATTGTTGCAATATATTAGCAGATCATAGAAATGGAAGGGAGTAGAATGGACATTTTTCAATGGCGATGTGAGTAGCTGGGAAAAAAAGAAAAAAAGTCATGGTGGCAACACGTCATTGGGGCTGTAAAGTGTTGTCGCAGCTGACTGGCAAGAGAGGGGACCCAGCTCCGGATGTCTGGCTAGTTAGCTGAAGATCACATGGTGGCTGAGCTCTGCCGGGTGAACCGCCCAATTCAAATGGGTGCCAAACAGATACGGACAGTGCTTCTCTGAAAAAACAGACGGGCACATGTCCCGTTACCGCTGTAGCATGAAAGCATGATGGAATTAGAGTGTTAGCTCACAAGCCCTCTAGTGAGCTAGGTAGGTAGTTAATTCCACCATGATTTCATGCTACAGCAGTTACAGGAAATGTGCTCCCCACTACTCGTCTTCTATATTTGCGAGGTTGAAGTTGGCACTGACCCAGACAGGCATAGTCTGACAAAACTCGACAATTATTGTAAATAAGTAAAAGAAAAGACGCACACTGTAGCGTTGTTCAACTGATACTGCATTTATTGGTTTAAATGGTGAGATGAGGCCAGAGACTACTAGTGTAGCAACCAGACCAGGAAACAACTATCAACAGCTCCCGTTGACATTTCTATTGTCCTTTAAAAGGGTAAATCAACACTTCCAAGTCCTGCACAAATCACCAAAGTCACAGCCGGCGCCAAACTCACTCACACATTTTAAATGTTGCATTCCTCACCAGCTCACGCCCTTTGTCTTCATGGCATTTGTTGGTGCACTGCTGTACATACTGAATATTTTGGAGTGCTACGGCCAGCTGCAGATCAGCTGGAGATAGAAAAACGAGGACCCGAGGCTCCATGGCACCAATACAACGCCACAGGGAACACTTGAGTTGTCGAAGCCAAATGCTGTTAATGAACATGTCATTCCCTGGTGCAAGAGAAGGAGCAACACTTCTGATTGCTAATGCTTCTTTTCGCTCCTTAACTCAACACTACTACTATATTCCATAAATTATCACCTTCACACCTACCTGCGTCCAAACTCTCTACAGAGCCGTTTATACTCTATATGCCGTTATGACGTGTTGGATGGTCTGGAAAAAAAGTCACTGAGTAGGATTGAATTTTGGTTGAACAAATTTATTTTGACGATTTCTCCATTTTTTTCCTGTAGTTTTGAAACACCTGCTGTGATGCCACTGACTAAAAGTCAACGTGCTTCAACGATTTTCACCCACAGTCCAACTTGAAGAGTGTAAGATTGAACGTTTAAAACTTTGTTTCCTATTCTGGTGGTTACACATCATATTTATGGAGTTAGAGTCTGTAAAAAACAGAAACAAAAACACTCCCTTCTCCCGTCACAAGAGAATGCGCTGCCACCCAGCCCAAAATAATATTTATATCTCTATGTCCTGTAAATGAATGAGTAATATGCTCCTCTGGGTTCCATTAAACTATGTGTTTGAAAGCATAAAAGACTGATATGCAGTCAGTGTGTAACCCCTCCTGCATCGTTTTATTGCAAACGTTTAAATAACAGAACTAAATGCGTTACAGTTTGGATGTACAGAGGATCCCGGGGGGGTTGGACACACAAAGCTCCTGGTTTCTCCTCCTCGTTATGTACAGTGAAGGTGCAACAGTGGCCGGCGGATCAGAAGTTGATGGCTTTGCCGAAGGAAGCGGCCAGGTTCGCTTCCCTGAATGCCTCCGACACCGTCTGCAGCAGGTGGAGAAAGGGGGGGGGGGGGGGGGGGGGGGGGTGGAAGAGAAAGAAGAAAGGGATGAAGCAAAAGAAGACTTAATTTCAGTCTGTTCATGTTTTAACTGTTATTATTAGGGATGCACGATACCTATAGCATTATTGGATATCGGGTTCAATATTATTATTATTATTATTATTAGTAGGAGTACTTGTAAAACTACTTTGATACCACTGCAGCAACGTGACATTAACCTCTCCCCATTGAGCCTAATAAGCCGCCCAACATGTTAATCATCATTTAGCAGCAGCTGCAGCACGTGAGCTAAACAGACAGTTTAGACTCCAGTTCTATTTTGTGGGTTTTCTTTATGTATACACGTGTGTGTGTGTGTGTGTGTGTGTGTGTGTGTGTGTGTGTGTGTGTGTGTGTGTGTGTGTGTGTGTGTGAGTGAGTGTGTGTGTGAGCGAGCGTGTTCGTGTTTGAGTGTCTGTGTGAGCGTGTGTGTGCGTGTGTGAGCGTGTGTGTGTGAGCGTGTGTGAGCGTGTGTGTGTGCGTGTGTGAGCGTGTGTGTGTGTGTGAGCGTGTGTGTGTGTGCGAGTGTGTGTGCGTGTGCGAGTGTGTGTGCGTGTGTGAGCGTGTGTGTGTGTGTGAGCGTGTGTGTGTGTGCGAGTGTGTGTGTGTGTGCGAGTGTGTGTGTGTGTGTGTGTGAAGACATACAGGATGGGCGTGGCAGACTCTGGCGATGTCCTCACAGGAAGCCCCATACTCCATGGCCAGAGCAGCTTCATTAATCATCTCTCCCGCTCCCTGCAGGGAAACGACACCTTTTAACTAGGGCTGTCAAAGTTAACGCGTTAATAACGCGTTAACGCAACATCCTCTTAACGGCGTTAATTTTTTTAACGCGCGATTAACGCTCGGTATTAAAAAAAAAAAAAAACGCGCATTGTTTGATTTATGGCCGTCGGTGGCACCTGTAGTCTTGATCCAGAGGGAAGGTGCGCGTCCACAGGCAGCGGTGTTTCCCCGCGTCCCATTCATTGTATTCTGGTAGCGTTGCGGCGCTCTGATCATCAATCAGAGGCGCCGGGCTCGACTCGCCGCCTCGGGAGCGCTCGCGAACGCTCGCAAAAATATGTTGTTTGAAGGAGAGCGCCTGTCAATCATCCTCTAGTGGCAGCCCACCAAGCGTGCAATACTGGGAAGCGGCGCGTCCACACGCGTTTAAAATCGATTTGTGAACGGCAAATTCACCTTCAAAAGACTGCCAGATGGTTCAGTCGATAAGACCAAAGTCATCTGCGCGTACTGTGGGTATGAAATGAGCTACCATAGAAGTACGTCCAGTCTGAGATATCACTTGCAAGCCAATGCACTTATATCCTAACTGTACTTATCTCCTGTTACACTATCTCCTGTGACATGTTCACTTTAATTGTTTGTGATATATTCTTATAACCCTGTTTTGATCCCATGTTTTGGTAAGGGGATATTTGAAGTGTTAAATAAACATTTTCATAAATCAAGTATATTTGCCCTTATGTTGTTAAAAGTATTAAGAATATGAAAAAAATTCATTAAAGTACATTTAGAAGAAAAAAAAATGTAATAAAAAAAATGTGATTAATTTGCGATTAATCGCGAGTTAACTATGGACAAAATGCGATTAATCGCGATTAAAAAAATCAATCTTTTGACAGCCCTACTTTTAACACATCGCTGTTTGAGGAACACGTTTTATTGAAGCTTGTCTCTCCAGTGACGTTTGTTGGTCAGACCAACACTTATGCACAGTCAAACTCGTCAGGAACTCTTAACAAGAGTGACAGGAAAGCCAACCCACGAGCACTGAACATCTTTTCAACCACGCCTCTGTGCTTCAGCTTTCTTATAGACCAACATGCATAACGCTACATGAAGACGAATTTAGACCATATTTAAAAAAAAAAAAAAAATTACATAACATGTTTACTAAACTTTCATTTTTTTAACCAAATGTAAATGACACATCTAAAAACAAAACTATTCAACATTTTTTAGATGTGAAATTGCTTCTTGGGAATTCAACTATATTGCCAAAATGCTACAATTTTGCACATTAAAAGTATATTAGGTATATTCATTTCATGCTAACAGTTCAGTTATAATCTCACTGGAACAAATTGTTTGACTTTTAATTATTTGTACAACAATAACATTTTTGCATTTTTTTCCACTGCTCCCGTAAAAAAAAAAAAAAAAACATTGCAACATTCATTAAAATTCTTTTAACAAGCAGCAGTGAATTTCAGGGATTTTAATCCACAACAATCCCCAAAAAGGTAGCAAATAAACTGGAGGGACTGTAGTTACGGACTCACAGTTATTCATGTGTCTGTTTGGGATGAAAGCACTTACAGATCCGAGGATGTGAGCTCCCAGCATCCTGTCCGTTTCCTTGTGGCTGAGGATCTTCACCATGCCGTCAGTGTCGGCATTGGTCTTGGCTCGGCTGTTTGCTGCGAAGGGGAACTTGCCGACTTTGTATGGGATGCCCTGAGGAGGAGGAGGAGGAGGAGGAGGAGGAGGGGGAGGGGGAGGAGGAGGAGGGGCAAGAAGAGGAGAGTCGGACTGTAAAACCACTGCTAGACACAGAGACTATATATCAGTTTATTATTTCAAAATCAACCAAAATAATGAAAATAGTCTTTGCGTCAGGCTGGTGCAGAGTGCTTACAGGCGACTGCCATTAGAGCTCAAACAACTATCGATTCACTGAAAACATTTAGAAAGACAAAAAGCTTTCTCCATAATATGATTATAAAATGAAGACTTTGGGGACTGTTGGTCAGACAAAACAAGGCCATCTTAAGAGTTGCCGAGTGTTGGATAGAATGGGATTAGATGGCACTCGGCTTGTGGTGTTTAATGTAATGTGTTTAAATAAATGTTGACTTTTGGACACAGTGAAACATTTGGGAACACGAGTCAGACAGGATGCGCCCCCTGGTGGCCACTTGTTAAAATGCAGGTTTAAAGCACTTCAGTGTTGGCTTCACTTTTGAGGACGGGAGGGTGTCGCCTGGAAACAATCCTACGCAGCCATCACTAAACTCAACAACTTGATACTAATAATGTTAGTGGAACCTGACCTCTATCTGACACTATGCAGAAGTACCGGCTGAGACTCTCGACTTGTAAAAATATCTTAAAATGATCCATCTTAAATATCTTGACAAACCTCATACAAGTAATTCATGGCTAAGATCAAAGAATTATTTCTCCCGCCATTGACTTCCGCATATATTTTTTTCCGAAACAAGGTCCCTTAGCTGTTCTGTGATGTCAGCCAGCTCTGCGTGGCTGGTTGAGCCATAAACTATAAACACAAGCCACCCTCTTACACAGTAATATGTAGAAGGATCAATACAATATTGTGTTCACAACTTGTTTCTGCTGCCCCCAAGTGGCCAATGTAAATCAGTCATTGAGTGTTAAATAATTCAAATTGTATATGATGTGCATGTGTATTATACAGACAGGATTCTCACCTCCTCTTTGAGCTGCTCCTCGGTCTTGCCCACCCAGGCCACCTCAGGGTGAGTGTAGATGACGGAGGGAACGCAGTTGTAGTCGATGTGCACGGCGCCGCCGGCGATGCCCTCCACGCAGATGATGCCCTCATCCTCAGCCTTGTGGGCCAGCATTGGCCCAGCGACCACGTCACCGATGGCATGAATACTGAGGGAGGACAACCAGTTTACTACACTGAATGTCACAATGACTCTTTTTGACTCCCGAAAATTTAACTAAAAGAAACTGAACCGAAAGTTGCATTTATTGTAATCAATAACTGATGAATAATATGATGATGTAACTCATTATATTTCCATCATCCGCTGGTCGAACACTTGCTTACACCACTACTTACTACATTTAATGCAAATTATGGCATTTTATTTATTTAGAAGTTACATTTTTAATATACCTGAACATTTATTTTCTTACCTCAACATTTTATTATATTATTGGTATTTAATATAAACATGATTAATTTAAATCAATTCTCTTGTATTTGTGTACAGGCCAGTCTCGCTCTACTTCAATTTAAATACCGTAGATGACCATTTAGTAGCCCGGGCGTTTAATATGCTAAATCGACTTGGAGCTCAGGCGTTTATAAGAACCAGGCGCGTATTTGCAACAGGCTACAATTTATTTTTGCAATGAGCAGCACCAGACCATCATGCAAAGAACAAGGAGCTCACCATAGCACCACTGGAACAAAACTACTTTTTCCCCCCGACGCATCTTTATTGACATCAGACAATAAATACAAAGACAGTTTGTCTGTGTTACCGCGACACAGGGAGCTGATCAGAGCAGTGTTATGAATGATAACGGAAGGGGGGGTCGATCGCGGTAATTTCAACACTGTACATTAGCGCATTTATCTATATCCCTATATCCCTCAGTCTAGCGCGCCTGTGTTTGTGTCTGTGTGTGTGTGTGTGTGTGCGCGCGCCTGCATGCGAGAGAGAGAGAGAGAGCGAGAGGAGGGGCTGACTGACAGAAGAGGTGAGAGCCGGTGAAGTGCTGTTAAAAAAAAAACTTTTGTTTTCTGTGCAAGACTATGGTAAACACTTAATCGCCCGGGCGTTTAATTGAACCGGCGTTTATTATGCCAAATGAGGTCGGACCCCCGGCGGCTATTAGAGCACAGGCGCGTATTTGCACGCGGGCGATTATTTGGTCATCTACGGTAAGTAGTTCACTATTTGCTCTGCTGAATCTCAACTTTTGCCAAAATATGATTGTTGGATTTCTAAAATCACATTTTCAATGTAAAAGGAGACGATGAATAAGCCATAAGGGGTTTTCTTGTCTCACAGAGGACTCTACCTGGGCACTTTGGTCTGGAAGCGGTTGTTGACAGGGATGCGGCCCCTGTTGTCCAGCTCGATGCCGACAGAATCCAGACCCAGGTTCTGGGTGTAAGGTCGCCTGCCGATACAGACCAGCAGCACGTCGCACGTCAGAGTCTCGTTCTTCCCTCCGGCCGCCGCCTCCACTCTGAAACACAAAGGCGGGGTTACTCACGGCAGCAGTAATCCACGCTTCACGAATACCGAGGGCCGCCTGACTCACGCCACGTCGATCTTGCCGTCGGGCCTCTTGGTGGCTCCCATCACTTTGGTGCCGAGCTTGAACTTGAATCCCTGTTTCTGCAGGATGCGCTGGAAGTTCTTGGATATCTCCATGTCGATGCCCATGCCGCCCACGTGGCCCAGGAACTCCACAGCTGTGACTTTAGAGCCCAGACGCTGCCACACTGACCCCTGCAGACCGGGAGGACAGACATCGGTATGACTTATGGGCCGTTTCAGTTCAGCGGCTGCATCCTTCAGAGGCTGCGTTTGAAGACTGTGTTTCACAGCAGCTGAAAAAAGGATGTCCCATTTCAAAGACTGCTTCAACCGCAGCCCAGAAATGCACCCTTGTCTTCCTGGATTTATAAGATCCAACACAGGATCCTTCACGGCCAAACTTATCCCAAGATGCCAGAGACGATGATTTTAAATCAACATGGTGTCTATCAGCAGATCAGCAGCGGGAAACGTAGCAGAAAAAAGTCCCTCAGTCTCTAATACCCCTTTTCCACCGAGGCATTATGAGGGCCGGTTCGGAGCCGGTGCCCAATCGCGAACCAGTTCTTCCTGTTTCCACAGACAAAGAGCCGGCTCTCGGCCTGGAAAACTGGTTCCCGAGCGGCCCCAACTCTTTGCTGGGCTGGAACCGGGCCCGGCTTACGTTAGGGGCTGGGGGCGGGGTTAACGCTCGAGGCAACGGGGGAAAATACGCCGCTGCGGAGTTTTACTAACGTTACTGTTCCCGGTAAGTTTCACTTTTAAAATGTTTAACCTCGTTGCAAACCAACGACACATTTCTGTTTAGTTTACCAAGCTAGTGATTATGTTCGTAACAGCAGCAACTAGTGGCTTTGCTTCCTCGGGTAATGTAAGCTGACCGGCTAGCTAGCCAGCTAGCGTGATATTGCTAACAACAACGTTAGCATGCCACTTTCTGACTGCCGTTGGCTCACTAAACGTTACCAACTACCAACGTGACTAAACATCTGTGTTCGCAGCGTCATGGACACATGGTTTGTGTTTGTAGAGCTGTCGGACATCGGCGATATTGAACGGAGGTCCAACCTGCAGATGACTAAACATCAAACATTCTGATCTATTGATCACACACTGTTCTACACTTTAAAAAATGTTGTGATTTTAGTATTTTGTGTATTTTATTGTTATTGTATTATTTGCCAAAATAAACACTTTTTCTGAAGAGACATGTCTGCTATGCTTGAAATTAGCGCTGCGGGGAAACCTCAGACGTATACAGTGACGTAATGACGTGGCTCTCTGGGCTCTCTAGCCGGTGGAAACGCAAACAGGTTCTCGGACGGTTCGCAAGTTGAACCAACTGCGAACCAGCACGGGCACCGGCCCGGCTCTTGAACTAGGTTCGCGTTGGTGGAAAAGGGGTATAAGATATCATGAGGCATATCCTCCATCATGATATGAAATAAAAAGTATAAAGTATGATCTCTGGCTCCTTATTGATCAGATAACGTTAACTGCATGGTACGGCACACCGGGTATGCTCCTCTCCTGCACCATGCGTCTCATTTTCTAGACGTGCATAAAAAGTCAAATACTCTCAAATGTTCAGCACCAGACGTGGAGTCGCCCTGCAAAGGGCGGGCTTTACTACTGAACCACTTCCTTCCTGTTTTGATGCCAGTAGATGTGGTAGGAACGGACAATCAAAGGTTGATATTAGTTTAATTAGGATGAACTATTTATTTGTTTTCATTATGTCATGAAGCCAAATCCTCCTTTTTTACCCTCCTCATCCAACTGCAGAGCAACATCAAGAGCTCCGCGTCTGCTTGAATCTACATTTGACCGCCTGGTTGTGCATGCTATACAGGCTGATCAGCTGTTTTGTCGAAACGAGTTTGCCAAGTGGCGTTTTTAATCAGCTGCACCTCAGAGTGATTCGGCCCTTGAAATTAGCGTTTGAGAACATAAACCCACGTTTACAATGTTTACCGAGATAATAAATCATGTGAGAAGTTGGGTCCTTTGAGCGTTGTCCGATTCAGATGATTTTTATATGATCATTTGGGCTACTTTTGAGCAGTTTTCAATTCATTATCACTGATTTGAGCAAAAGCTTTCATGCGAGTTCATCGCTAAAATCATTTAATGACTCCTACTATACATATGTCATTATTGTAGCCGTGGTTTTGACTTATTTGAAATGGGCCAGGCTGTGATTGGACTACTTTTGTGTCAGTTAAATATGGCAAAGCTGAAGCAGAATGAAGAGATGCTGACCAGCTCCACTCCGATGACTCCAGCTCCGATCACGATCATCTCCCCTGGAACTTTGTTCAGGGACAGAGCTCCTGTTGACGACACCACGTTCTCTTCATCGATCTAAGAGAGCCAAGAAAAACATTCAATACACCAACTTTAGCACCGCAAACAACATTTTCCTGGAGTATTTTACACAGATTGAAATATTATTATCATCCCAGACCAGACGGACCTGTCACATCATTGATTTACTTGTTTTAGTTAAAACGACTTCAATATGGTGAATTAAAATAACTGGTTGATGATTAAATCAGGTGTGTAATATAATAATAATAATAATAATAATAATATCCAGGTGTGTAGCCTATGATGACATTCCTATGATTGAAGTGTTTCATGCTCCATGTACCTGGATCCCGGGGAAGGGCGTGACCTCGGAGCCGGTGGCGATGAGGATGTTCTTGGTGTTGATAACCTGCTCGCTGCCGTCTGCTGCCACGGCCGTCACCTGGTTCTTACCGGTCACCCTCCCTAACCCGTTGACGTGGGTGACCTGAGAGGGGAGATCATAAGGGGGTCAGGTTGTTGACTGATGTGAGAGAGCATCCATTCCAATGAACGAGAGAAAGAGAGGCCTGACTTTGTTCTGCTTGAATAGATGTGCGATTCCTCCGGTCAGCGCTTTGACCGCGCCGCTCTTCTGGGCCATCATCTTCTCCAGGTTCAACGTCAGGCCTGAAACTGGGAAACAGATAGTTTGCTTAAATATTCTTTCATAAATAACAATAACTAAAGCTACTTGGTCTCATTAATTATTTAAAAATAAAATAACAAGCCACGTTCGGTTTGTCATTGAATGGAAAAAACATTTTCATTAGCTAATGATCACTTTACAACATTTTTAAACTACAAATTAATTTTGAATTAAAGTCATAATATAAGCATTAAATTAATGTTTATGATTAAACTTTTGGGTGTTACGTTAATCTTTAAACTGATTATAATCACATCATCAGGAGGACACAATTCCACTTACTAATACTGAATTATTGTTGAGCACTGAAGAACAAAAGATGGTTCTGGATGACAGCTGAAAGGATGCGTTTATATTACTCATAAACATTGAATTGTTTTAAATCTTTTATCAAGCAAAATTGCCAAATATTCTGTGGCTGTGATCATCTTTTGAGTTTTGGATGGAAAAAAGGAGGTTTGAAGACGTCAACTTTATCTCTGGGACCTTTTTCGGAGATGGATGTTGGTGATTCTTACTTTCAATGCCTCTGCTTTCAAAGTCCTTGCCGTGAGCCATGTGGTAAAAGTAGGAGTTGTTCAGCAGAGCCTGTGCACACCAAAACATTGATTAACACGTGTTTTTAATGCTTTCATATCATATTTTTCATGTACTTTATTCTATTATGCATCTTCAGTTCAACTGTGTTTGCCTACATACAGAACGATACAGGATTTCACTTTGAGAACATCATAAAAAATTAGGAAACTAAAAGGTAAAGTAACAAATCCTAAAAATAAAGGAAATAAATAATGAAATTAAATAAGATTGATGGAGATAAAATAAATGAACACAGAATAAATAAAATAAAATAAAATAAAGGAGACAAATGAAATGTGATTGTAAGAATAGAAACCCATCAGTTCTTCCTTATTTACTCTCCTGTTTGAGTGTCCCGTGCCGTTCTCTCACTCACATTGTCATCAGATAAATAAAAGTTTCAGCTCAATCACTACTATTTATAATGTGGGATACGAGGGAGTCTAAATAAACACTCTGGTTTTAGAGGAGTGTCAATCATTTCTGAGACAACCTTGGAGCGTCAATCATTTCTGAGACAACCTTGGAGCATAATCCAAAGCTATTGAGAAAGAGTTGCCTCTAGGGACTGACATTTATGGGTGATACCTTTGGATATATAGTGTTTATTTCTACCTTTGAGTAATGGCGTCCATGTAGTGTTGAGAAATGTGTGGTGGATGGAATATTTGTATCAGGAACCAAACCAGATCATTACCTTGGAGGGGATGCAGCCGACGTTGAGACACGTCCCACCCAACGTGGCATTTTTCTCAACACACACTGTCTGTCAAAGGAAGACAGAAAAGACATTTCCCTTTAAAAGGAGACCTGCATTACTCACTATAACTGAAAGAAATACACTGTGAAAAATGTGTTTTCTATTAGCTTGGATAGAGAGAAAAAATGGGGATAAGTGATGTCAAACAGTGATTGAAAAAAATTGATGTCACTAATGTCAAACTGTCATTGAAAATGTGAAAAACTATTTTTCAATTAAAATGGTGTTACAACTCAGTGAGTGAGCTTGGATGTCTGCAGACTTTCTGAGAAGCAGAGCCAAGGTGAACGGTTTACAACACAATAATGTTACTTTAGAGGGACCACGTAAGGCGGTCCGTAGACCACGTGGCACTGGTGGTCCAATATATATCTTGCTTTATTTCCACTTTATATTGTAGGATTTACACAGACATAGCAGAACTGTTTCCCTCACTTTAGCGCTGTGCTTGGGTGGTGAGTCACGGCGTCGTCGTGTGCAAACTTTCCTTAACTAAATAAATCATATATATATTAACTTGTTTACAACTTGGTTTTGTTCGCAACCGAGTTCCACATATCAATCGCGTTTTATTATGACTTTTTTTTTATATAATTAACCATATTCGTAGTATGTTTCCCTCACAACAGTCGGTGAAAACGTTGCCTGACATGGAACCGGTCAGAGGCGTAAAAAAGGTTGGGGACCACTGTCGTAAGACAACTAAATTGTCAAGCTAGCACAAAGACATTTTTGCAACTTGTTTTCATTATTCAGAATATGTGCTGTAACTGAGGACATTTCAAAGATTATGTGTTGACCAGAATCATAACTGCTGTTTGATGTTATCAAAATGCTCATTTATATAAAAAAAAGAACTGATGAGAATTCAGTTTTCAGGGTTTTTCAGAAATGAGGTTTATTATTCGGAATTTGTAAAGAAATACATATTGTGTAGATAGTTGTAGAGATGCTAATTTATTCATATATAATTGATTGATAGTTTAATAAAGATAGAGATTCCAAAATGTCAAGAGATTAATTGTACCTTCCATGGTTGAAGACAGTGTACAGACTTGAATTTGCAAAATATAAGTTGTACACTGCAGATTACTCCATGTTTGTTCTGCATGTTATAATGCAGATGTGATGAAAACATTCTCATATGTTATTGTTTTTCTCACCTTGAAGCCCAGCTGTGCGGCTTTGATGGCAGCGACGTAGCCGCCGGGACCGGAGCCCACCACTGTGACGTCTGCATCAACTACAGAGACGGATACAGCAAGAGTTGTAAATGTGCTTTTGACTTGGCAAACATGTGTCATTTATGCAACAATTCAAATGGGTTATATGATATCTACACATCCATTGATTAATAAAATATATATACACCGACTATCCATGTAAATATAATGTTGTAACTAGGGATGCACGATAATTATCGGACCGATAATTATCGGCCCGATAATAGGAATTATGACGTCAACCCGATAAATCCGATACAATTATTAATACCTCCGATAATCCGAAGATAGGATGTTTGTGTTAAAACAGCGATTGGATTGGGATGAGGGACGTTAGTTTTTTTCTAGGCGCCTCCCGTTTAGCATGTGATGTGGTTACTGTGGTATCACAGGTTTCGGAGGAGGGAGTTAATCCACAAATCGAGCGCTCCCTTCTCATGCCTGGCTGTGACGTCGAGGCTGCGAGCGAGTGGAGGAGGAAGACTAGTAAACAAACACGCATGGCGTCTGTACTGTGGGACTACTTCAAAGTTTCTGAGGAAACTGAATCGCTTGCCATTTGTAACAAATGCAATGCAGAAGTTCCAAGAGGAGGGAAAAAGGCATCGAGCTTTAATACATCCAACCTTAAAAGTCACCTCGCACATCACCATCGCTACGACGGTGTGTTAAAAGCGTATGAAGACGGCGGCGCCGCTAAAGAAGCAGCGAGCCCGTAGTTTAGCGTTTTGATGCACGGGTGAAGTAGCGGTCCTTGTACCTCGGGTCCAATATAGTTGAGAGATAATACAGTGGCTTTTCCTCGATGTCACCAAAACGCGTTTCCACTGCTTTTAACGGGGTTTCCTTTGATGTTTTCACTCCGTGGTCTGTTGGTAACGTTTGTTTTAGCAGTCGTGTCAGCGCTTGAATGGAGGGGATCACATCCGCAGTAGTGGCTGTTGCTTTGCTGATATTTCTGCCTATTACCGTAGTTTACATTTCTGTGTGGATCAGGACCAACAGTTTAATGTAGCAGCACTTGTGTGTGCATATCCCATGCTGCTCAGGGAAAGTTGTCATTGACTGACTGACTGACTCACTTACATATTTATTTGAAAAAAATAAATATTGTCATTTTATTGAAGAGTCAAAACTGTTCTTGGCTTTCTTTTGTTCATAGTAATAATTATCATGTCACTGTGATACATCTGGTTAGGTGTTTGGTAAAAGGCAAAGCTATGCTAAATCTACCTAAGCTTAGTCATTAGTGTTTTTGACCTGAATTTGATCTGAATATACATTCAAAAACGAATAACAATATTATCGGTTATCGGTATCGGTATCGGTCCCGAGGAGCAGAAAGTTATCGATATCGGTATCGGCTTCAAAAAATCAATATCGTGCATCCCTAGTTGTAACTGTTCTAAGTGTCTTCAATCATATAATAATCTTGCTTGAACCAGTTGGAAGGAAAGCTGCAACATTACACAATACAGTGCACACATCAGGATGGGACCACCTCCGCCCCATTTTGAATCAGGCTCTGGACCACTCATGAATTGTGTTTGTATTCTGAATAAGAAAAAACATAAATCTCTTGTATGTCTTAACGAGCAGTCTCTCACATGAAGTCCAACGTCTGCTAAATGTGGAAAGCAACAACCATCGCACATCTGGCCAAAGCTCAGAAGAGAACATGCAATTAATGAAGACCGATGATAAGAGTTATCTTACTTGCTGCTTTGTCAGCGTAAGTCCTTGCGGACAGTGTTGCAGCTCCATGCAGTTTACAGGGAAGGTGGTGGCTCCGCTGTGAGGCAAACAGTGGTCAAAAAGGAAGAAAGAAAACCTCAACAAGATGATCAAACAAAAAACAATCCAATGCACAAAACTAAACACTCAGGAACAGGAGTGGGCTAAGCTGATGCAGCATGTGGAAAGGTGATTTCACTCCAGGGTAAAAAAAAATAAATAAAAAGTATCTTTAAGATGTGTTTATCCATCAGTAGAAGAGTCGGAGTAATCCAATCAGTTCCTCCTGTAATTATCATTTTTGTTTTCATTCCTGTTTTCCAGGGGAACTTTCACACTCGACAATAGGCTGCTTGTCATTTGTTTTGTGCATTTCCTTCAATATCATTTCCTTGTTCCGTCAGTGTGTAAAGAGCACAGTGAAAGCAGATTTTGGGAAGATACCAAAACACTGTCAGCATCAAAGCTAAGAAATTATGAAACTGTATTTATGCAAGGATAGTTGAGCAGTACAAAGTGGGGGTAGCAGAAATAGTAATACTACGCAGGACTGTGCACCCTACCTCCCTTTTTTGCTATGTTTCCTATATGTTCTATGTTGTATATTGTTTATTCTCATACTAATTTGCACTGCTATTGGAGTTGGCTTCCTTTTAATCTCATCGTTAATGTGTACATAAAGGCATTCTATTCTATTCTAAAGTTCTCAGCATGGAGCTACAGTGAGAGTATTTTAACGTTGTTTAAGTTTTTATCCAACGCAGAAAACATTTGTGGCAGACCCTCAACACCCTCTTCATTCAGAGTTTGGACTCCTGCATCAGGAGGAGGAACACTTTCCATAGGAGGGCCAAATCAAACACATATCTGAGATCATTTGCTGCTTTAGCTGTTTTAAAACTGTAGGCCTAGCTGCTATTGTATACACACCTTAATAAGGACTGATGGACTCTTACTGCTTTATTTCTCATTGCAATTTTTATCAGGATACATCTACTGTTATATGTATTTATGTTAGTTTTTTTTATTATTATTTTATGACATGTATTGGCTGTGTTGACTACTGTTTGCAAACCAAATTGCCCCTTAGGGACAATAAAGACTATCCTATCCTTGTTTTGAAGGAGTCCCCGCAGCTGGAGTAGGTTTGGGGTCCAACGCCTTGCTCAAGGGCCCTCGGCAGCACTGAGGGTACTCACCTGGCAGTGCTGCGTATCCAACCTGCAGCTAGCTTATCCAGCTAAACAGGCTGCTAAGGCGACGGCTAGTTGGCAATACTATACTATTTGTATACATTTGTTTTGTTATTTTAGAGACAGTTATGGTAAATGGACTCAAAAGAGCTCAACAATTGGGAATGACACGTAATTTAGGTTGAGACGACAAACCAATAAATTACAGTCAGGTGACTGAGTGCTAACTATCTTAGCATGATAACATAACTTATAGGAGGACAGCTGTCAACTGTAACCTCACTTAACTTGTTAAGTTACATCTAGAAACTTCTACCCTTAGAATGCAAATGCCACGCAACGCCATCCCAAATATTTACAATTTGTTGACGAAGTAACGTTGGCTAACTTTGATAGCCAGTTTTAATGTGCTTTACTGGAACACACTCAATAAAAACATTTTCATGCCGAATCAACCAGGGAACGTCATACAATCAGACAATGTATCAAACTCGTAATTAGCGACGTATTTCTTTCGCCAAAAAGCACAACAATTGTGAATTGCACGTTTTTCCACTGGAGTCTGGCGTTACGTCCTCTTCACAGCGTTCACCCGACCAGTGGCGTTAGCTCACCCGCTAGTCAGGCCCGCCGGGCGTAAATCCCATAAAAACAGTATTCTCTGGACCAACCGCTAATGGGACCAGTTAGAAGGCGCTCTGGACAACACATACTGGTTAGTAGATTAGCAAAACCCGTCCTTACCGTGGCCAGGGAGCGGTATAACTGTGTCCAGCTCTGCATTTTGTGTCCCCTCACCGGATCTGTAACCTACAACAGGGCCGACCAGCCAAGGACTCCTGTCATTGCGCGTGCGCAGTACCAGTCCATAAAAACACGCCCGTTAAGTCGCCTCTATATGACGTCTATGATTGTGAGAGCTGAAAAGAAAAAACTTGAGAGGGTTCAATTTAAAGCTATAAGAATTGCTCTAGGAGCTATTAAAACAACACCCACAAGTGCGTTATTAATAGAATCTGAAGAATCTCCACTTAGTTTAAGATATATTAAATTGTCTCTAACATACTGGGTTAGGCTGATGGGAAGTACTAATAATCCAGCCACTTCAGTTCTTAATAATTGCTGGGAATATCAAATAGAATCAAAAGGGTTTGGCTTGAATATTAATAGTATAGCAGAACAACACAGAATTAAAGAATTTAAATTTAGTCCTTCACTGGTTCTTATTGCGGTTCCCCCATGGTTTCTCCCATCACCAGAGGTTAATAGTGAACTACTGATAAGAAAAACAAAGAGTATCCAGATGAGCAAAGTTTTGCAGCATATTGACAGGGATGAACATCATTCTATGGATATGTTAAAATATATACTGATGGATCAAAAGATCCGCAAAATGGACATGGTGGTATTGGGATATTGTAGTGACCTACAAGGGAGTTAAAGTGTAAGTTTGGCGGAAATTGAAAATAAAGCTATTTTCTGAATGAAAATACATCAACTAAGCCGTGGAGGAAGTAATTTTCGCTCATCACGCAGTTCAGAGCTAGCACGGGTGGGAGCTAGAGTCCAACATCGCAAACAGTGGGTTAGCATGGGGCCAACAGCCACACGCTTTCAAAATCGCATTTTTAAACCACTAACATTGCTCAAAACAGCGCCAAACCTCGTCAGCAGCTTGCTCTGGGTGTCTACACATAAAACGAAGCACCAACAACTCAGTTCATGAACCCGAAGTTTATAACAGAAGACAGTTAAGAACACTCACCAATTCTACCCCTGCCAGCTCCTCGCGAAGGATAGTCCGTAAGTGTCGATTACCGAACGCAGCTCTCGTGTTCCCGTGTGAGATCTCGCGTGACATGTATGTGCTTCAGATAAGGCTGCTGTCTTGAACTGATTGGAAGTGTATACAAACTATCCCGACGTTTTTACCCACCGTTATTAACTTATATTTGGCCAAACTGCCACTAATTTAAAAGTATACTCGTTTTATTCTGGGCGAAATCTTCAGTTTCACTTTCACTTTTGCATTGCGTTCGGTAATCGACACTTACGGACTATCCTTCGCAAGGAGCTGGCAGGGGTAGAATTGGTGAGTGTTCTTAACTGTCTTCTGTTATAAACTTCGGGTTCATGAACTGAGTTGTTGGTGCTTCGTTTTATGTGTAGACACCCAGAGCAAGCTGCTGACGAGGTTTGGCGCTGTTTTGAGCAATGTTAGTGGTTTAAAAATGCGATTTTGAAAGCGTGTGGCTGTTGGCCCCAACCCACTGTTTGCGATTTTGGACTCTAGCTCCCGCCCGTGCTAGCTCTGAACTGCGTGATGAGCGAAAATTACTTCCTCCACGGCTTAGTTGATGTATTTTCATTCAGAAAATAGCTTTATTCTCAATTTCCGCCAAACTTACACTTTAAGGGGCATTAGAGGGAGACATTCACCCGGTCACCTGCGCCTTTAAGAGAGAGGGCAGGTAGAGGAAGGAGAAAGTCTGTTGCCGACACACATGGCCCCTGGCTGGATGTGTATTGTTTGTAGCCGTCTTTTTTTGTGCAAAGTAAACCAACTCAACCTGCCTTCGTCTCCTGGTGTCGTTGTTTACCGCACTTCCACAATATATCCAAGAATTTAATAAAAGAGAGGGGTATAGACTAAGTAATTTTGATCTATATACTCTATTGAAATGACTGGGTTAATAACAGCCCTTAGGTGGATTGAAGAGGTTAAGACACTGAGAAATGTGATCTGTACAGATTCCATGGCAGCTTGCCTAGATACTGGTCACTCTTCAAGGGAAGATCTGATTATTGAAATTAAATATTTATTACTACAGCTCAGGAACCTTGGAATCAGTATCCAGTTTTGTTGGGTTCCAGCTCATATAGGCATTAAAGGCAATGAGGAGGCGGATAAAATGGCAAAAAAAGATGTTGAAAAACAAATATATAGGAATTAATGTTCCAATGGGAAAGAGTGAAGCAAAATCTATAATCAAATCAGTAACTGTACAAAAATGGCAAAGGGAATGGGAGGCAGAATTTAATACAAGACACTACCATAAATATCAGAAGAATGTGACAGGGAAAAGGGTTAATTCACTGAGTCTAAGCAGAAGGGAAGAAGTGGTCTATACCAGACTTAGATTAGGACATACAGGACTAAATGCTACATTACATATAGTAATGTAGCATTTAGTTTTCTTCGTTGCCTATAACATAATGGTGACATTCCAGCATCTTTACTCTTGTCTTTATTTGCACAAGTGGTATTGAGGTCATCCAAAAGTAACAGAAAGTAATCAGATTTCACTTGATTAAGTTGCTGATTACATATTTTAACGGGTATTTTGTAATTGTATCGGATTCCAATTTTAAAGACACCCTCCCAACCGTGCTCTTATTCTATATTACAGATACACTCCATCTCATGTTTAGAATAAATGTATGTAAATGTCTAAAAGATTGTGAATAAAGTGTAAAATTAATGTTATATAAAAAAAACCCTACAAATAGAAACTGGAACTGAAAACAGAAAAAAGGCATTGATAAGAATCTTTTAAAACAGCATGTGTGTTGTTCCTACTCAGTGTGATTGACAGGCCAGATGATCAGTGGGGCAGAGTTTAAACCATCACGTGAAAAACCAGGACGGAAGAACGGGATGAGTTTCTCTGTGAAGGAGCAGCCAGTGAAGGAGTAGATCAGAGCTGAAGCATCAACGTCATAAAAGGAGACCAGACCCTCCTCATAGTCCACAAACACCCCCACCTTCTCAGGCTCAGACTTCAGAGAGAGACGGACTGATCGAACACGAGCAAAATACCTATTATTATTTACCATAGATATGGTCCAGAAACCTTCCTCAGGCAACAACATGATGACTCCCTTCCTGTCGATGGACTCTCTGACCACGCCTAGAGACCACTGAGTCTTTCCTTTGACCTGAACCTCGTAGTAAAATCTTCCTGAAGAGAAACTCTGCTTTGCTAAAACAGAACAATCTCCATCAAATCTCTCTGGATTGTCTGAGTCATATATCCATTCCTCACTATCATGAACTTGTTTCCCATCGTCAGACAGAGAGAGTTGGTGATAAGCTGTATCAGGATCGAGTGTCACATCCACTGCATACTGCTGGACCCTCTGCAGCTCAGCAAAAAGCAGATAAGTTATCTCCTCATTAAGCGTCTCCTCCAGCTGAATCACAGCTCTCCTCACAGTCCCCTCATACGAAGGTGGAGAGAAGCTGACTTCTGTCCAGTCCTTGGTGGGTGCAGCAGCTTTTAGGGATGGGAAGCTCTGGAGGAGATGGAGGGGGTCCTCAGAGCGTGAGAGCTGCTCCACCTCAGTGCTTCTCTTCTTCAGCTCACAGATTTCCTGTTCCAGCTCTTTGATGAAGCCTTCAGCCTGTTTCTCTGTCTTCCTCTGCTTCTCTTTGATGGTGTGGATGAGCTCGGCCTGGCTTCTCTCAGCAGACTCCTTCAGAGCGGTGAAGACCTGAACACCATCTGCCATCTCTCTGTCTCCATCTTCCTTACTGAGCTCCGCTGACTGTTTGATCTCATGGAGCTTCAGTCGTCTCTTCTGGATCATCTGATGGATTTCAGCCTCTGTCTTCTCCAGCTCGGCCTTCTTCCCTTCATATTCTTCTTTCAGAACAACAACAATGTGTGTCTTGTGGTCTAAAACCATCCAAAGCATGAAGATGCAAACCAGACACACCAGGCAGGACTTCAGGGCCTTCAGTCTGGTTCCAGTGCAGACGTCACAGGGAACTTCTCCTGGTTTGGACTCTTGGTGCTCTGAGCTGCTGCTGCTGCTGGCTTTCTGTTGAGATGACTGTCTGAACTGAGCAGCCATCTCAGAGATGAACGTGTTGACATGCAGCTCAGGTCTGATGTTAAAAACCTTTGTACACATGGGACACTGACACTGGACATTACTATCCCAGTGTTCGGTGATGCAGGTTTGACAGAAGTTGTGTCCACATGGTATGCTGACTGGATCAGTGAAGACATCCAGACAGATGGAGCACAGAAACTGATCTTCAGTCAGCAGACAGCTGGAAGCTGACATGTCTACACTCTGAGGACAAAAGGTGTGAAAAAAACAAAACTGTTATTACATATATTTTCATTATTTGATGAAAACACACTTAACAAAATGGCAGGATTGAATAAACACTGTGGTTGACAATTCATTTTCAGTGCGTGATTAACTACTGATTGTTGACAGTTATTATTATGATTAGTTGAATATCATAAGATAAGGTATAATGCTGTTATGATATTGCCCCTGTGATGTCATGAGAGGTTGTGTTACAGAGGGGAGATACATTGCCTCTCTGTATATTGTTGCGGGAACAGGAAGATAAATGACAGAAGGTGTATACACCAGAATTTGAAGCCTCTACAAATAGGGATGCACATACCACTTTTATTCAGACCAAGTACAAGTACTTAAATTCCAGTACTTGTCGATAACGAGTACCAATATGAGTACTTAATAATACATTACAGTTCTAACAGTAACTTTGGAAACATTCAACTTTGTGTTTTCCTGATACAAACAGAGCAGAGTTTGCAGTAGAAATATTAATAATTATTAGGGATGCAACGGTTCTCAATATTATATTGAACCGCCATGCACAGTTCAATACGCACTTGTGAATTGAGGTATTTACGGTTTGCAATACAATTTTGCGTGATTTCACGTTTCTATCCTTGTATTTCTCTCTGAATTGGCTATGTCTGAGCTTTAGAGGAGCACTTGAACGCAGCATAGACTGACTATAGCTACAACGTTTGCACAGCCAAGCACTGATCAATTGGAGCTTCATTCATAAATGCCATTCAGCATTACAAAAGTTGTTTGGATGTTGTCTTGCAGACCTAACAAAGACTTCTTACAAATCACCATCATAATGTAGTTATTTCACCATCTTTTTAACATTTGAAATGAAATCCCATTTGTCCAAAGTGGAACTTCTTGTCGAGCTTTTGAGTTTAGTAGTTGAAACACAGTAAATATGATCAGCTGTGATGCCTCACAAACAGAGCCAGGAGACATTAAGAGAAAGGGGTTAAAGTTCAAGGCTACAGTATTTTCCAAAGTGTGCAACAATTCACGTTGTCAAACTCCAACGGTGTGCCTTTGACAAGCAAATGAGATACTAACATACTGTGTATATTAGACAAGCCAAATGCTAGTAAGCGTTTAGCTTGTGGTGTTTGTCCTTTGTTCTGAAGTGTGGTTTGAACTAAATGCTGACCGAACACTGAGTGAGGGCGTTTAGTCTCTGCAGGTCAGGTCTGGTACTCACCAGTGTTTGTCACAAGTTCTGCTGTGTTGTTGAGGAGAACCTGCTGGATTCAGGTGAACGTTCCTTCAGGGACAAACAGAGAGTCTCGACCCGACTGCAGCTCCGCTGTCTCAAACTTTCAGTTTCGTTTCAGGAAACGTGACGTCACGTCGCAGCTCTCCTCTCTCAGTGCTGCTCCGCCTCTGTCAGTAGAAAACTCAGTTAGAGTGAGAGAGAGGTCTTAATTACTTTCCAGAGTCTGCAAGAAAACGCAGATGGTTTATAATTTCGAAGAGAGTCATGTATCCCCAGGAAGTACAAAATGATAGCAAAACCGCTGAGTGGTATTTCTGCAGAAGCATGTCTCCCATATTTCATGGAGTTGTTTATTACAGATCTCTCTGTTATAAATCAATGATTATTTGAGATCATACAAGCATACAAGACAAAATAAACATCTCATAAGAAAAAAGATAACTTCAAATCAATATATTATATCACAAGGCATCATATGGTGCATGTTTAAAAAAAAAAAAAAAGCCAAAGAAAAAGTTAACAATTGTTAAAAAAAAAGTAAATAAGATTGTATTAGAGCTTATTTAGCAGCAGGATGTTGCGTGGGATGAAGGATGTTTTGCCTTTTTTTGTTCTCATGCTGGGCATGCTGTATACCTTTATACAGTATACCTTTATAGTTATTTCCCATTTTTTAACAGAAAATTACTACAATTTAAAATTAGTAATGTTACATCTACTGATGCTAAGCTAGGGCACATCATCAGTGATGTACCTGGTTTCATTGGGTGTTTCGGGTCTTTCAAAACATCAGACACCCTCCATCAGGCGACCCAGCTGAGGTTGATCAGGCCTCAGCTTGTGCCCTAGCAGCATTTGTCCACGGATCTGCTCTTTTGATCCAGAGCCACCTCGATGCCTTCTCTGCAGCCTCTGTGCTGTTGCAAATGGCCCTTCTCCTTCTCTCACCTGTGATGCCGAGTGCAGTATAGGCCTTGTAGAGGGACTGCCCCGCAAAGCCTCTGCACCCCACCTCCACAGGTAAGCACCTTGCCTTCCAGCCTTGGTTGTGGCAGTCGCTGACAAGGCCATCATACTTCTCCCTTTTCCTCTCGAAAGCTTCCTCCAGTTGATCTTCCCATGGCACAGTGATCTCCAACATGACCAGGTTCCTTGTTGCCTCGGATACCAAGACAATGTCAGTTCTCAGGGTGGTCTTGACTACATGCTGGGGGAACTTCAGCTGTCTGCCCAAGTCCACATTCAGGTTTGTTTGTTTAGAAGCCCTGATGTTACCCAGGATGAGCTAACTGGCTTCTCTCCGGCTCTGATGAAGCTGATGGTTGTCTTGGAGGGCTTTGACCGCCTGCAGCAACTGATGGTGACCTGGATGCTCACTGCTATTGTTTTGAGCACCTGGTCATGCCGGCAGTGATACTGGCCTTCGCCCAAAGCTCTTGGGAAGCAGCTTAAGATGTGCTCAAGGGTTCCCTTTCTCTGGCACAGGGCACATCCTGGTGTATCAACAAAACCCCAGGTGTGCAGGTTAGATAGGCTGGGTAGGACGTCATAGACTGCCTGGAAGGAACTTGATGTGATGTGGCTCTGCCCACCAGAGGTCAGCCCACGTGATCTTCCTCTCCACAGCTTGTTCCCATCTAGTCCAGGCACCCTGCTGAGCCATTCCCACTGCTTTGCTGGACCTGTCCTCCTCCACCGCCGTTGTTCCAGTCTTGGATTTGGGCCCTCTGCACTCCAGTTTAGCCGATTTTAGCAACATGTTAATTTCCAAAGTGAACAGGATCATTGAGATGGTGCAGCCTGTGATGATTCCCACCTCAAGCCTGTGCCAATCTGATGTTGTTGACCCAGATGAGACGGAGAGGCCACTTCCCTCTTCCTTTTTCCTCTTCCGCTTCCACCTTGGTGGCTGTGGCGTTTGTGGCGTGGCTTTGCAGGCTCTACCATCCCCTACGCTCAGCGTGGCAGGCTGCGGGGGTTGCGTAGAACGGCGCTAGCTGATCGGGGGTTCTCGTGTCAGTCATTTGTCGTGGCGCGGTGGGCTTCCCAACCCCTCTCCCCAGGTAATGCGCTGCCTGTCGGCCTCCGTTTGCACAATCATGTGGCACGGCGTGTGATGCCATTTCTCTATTTACAGCGTGGTTGGTTGCTGGCTGTCGAGGTTGGGTGCTGTGTGCTGTCCAGGGCTTCCCGGGGTGCGATCGCTTGTTTCCCCTTCGGTAAGTCCCGTTTTCCGCCTGCACATCATCTGGCTCCCTCGTGCCTGCCGTGGCTCAGTAAAGCAGTGCGTATTTGGTGCGCTTCTTTTCCTGGTTTAAATATTACGTTTATTTTACATTTAGGTCATTTTTAAATTATTAATTTAGTTTCCCCCCTAGTGTGGTGAATTGCCGCCGAATTGCCGCCGGCCTGGACCCGCCACCACTCCCTAGGGATGCTGCTGCTTTGGCTCCCCTCTTGTCTGCGTCGGTTCTCTGCTGCTTTTGGTTTGGCCCGCGCTTGGTTGGCGTGGTTGGGTTATTCTTTGTTAATTATTTTCCGTTAGCTTGTTATTATTATTAGTCATTTCCCTTTTTGTTGTTTTCCTCAGGTTATTGTTTGTTGTTCTCGTAGTTTACTTTTGTTTTGTTCTTGTGCTTAGTCTTTGCTGAGTTACACCCTTGGTGGATTTCCTGGGTTGTTTTGGATGTTTTGATGATTTGTTTGTATTCCTCTTTGTTTCCAATTATGTTATGTTTGTGTTATGGTACTTTTGGCCTCATTTTACTTTGATTTGTTTGCACAGGTGCCGTAAGCTGTCGGCAGCAGTTGTTTCCTGGTGGTGGTCTTCCCTTCACGAGTTTGGCTGCAGTGTGAGTGGTATCACGGGTGTTATTAGTTAAAGTCCTCCTTGGTTTGGTTTTTCCCCCTGCTGTCCGGTAGGTCACGGCCCTGTGCCACGTTATTATTGTAGAGATCTGTGTACAGCTGAGCATCACAGTGATGCTTTCAAGATAATTTATTGAGAAAACCCAAAGACCAAACTATTATGAATCATCATCATAAATAAAACAAATAAACAGTAAATTAAATACACAGTAAATATACAGTACATTGTGTAGTCATTTACTATTTATATATCATTATGTTAATGCCATACTGTGAAGACATGGAATATGAACAGTATGTATTAAGACTTATGCAGAGGAAGGCCTCCACAACCCTCGGAGGTCTTTTGAGGACTCTGCTGCATCTCCATTCTTGGAGCAGGAGCTGGAGGTCACCAAGAAAAGAGGTGCAGTGTGGAGGAAGGTGGCAGAAGAGAGGGCAACGAGGACGTCAGTGGTGCAGCTGCTAACAGGTCATCTGTGCAGGTTCTGTCCCCAGCCTCTGAAGCAGGACCCCCACAGCCCTCATATACACACCACCTTCCCCGGGGGATCTGGAAAGTACAACTGCCCCTCCAGAGTGTTGTCCCTGTACCAGGAGCAGGCCACGGTGAAGGAGATGACCTGGGGGGTGTTCCAACAGTCTGGTCGCAGAGAAGAGGAAGTTATTGTTAACCCACCAACCCCAAATACACCTTATACACAGCACTGATCAATATATTATACTAGTACACTCTTAGAAATAAGGGTTCCAATAGGGTTCTTCTACAAGGGCTGAGGTTCTACCTGGAACCATTTGCTTCTGAAAAACCCTTTCCCGAAGAAAGGGTTTTTCAAGGGTTCTTGGTAACACTAATGGTTCCAGACAGTAAGAACCATTTTGATCCAGAGAACCCTTTAAAACCCCTTTCCTGAATAAAGGGTTTTAAAGGGGTTCTTGGTAAGACTAAGGGCTCCAGTAAGAACTATTTTGATCCAGAGAACCGTTTTTGGAAGAAAGAGTTCTTCAGGGATTGTTGAAAGCATGGGTATAATATCCTGTGTCTCCAGGGACATACTTCCTGATAACACTTACCAATAATGGCACAAAATACAATTCCAATTGTGACTACTGATCCAAATACTTTTCATATCAATTTTTTTGGTTTATTTGTTTTTTTCTTCTTCTCCAGATCCTGTTGATCAAACTGTGACATAATTGCCCATCTTGGGATTTGAACACCTGCCACCCAGTCTAAAGTCACTGGCAGTAGTGACTGAGCTAACCAGCTAGCTGTGTTGAGTCATCAGGTCCACCATACTAGTCTATTACCTTGCACCTTCTGATCAGACAAACAGTGGTCAGACAGAGGGAGCTGATCATGTGTCTGTTAAGCTCTGTCTGTACAATGTGTGACTTCTGCTTTTAGGTCACAGGTTCAATTCCCATGTTGACAGATATCATACCTTGCTGATTGCAATAATTGTGTTTATTTTTTAAAGTTTAGTTACACTGCTCCAGGGGTACACAACCCCAGTCCTGAAGAGCCCCTGTCCTGCATGTTTTAGGTTTCTCCCTGCTCTAACACACCTGATTCGAACGATTTTCAAACCTGTGACAAGCTTCAGTTGCTTGATAATGAGCACGTCATTAGAATCAGGTGTGTAAGAGCAGGGAGAAACCTAAAACATGCAGGACAGGGGCTCTCCAGGACCGGAGTTGGGCACCCCTGCACTACTCCCTTCTTCAGGGCGAAATGAACCCTGGTTCCCTGCAGCAAGGATATAACCCCTCTTTCTGGGGCATCTAAGTGAGCTATACTACTCACTGGACAAAGGCTTTTGAAAGTTTGTTACAAGTCACATGATCTAGAGATACAGTTTGAGGTTGTGAGTTCAAGGCCTGGTTGATGCAGAGTGACCATGTTAATGCCTACTGAGGTGATGTGTGGATTAGTGACAGACAATTTGAAAAATATTAAACACTTATTTTACAGACAATTTTACTCATGTATTTGTCTCCTCCTCATACTTTTCCATGATCGGCTTCATCCCATGGCTGCTGTACCCTGCTGACTGGCTTAGTCAAGTTGTGAAGTTGCAGATAAGTTCAGTGATAGAGGAAGGTCTTTGATGTCAGAGGCCAAGCTTTAACTGATGTAAAAATCATATTGTAACACTGACTTTGGGGCTACCGCATCAGGGTTTGTTGATGCCGGGAATTTAACTTTAATCTCCCAGGGGAAAGGGCGAGGTTTGGTGTGTTGGGCCTGGGAGCTGGCCCCATGGTGGCTGTCATGTGAGAGTAAAGATCTGGTTGCCCCATGGATTGCAACATATTGTCTGGTTTTCCCCCTCTACAAACCAGGTGTGACATACCAATAGTGATTACTGTGAACAGAACAGAACAAAGAAGAACAGAAGAAACTTCAGAGAATCAAGGTGAGCTAAATATAATGTCTTATTTCGGCGTGCTCGACCCTAGCTAGGACTTTTATGGTGAAAGTTGGACTAAGCATTTGTTTCTTGTTATGTTTTGTTTGTTTGTTTGTTTTCTTATAGAAATTACTTACACCGCTTGGGCGAAAGCCGAAGTGTGCCATTGGCTTGAAAAAGAAGGTTTTGCTGAGATTTCCATTATTGTTACAATACGTAACATTTTGAGTACTTGTTACATAACACTGAAAAGTATTTCAACATTATTTAAATCAATGTGAAAACTTTGTGGGGTTCCCTCACTTTCTCATGATTATGTTCCACTGTCACAATTAGTACGTACAGTACTCTGATTCCTTTCATTGGACCATGCATTATTTTATTGTCTGTAGATAAGGCGCAGTAAATGCAATAAGTGCACCTTGGATTGATGGAACAAAACTCTTTTTTATCTCCCCTTTCTGCCATGTCACCGTTGCTGGAGATTACACAAATTCGCCGACTGAGGACAGCATGATGTGTCTGGCCTGTCATGTTGCTGATTCTACTGGACCTATGCTGAATTTTGACCTGTTCTCCCTGGACCTACATAGCCTGTTCTGTTGGACTATCTTTAAATAAATGTTTTTCTCATTAAAATGTTTTGAATGTTTGTTCAATGTCAACATGATATATTACCACAATATAATATGAACTAAACTGATCTGTAGAATACGATATGGTTCTTTATAGAACCCTCAGAAGATAAGACGGTTATTTGTGAAAACCTTTGAAAAGGGATAGAACCCCCTGTGTGAGGTCTAGATGAAACCCTTGAAACATGAAAGGGTTCTTAGTGGAACTCCCGGTGTGGGTTCTAGACGTAACCCTTGAAAAACGAAAGGGTTCTTAGTGGAATTCCCTTTGTGGGTTCTAGATGAAACCCTTGAAATATGAAAGGGTTCTTAGTGGAACTCCTTGTGTGGGTTCTAGATGAAACTCTTGAAATGTGAAAGGGTTCTTAGTGGAACTCCCTGTGTGGGTTCTAGATGAAACTTTTGAAATATGAAAGGGTTCTTAGTGGAACTCCCTGCGTGAGTTCTTTGTAGAACCTCTAATGAGGGGTTCTGGATGGAACCTTACACACACAGTTCTAGGTATAACCCATGATGTGGGGTTCTCGGTAGAACCCTCTAAAAGGGTTCCAGGTGGAACCTTTATAAAAGGTTCTACCTGGAGCCAAAAAGGGTTCTCCTTGCCCCAAAAATTAGGAAACCCGAAACCTATGTTGCCATAGCTTCAAAGAACATGCATGTCAAGTTTCATCCAAATCGAGTAAAGTTTGCCGCTGCCAAAAAATCCCAAACATTGCTATTTTTGGCTGTTTTTGGCCATTCACAGGGGTCGTACAAAATCCAAAACTGACTATACCGTTGATCCCATCGATACCAAAATTGGATATGTGGTTGGAAAGGCCTTAAGGACAAAAAGTTACTCAAAGATGTCCAGAATATTTAGGGGCGTGGCCACGCCGACGCCTTGACTGCGCTACTATTTTGAACCTTCGCCATAGGCATTAAAGCTGTTATAACTCTACCGTTTCTTCTCCGATCTGCTCCAAAATATTCATGCTTGTTAAGAGTCAAGTCCTGAACACAACTGCACTGCAATTTTAACTCACAGGTAGAGCGCCACCTAATGGCGACATGAAATGTGACCGATTTTATGCCCTTTTTCTGAGCAACAGCCCCCCCTCTAGGTAGGGCATAGACGCATGAAATATTTGTTCCTAGATAGCCCATGTGGAGATGTACAAAAAAGCCTCTTGGACCCACTGCCTAAAGTCATGATAAAGTTGGTAAAATAAATGTTTTTAGCCAAGTGTGTAATTCAGCCAGTTTCTCACTCAATCCTCACTCAGGGAGCATAGGGGGGACAGACACATGGGGCCAGCGACCACCAGGGGGAGTCAGAGATCTATCAGTGACACATGGAGAACTGTGAATCTCACATGCAGCTCCTGTCTGCTTTACACCACATCAACAGTCATGCCACTTTGAATTCCTTTTTAAAAATTCCTCTCATTTCAGCCTGGACACAAAGGGAGGAGGAGAGATGGCACACTTCACATGCACCACACACAGCTGTCAGTTGAACTCTGCCATAAACATTATAACTTCAGTGTTTGTTCTCTGATCTGCTCCAAACTTTCCACACTTGATTAGAGTTCATTCCTGAACACATCTGCACTTTGAGATTCACTCACAGTCAGAGCGCCACCTACTGGCGACAGGAAATGTCATTGATTTTGTGACTTTTTCCAAGTAAAAGCCACACCTGATTTTTTTGAACTAATTCCTCTCATTTCAGCTTGCAAAGAGGACACAGGGGGAGGAGGAGAGGTCACACTAGGTGGAGGAGGAGAGATGTCAGAAAGGCATAGACATGTGTGTGAGCTCTGTGACTGAAATGTAGTTTCACTTGTGAATGCAGCCACGACACGACTGCACTTGACAGACAGATGGCTTTGAATGTCAATCGCTTGTGTCTAAACTTACGCCACAAGCAGGTGGCCGCTGCACAGGTAGGCGGCTGCCACGCTGCCGTGTGAATGCAGGCACTCCACGACCGCATGTGAGAGACGGATGCCTTTCGGTGTCAATCGCTTGTGTCTCGACTTGAGCCACGAGAGGCGGCTGCGCCAAGGGTAGCGTCCACGACACTGCCCTGTGACCGCAGGCAGTCCACGACCGCATATGAGCGAGGGCCCGTCACGACACTGCTATGCAGTTTTAATTGTATTTGAAATGAAAATGGTAATTATACCGTTATATATAATAAGGTTAGTTAACATTGTTGGGACCTCCCGATTAGGACTACACAATGCGGCCTACAAAAGCCTACACATGCGGCCAGAACAAAGGGACAAAGGGGATTAAAAACTACACCGCCATTTTAGTTTCACGTCTCACCTAGGTGAGAAGTGCAACGTCACACAACTGGTGCCCTATTGGCTGACAACCACAGATACCACGGGGGGTCCCCGGCAGCAGCCGTGAACTATATAAACCAGCGCCACCTCTTCTCTTCCTGCTTCCAACGTGCTTCCAACGTGCTTCCAACGCGCTACCAATGCAACAGCAAGTAACATCATCCAAGGGTCCATTGTTAAAATGCTTGCTAATGACTTTTTACAAACAAACCTGTCTCTTGGTTCAGAGTAAATCTGCCCTAGAGGAAAAAGTGGTAGCACTAGAGGAGCAGAGTGCTTGTCGCCTCCACGACGCTCAAGCAGCAGACATGAGAGCCATGCGTTATTTAGATGTCCTGCACACCACAGAGTCCCAGTTTTTGTCCTACAAGAACAGGTGGTCGAAGTCTAAACCAGAATGTCCTCCCTCAGCAGACTCGTCCAGTCAGTGTGATTCAGGCTTCTCCGACTCCCACTCTTTTTGTAGTGAAAATACGACTCCCCCGCCATGCAGAAGATGGGAACAGTTACCAGCGGACACAAAGTCCTTAAGACAAGCTCCACTGAGAGACAGCGGTAACGGCTACGCAGCTTCCCATTGCTCTGACACAGATAGCGACGAAACCAGCAGCGGAACTTACACAAGTTCTCCTCCAAAATCCTCCTATCTTTGGAACAAACCTGTAATTTGCGACGCGCCTCCTCAACCTAGCTTAGTCTCGCCTTCACCAGGAAGGACGCCACAGCGCTTCCGCTTTGAAGAGCTTGAGAGCATGGCTAAAGATATTCAACATTTTGATCCCGACAACTGGAACCATAATATTGACGAATATTTGAGAGAGTTAGATAGACTCCTGATTGACCTCCCCCATGCCTCCTCACGGGAGAAGCTCAGACTAGTCTGGAAGACCACAACCAGACATGTCCGCAGTTTCATAGAAACACTCGCACCCAGAACCCAGGACTGATACCCCAGACTTTGTGCAGCACTCCGGAAGTAGTATAGCCGGTACTGGGATCCCGCCGGCGCTACGATCGGTGCCCTCGCCGTTGTACACGAGGAGCAGGAATCACCCAAGGAGTACTATTGGCGCTTCAGAGCCGCCTATGTTCAGGGCCATACCTTCCCAGGACTGGAGGAAGAGCATACCTTCCAGTCTTTCTTCGTGCATAACCTGCACGAAAGTGTGCGGGGCGATGTTGCCATGCACTGCAGGACACACCGACTCTCCAAGCAAGAGATTTGTAATTACGCACAGATGGCTTGGGAAACCCACTTAGCCCGCAAACTTAAAAGCCAGCCCGCTGACTTCGACACATCTGCGTCCGAAACGTCTGCCGCCTTAAAGCAGAGCCCTCATAACAACGCGAAAGGGGGTGAGCGGCCAGCACGCCCCTGGAATCAGACAAACTCCCAAACTAACGAAGATAGGGATCCGTGCCACCCGATCGAGAAGCTGATAAAAACGATAGAGCTATGGCGTGACGCGACCCAACCATCACTAAACTCCCCCCAGAAGCCTCGTAAGAGACGGCGTGGGGATACTGAGCATCACCGACATGTCCACCAACTGCGTCGAGATGGGCATTCACACAGAAGTAGTAGGAAGCCCTACTCCGAAATTCTGTCCCAGTCACGTGAACCAGCAGTGTACAAACATGACAACTCAGATAATGACAGCGCCTCTGACATTTCCTCTGTTTCTGGCTACATGGAGCGTTACAGCCCTGAGCCACAACATAGTAAATATGGCTAACTTAAATCTTCTCCAGGAGTAAACCAAACGACCACTAACCCCTTCTCCTTTTCCTCGCTTTCCTTTTCCTCCTTCGTTCCGTTTTCATAGTTGGGGTGTGTCCTGTTTGAAACTACCTGAGTGTAATGACAATGTTGATGTTTGTGAAAATTGTGTCTTAGCAGATGTTTGATATAGGTTAGATGGTTAGAAATCTCTGCCCAGACCGTAGAAATCTCTGCCCAGACCTTGCCTCAATCTCTGCCCAGACAATGCCTCCATCAAAGTTATGGACTTTAACCTGAATGAACTGTTTAACCTCTTTTCCATGGAATATACAGACCGTTTGGACTCCCACGTGTTTCAAGGAATACATGGACTGTTCGGCCCTTATGTTGCTCCGAAGGTTGCGTCCCACACCTCAACCTTCAGACCAAAAGGGGGACTGTTGGGACCTCCCGATTAGGACTACACAGTGCGGCCTACAAAAACCTACACATGCGGCCAGAACAAAGGGACAAAGGGGATTAAAAACTACACCGCCATTTCACCTAGGTGAGAAGTGCAACGTCACACAACTGGTGCACTTTTCACCTAGGTGAGAAGTGCAACGTCACACAACTGGTGCCCTATTGGCTGACAACCACAGATACCACGGGGGGTCCCCGGCAGCAGCCGTGAACTATATAAACCAGCGCCACCTCTTCTCTTCCTGCTTCCAACATGCTTCCAACGTGCTTCCAAGCGCTACCAACGCAACACCACGTTGCAACGGGAGGCGACCCCTCCAGTGTCACACCGCGGTGAGGGATGTCTTGTCTTGGTTTTTTGTCTTGTGAATTTCCATGTTTTATTTTGAAAAGTAACTCTCCTCTCATTTCAGGTCACTTACCCTTCCTCCTGTGTCATCAGTCTGACGTCATCCCTGATCCCTGATTGTTTCCACCTGTTCCCCATTACCCCCATGTGTTTTATAGTCTGCGTCTCCCTTTGTCCTGTGCCAGAATGTCTCGTTGTCTCGTGCACATCTCCAGCCCCCTTGCTCAAGCCTTGTTGAAATCGTGTATTGTCTAGCCAGGAATCCAAGTTTCAAGTTGATATTTAGATTTTCCCTTTTCGCCTCTTAAAGAGAGTAATTTTTGTTTGTACCAGTTTTTTTCAGTAGTAGTGAGAGATCAGTTTTTTACAGCCTTTCCTTTTCCTCAGTTTTTGAGTGACCCTCTGTTTTTAGTGTCGTTAGATTAAAAGCCGTGTATTTATAGATTCATAGCCATTGTTTTTCCCCTCCCTCGGGAGCGCCTTTTGTTGTCCGAGTTCTTAGTCGAAGACCTTGCTAGAGTAGATCCCTTAGTTTATAGTTTTGTCAAATCAGTAGCCGTATACTTAAAGAGTTGTAGCTCTTGTCTTTTCCTCCCTCGGGAGCGCCTTTTGTTGTTCGAGTTCATAGTCGTAGAGTTCGCTAGAGTAGTTAGAGTTCTGTCCTTTTAGTTTTCCTCCGTTCGGAGTGATTTTCTGTTTCCTCCTTTTGGAGTGATTTTCTGTTTCTCCTTTTGTGAGTTTATGTTTCTTGTGTTATTCCTTAGTCAGAGTTTCATAGCCCTTTGTTTTATTACTCTGATTTAAGATTTGAAAAGTGAACATCTCAATAAAGACCGGGTTGAATACTGTCCACTCTGCATCTGAGTCCTCTCTCTAGCCCAGGCCTGACAGTACATTCTGGCCAGTATGGACCCAGCAGAGGCAGGACAGTGGTCAGCGATCCTGCGAGATCAGGAGGCCCGCCTTTCCCGCCAGGAGGAGTTTCAGACGGCAATGGCCGAGTATATGGGCCGTCTGACCTCCCAGTTACAGGAGATGGTCGTGCGACTTCCTCAAACCACCGCTCCGACTCCCGTACCCGCTCCGCCTACGTCACACGCTGGAGCCGGAAGCAAATTGGCCCCACCAGCTCAATATTCAGGTGAACCAGGACTTTGTAGGACTTTTATCATAGACTGCTCGATCCACTTTGAACTCAGCCCTCACGCCTTCCCTTCTGATCGAGCCAAGATAGCCTTCATGATCTCCCATCTGACTGGGAGAGCCAAGGCCTGGGCTTCTGCCGAATGGGGCCGTCGCTCAGCTATCTGCGACTCTCTCACGGATTTCCAGGCGGCTCTAAGAAAGACTTTTGATCCAGTCACAGACGACCGGGAGAAAGCGCAGGAGCTGAGCAGACTGAGACAAGGCCGAGACTCGGTATGTGACTACGCCATCCGGTTCCGCACATTATCAGCGGAGAGCGGGTGGAACTCCACAGCCCTTTACGATGTGTTTCTGAAAGGACTGGCCGCACCTATCCAGGATCTCCTCGTCCCATTGGATTTACCCGCTGGATTGGACGAGCTTATCGCGCTTGCCATTCGGACCGACAACAGGCTCACTCAGCTCAGACGACATCGGGGCGGAAGAGCTACAACTGACGCCGTGCACTTTCAGACGCAGAGCGGACCGGGGTTCTATCACACACCCCCGAGCTAAGTCATCGTCCCACGGAGGAAGGAGAAGACCCCATGCAGCTGGGAAGAGCGCGGCTGACGCAGAAGGAACGACAGAAACGGCAGCGCGAAGGAAGATGTTTTTACTGCGGAGAACCGGGTCACCTCGTCGCCACCTGTCCGGCTAAATGATCCATGGGAGTGAGTCAACTCGCCGCTTCTAACCCCATTACGCGCACTCACACCAAGGTGCAGGTAAAGCATCACTCTGACACAGACATTGGGGCACTTATCGACTCGGGGGCGGATGAGAGTTTAATGGACTGGGCATCAAGTCTGAGCCACTAGCCCGACCCATCAGAGCGAGAGGCCTAGATGGGAAGGAGCTGTTTCTCATCACCCACACCACAGAACCCATCCACCTGTGTATAAATAACCATGAAGAAAAGATTCGTCTGTATCTGTTTAATGCCTCCTCTCATACTGATACTGTATGTATAATACTGATTTTGGGACAACCGTGGCTTTTTCACCACAACCCCCAGATAGACTGGAGGACGGGTGAAATTAAAGCGTGGGGAAAGGACTGTGTTACAAACTGCTTTACTGCTTCTATCCAGTGCAAAGAAGAAGCGCAACTTAACCTGTTTTCTGCTAACCCCACCACAGAAGCCGAGTACCCGGACCTGAACTCGGTGCCTCCGTGCTACCACCACCTACTCTCCCTCCTCACCGTCCGTACGACTGCGCCATTGAATTGGTCCCAGGATCCACCATACCCAAGGGGCGCCTGTATTCGGTTTCTGGACCTGAGAAGATGGCCATGAAAGACTATCTGACAGCCTCATTAGAAGCAGGCCTGATTCGCCCCTCCTCATCTCCGGCGGGCGCCAGATTTTTCTTCGTGGGCAAAAAGGATGGATCCCTGAGGCCCTGCATTGACTACAGCCCACTAAACGACATCACCATCAAGAACCGGTACCCCCTCCCTCTCATGACCTCGGTGTTTGACCAACTCCACCAAGCCAAGGTATTTACTAAACTCGATCTTCGTAATGCCTATCATTTGGTCCGCATAAGGGAGGGGGAAGAGTGGAAGACTGGATTCAACACCCCCTGGGGACACTATGAGTATCTTGTCATGCCATTCGGACTCACCAATGCTCCCGCTGTGTTCCAAGCCATGATAAATGACGTGCTAAGAGACTTCCTAGACCTGTTTGTGTATGTGTACTTGGATGACATTTTAATCTATTCACCAGATATTGAGTCTCACAAGGTCCACGTGACCAGGGTCCTTAAAAGGTTACTGGAGAATCAGCTCTTTGTCAAAGCGGAAAAGAGTGAGTTCCATGCCGACACCATCTCCTTCCTGGGCTTTATCGTAGCCCCTGGAAGAGTTCAGATGGACCCGGCTAAAATTAGCGCTGTAGCCGACTGGCCTACCCCTGATAGCCGCAAAAGGGTTCAGCAATTCTTGGGATTTGCTAACTTTCACAAGCGGTTTATCAGAGGCTTTAGTGCAATAGCTGCCCCGCTCCATGCCCTCACATCCACTCAGGTGCAGTTCCGTTGGTCTCCAGAGGCTGAAAGGGCGTTCCAGAACCTCAAGCATCGCTTCACTTCGGCTCCTATTCTCATCATGCCTGATCCACAGCGCCAATTCGTGGTGGAAGTGGATGCGTCTAACGAGGGAATCGGAGCCGTCCTCTCACAACGCTCGGAGAAGGATGGTAAAATGCATCCCTGCGCCTTCCTGTCGAAACGTCTGTCCAAGGCTGAGAAGAATTATGACGTCGGTAACCGTGAGTTGTTGGCGGTCAAGCTAGCCCTAGAAGAGTGGAGGCACTGGCTAGAGGGGGCCAGCCTCCCGTTCATTGTGTGGACTGACCATAAGAACCTTGAGTACATCCATCCATCCATCCATCCATCCATCCATCCATTTTCTTCCGCTTTATCCGGGACCGGGTCGCGGGGGCAGCTGCCTGAGCAGGGACGCCCAGACTTCCCTCTCCCCGGACACTTCCCCCAGCTCCTCCGGGAGGACCCCAAGGCGTTCCCAGGCCAGCCGGGTGACATAGTCACTCCAGCGTGTCCTGGGTCTTCCTCGGGGTCTCCTCCCGGTGGGGCATGCCTGGAACACCTCCCGAGGGAGGCGTCCAGGGGGCATCCGATACAGATGCCCGAGCCACCTCAACTGGCTCCTCTCGATGTGGAGGAGCAGCGCCTCTACTCCGAGCTCCTCCCGTGTGACGGAGCTCCTCACCCTATCTCTAAGGGAGCGCCCCGCCACCCTGCGGAGGAAGCTCATTTCGGCCGCTTGTATCCGGGATCTTATTCTTTCGGTCATGACCCAAAGTTCATAACCATAGGTGAGGGTAGGAACGTAGATTGACCGGTAAATTGAGAGCTTCGCCTTTCGGCTCAGCTCTCTCTTTACCACGACGGACCGATACAACGACCGCATTACTGCAGCCGCTGCACCGATCCGCCTGTCAATCTCACGTTCCATCCTTCCCTCACTCGTGAACAAGACCCCAAGATACTTAAACTCCTCCACTTGAGGCAGGAACTCCCCCCCGACCTGGAGGGAGCAAGCCACCTTTTTCCGGTCGAGAACCATGGCCTCAGATTTGGAGGTGCTAATCCTCATCCCGGCTGCTTCACACTCGGCTGCAAACCGCCCCAGGGCATGCTGGAGGTCCTGGCTCGAAGGAGCCAACAGGACCACATCGTCTGCAAAAAGCAGGGATGAAATCCAGTGGCTCCCGAACCAGATCCCCTCCGGCCCACGGCTGCGCCTAGAAATCCTGTCCATAAAAATAATGAACAGGACCGGTGACTAAGGGCAGCCCTGCTGGAGTCCAACATGCACCTGAAACAGGTCTGACTTACTGCCGGCAATGCGAACCAAGCTCCTGCTCCGGTCATACAGGGACCGAACAGCCCTTAGCAGAGGGCCCCCGACCCCGTACTCCCGAAGTACCTCCCACAGAATGCCACGAGGAACACGCGGTCGAATGCCTTCTCCAAGTCCACAAAACACATGTGGACTGGTTGGGCAAACTCCCATGAACCCTCGAGCACCCTGCAGAGGGTATAGAGCTGGTCCAGTGTTCCACGGCCAGGACGAAAACCGCATTGTTCCTCCTGAATCTGAGGTTCGACTATCGGCCGAATTTTCCTCTCCAGTACCCTGGAATAGACTTTCCCGGGAGTACATCAAGAAAGCTAAAAGACTCAATTCTCGCCAGGCCAGGTGGGCGCTCTTCTTTAACCGCTTTTCTTTTTCTCTCTCTTACAGGCCGGGGTCCCGAAACGTCAAACCAGACGTCCTGTCTCGACTGTTCGACCCCGAGCCTGTTGCCGAGGAACCAGGAACTATCCTTCCACTGGACCGTGTGGTTGGATTGGTCACTTGGCAGATAGAGGATGAGGTGAAGCAGGCTAATGGTGGAGCTCTTCCTCCTAGTGGGTGCCCAGATAATCTTCCCTGCACATTTGCGCCCACAGGTGATCCATTGGGCTCACACCTCCCTGCTTTCATGCCATCCGGGAGTTCGGCAAACCATGTTCGTCATCTCCCGGCAGTTTTGGTGGCCATCCATGGAGCCGGAGGTACGGGAGTACGTGGAGGCATGTTCGGTCTGCGCTCGAAACAAGACGTCCTCCGGGTCCCGTATGGGTCTATTGCAGCCTCTACCCATCCCCTCCAGACCGTGGTCGGACATCTCCATGGACTTCGTCACAGGGCTCCCGGTCTCTCAAGGTAACACCACCGTCCTCACGGTGGTGGATCGTTTCACCAAGATGGTGAGATTCATTGCCATGCCTAAGCTGCCCTCAAGGAGATGGCAGAAATAGTGATGAACAATGTTTTCAAGATTCACGGTTTTCCAAGGGACATTGTCTCTGACCGGGGGCCCCAGTTTGTGTCACGGTTCTGGAGGGAGTTCTGCAGGCTCATCGGAGCTAAGGCCAGCCTGACCTCAGGTTATCACCCGGAGGCCAACGGCCAGACCGAACGCCTCAACCAACAACTGGAAACCGGCCTCCGGTGCCTGGTGTCCCAAAATCCCTCTACATGGAGCAAACACCTGGTCTGGGTCGAGTATGCACACAATTCATTACCTACATCTGCCACAGGATTCTCTCCTTTTAAGTGTGCTTATGGTTTTCAACCTCCAGTCTTTCCAGACAATGAGCCTGAGGTAGTGGTCCCCTCTGCACATGCCATGGTCCGACGTTGCCGACGCATCTGGGCGGCGGCTCGCCAGGTGCTGGTTCGACAGGGAGATCGGGTAAAGAAGGCAGCGGACCGCAGGAGGCGACCTGCCCCTGCTTATGTGCCAGGGCAGAAAGTGTGGCTCTCTGCCAAGGACATTCGACTCAAGGTTCCCTCCAAGAAGCTAGCGCCACGATTCGTGGGTCCGTTCCCATCACCAGGATCGTTGGGCCTTTAGCGGTACGACTCCGGCTGCCTCGGTCCCTTCGCATACACCCGACCTTCCACGTCAGCCAAGTGAAGCCGGTCAAGGAAAGCCCGCTGGTTCCGAGTTATTTTGAAAAGTAACTCTCCTCTCGTTTCAGGTCACTTACCCTTCCTCCTGTGTCATCAGTCTGACGTCATCCCTGATCCCTGATTGTTTCCACCTGTTCCCCATACCCCCATGTGTTTTATAGTCTGCGTCTCCCTTTGTCCTGTGCCAGAATGTCTCGTTGTCTCGTGCACATCTCCAGCCCCCTTGCTCAAGCCTTGTTGAAATCGTGTATTGTCTTGCCAGGAATCCAAGTTTCAAGTTGGTATTTTGATTTTCCCTTTTCGCCTCTTAAAGAGAGTAATTTTTGTTTGTACCAGTTTTTTTCAGTAGTAGTGAGAGATTAGTTTTTTACAGCCTTTCCTTTTCCTCAGTTTTTGAGTGACCCTCTGTTTTTAGTGTCGTTAGATTAAAAGCCGTGTATTTATAGATTCATAATCTTGGGCAGAGACAATGGAGACTAGACCTACATTACCTCCATTGTTGATACAATATTGACATGGCACTAATAGCTCTGCCTATAAGACTGAGCGGAAGAGCAATCAGGCGAGTCAAAAATTGCGTGGAGGCCAGACATGCCCCTCCCCGAAGACACTCCACGACCCACTTTAGCTTAACAGCAAACGCCATCCTGTTTGTCTCGTCTCTTACACTCACCACTGCCGGAAAACTCCCCCAGGAGGTCTGGACTGGAGTCTAAGTCCCACAAACGCACACATGCCAAGTCAGCGTCTGAATGAAAACTAGACCAGACACCAGTGGACATTACAGAGAAGTCAAACTGTAACACGGCAATATCAACTCATACCGAACATTTAAAAGACAATGCTGGTAACGTTCTGCTTAACACCTTTCAAAACCATCATAGTTCACCTCACAGGCATGATGAGCTGACAGAGATTCATCTTGGCCAGCTTGGCTTGTATTTCTTTTTTTCTCCCCTAGTTTCACCGACTATAGGTATCCAGTGGGGATAATTGGTTCTAAAAATACAACTCTAAAGACACTGTGTCCACAGTTCATTCAACACAAAAAAATACATGGAACATCACTGGGATGGAGTGTTTGGGAGATGATGAAGAGCAGATCTGAAGATTGTTTTTATATCTATGTCATCATCCCACCAATCATTTGGAACTGAAAGGTGCAGCACTGTTCTGAAAACTTGCAATACTTTTATCATCACACAGTCACAGCACAGCCAAGAAGTGGTGGATTGCTCTGAAAGCCAGGGCAGAGTGTATGTGGCTTCATTTCATGCTCATTGTAGACTGTTGATGAAATGTATAAGTATTTTCAAAAAGCATTAGCATGCAATGAAACTACAAAAAAAGCTTTGAAGGGCTGGTAAGTCCTATTACCTTCTGGAAACGAAATGCATAATGTCATTCTCTATTTTATTATGTGAACTTAAGGTGCATAAATAAGAAACTAGTCACTCCATGATCTCATTGATGTTTTAGTGTTGTGTCTTATTTGGCTCATGTGTAGATTTTTGACACAATGAGCAGAACTCTCGACAAATGTGTAAGCAATCACAAAAACATTTTAAAGCATTCATTTCATAGCATTAACTGCAAATCACTGTCACATACTGATTTTCTTTTTTGTTGCACTACATTAAACTGAATTTTATAACAGTGAATTTACACTGCGTACAACCATCAATACACTTTATTCCGCTCAAATTGATTTACGTTTTGAATTTGAATGAGCTTAGTGATGGGATGGTATTCTCCTATCAGACATAATATTCGTCCCCTTATGATTTGTGAGTGACGGTCTTACAATGCATCCCGACTATGAATGTTGTGGGGCCCGGGGCTGAGGAATGGAGTTTTTCTACTCGTGAGAAGGCAGAGTACACACCAGAGAACCATGTGGAAATGAAGCAAGCTCCCCATGTAAGTTGCTTTCTCAGAGAGCCATTGCTCTGTTATAAATTGCCTGCATTTCAGCTTATGCAAATGCATGTGGTAAAAAGTGATATTTTCCTCAGAGGCGCTTCTCTCGTTTCTTTGCCGCTCCACCATCTCCTCAATCCCCATGACAATCCATCAACACAGATAAACCCCAGCATCTCCAGCCTCATTTTTCCCACTCATAGAATTTCCTTGGCAGAGTTAGGATGTTTTGCACCACTATTCTTAAGCGTAGTTCAGTTCATCCGTAGTGAAAGAGATTTCCTGGAAAGTATGTTTTTTGTGGTAACATATCATATCCCTTGGGCCCACACACTGATCCGTCCTATTGTTTCGTCAGGTCAGTAGGAATAATGAGACGAGCTACCGTTACTACACTCAGCAGGTAGAGCACTTTTGCCCGGCTATAATATACGCGCACATGTCCTGTGAGCCGCTCGGCTCCCAGTGCTGTAAATGAGCTGGCCTCGCTCAGGATGAATATGTATGGCTGTATTTGAAACCGCATACTACCGTACTGCCTACTACATACTGCGTAAGTATATACTGTATACTGCGTACTGAATGTGGGATTCAGTATGCTACTTCAGCAGACCGACGCCGTTCACACCGCAGTATGCAGTATGCAAGTTTCCCAGAATGCATTTCGTGGCGACCGGCAGCGGTAGTTGTAAAACAGGCGCAAAGCTGTTTTATTTCCCGCTGTAGCGCTGTTATTATGTCACTTTATTAAATCTTAATATTTTTTCATGCAAGAAAGTAACCGTTTAGATCCCCAATGTGCGGTTAGTTTACCCAAATGACGGCTGTTTAGTAATTTGCCTCGATGTTTTCGGAGAAGTGAAGCTCCGGAAGGAGCGGGTCGTCTCAGAGGCAGCTGCCCGTCTCCAGAGGTGTTCCGCCGGCCAACATGCGTCGTCGTCCCGGGGGAGACAGCAAGCCAGTTATCTTAACCGCTGTTTGTAGTGGACAGTATACAGTATATAGCGCTGTCTCGGGAGCTCTGCATGTACAGAAATCACCAAATATTAATAAAAAAAAGTTTGAATTAACAGAGTACTTTTTTTCATTTCATATGTACAACAGCCTGGATTTCTATTGTACCTTTATAGCTTTCGTCACAATAATCAAGTAGCATATGCACTGTACTTATGTAAACAAATATAAACGCCATACTGCTCCGGCATTTGTATTCCCCTGGAAACGCTCTCTTGCTCCGTCATTACTCGATTTATCCAGGCTCCAGCGCATTGCATTGTGGGAAACAGTAGGCAGAGTAGACTGTTCGGATGCATACTGGAAATATTCTCCGAATCAGTACGACATCCGGGAACTTTTCGCATACTGCAGATTTTGCTTTTGTTTGCATACTGCATACTACATTTTGGCCAAATCAGTACGTACTAGCAGTATAGTATGGGGTTTCGAATACACCCTATGACTTTAATGCACACAGAGGTTCACGTGGAGTTCGCCATCAAAAATATCCCTCAGCACCTCCAGCGCCGCCCTACTGCGATGTTGATCCAAACACGGTCGGAGGAATAAGAGGGGAAGCAAAACGAGCAGGAGAGGGATAGGATAAAGTACAGGTTGCTGTCGAGCGAATATCTCATGGACAGGAGAATCCTTTTAGCGTTATCATGGGCAGCAGATATGTTCACTGTACAAGGCTGCACGGGAATCTATTAACACTTTGTGTTGATAACAAAAGACGGGGTCTTATCAAGCTGGTAGAAGTGACACAGAAGCATTAGCATTTATTGTGCTCTCTCCTCGCTCTTTCGTGTCATCTCCAGTGTGCCCACTCTGTTCTTTTTCTCTTTAATGCAGTTCATCACGTTGCCCATTCACCCCTTACTGTGTGAACTGCTGCAGAAGAAAATAATGACCAAAAGAGAGAAAAAAAAAAATCCCCTGTGCATGTTTTGCATAAAGAAGTAGCACATTTTCAGAAAGGAGGAGCAGTCATTACCCTAGTTCTCTCAAAAGCTAAACATTAATGAGCAGAGAGCCCCTTAAACAAAACACTTATCTAACCGTCTTTAAGACAGATTAATATCATAGAACTTTTAAATTATACAATGTGGTTCAAAGTATGTTTAAATCTTTATGGTGTGTTTGAGGTTTAAATTGGTCAATGCAATGCTCAACAGAATCCCTTCTGGTAAAAATTCTAATAAATTATGAATGCGTTTTTTGGTAAGTATAATTTATTTTGTTAGTTTTGTAGTTTGTAGCGGAACACAATGTCTGCTGCTCCCTCTAGTGGTACATCCCTCAAACTTTAATGATCTTTCATTGAACTGTCAGCCAGATGTCACAAATGTAAAAGTTTCTGCCCTGCAGACTCTGAACAGCTCTCGACACCTTCAGCGATGACTCAAAAACAGAACTACTGGGAAATAAGTTGGGTCAAAATGCATTCTAGTTGTCAGAGTCACAGTGCACAAGGTGGCGTGGGCCTTAACGGAGTTCAATTGGAGGTTTGACAAAGCAAGTATGTCTCATTTCTGGCAAACAACGTGTTTCACAAGGACACAAATATAGCACACAGACAAGAAACAATAATGAGCTGGAACAGAAAGATGGTGTGAAAGCACAGGATAAAAATGGCCCTGCTGTTGAAGCTAAAACCACCTTTAAAACGTCTGACACCAAGATTTTCCTGGACGTGTTTAATGAGCTTAACAGAAGGCAAAATTCTGCATCCAATATTTTGAGGTGCATATGAGGCATGTTTCTTTCGTGTGATTTGTTTTAACCCATCATCTGTTATTTTGGAGGGACAACATAAAGTATACCAGAAGCGACATTTCCTTTCTACTAATAAACAAACTATTTAGACTTTGAGTGTTAAGAACCAGGAAGTGGAATCCTACCATCATTGCACAGTGGTCCTCCGAATGTAGTCATGCTGCAGTCGCAGCTGAAGCCCTCCCACTGCTGGAGACACACACCCTGGTTGGCACACGAGTCCTCTTGGCACGTGGTGCTGGGGCCTGAATACGGAGACAAATAGCAACTTGGTGACTTTTATAATAACCAGCAGCGGAGTCTGCAGATTGATTGTGCATTGGAAATTAAATATCAAACAAAATATAGGAACAATAGGCTTCTGCAAATGGAAGAATACACGGAACAAACACGAATATGCAATGCAAACACTAACAACTGAGTACTAGCCATATTGTGTATTTCTTCTATAACAACGTCTTCAGATTTGCCTGCCCAGAACCCACGATGTATTCAACCATACACACAATGAAAACCTCACGAATGTACAAAAACAGGATTAAAAAAAGAGAACGTTTTAAAATGACTTGAACGCTTTGATTAAACTGTCAATCGAGATTTCAATATTTTATTTTACATATTGAAGAACAGCTGAGTTCAGAATATTAAAAGGAACGGCATACTTTAGACCACAGTGGCACCTTTTCAACCTCGTGTCTAGTTTTGATGTAGTTATTCTTACACCACCCGAGTAAAAACGCAGCACACACTGTAATATGCAGTCCAAACTGTCACGCGTCACTGACCACCTGTGCAGATGGTTAGTGCAATCAGAGAACACCATGTTATTACCAGCTGTGAAGGGGGTCATAGCACAATGATGCTCGGTTCCGAAGCGGTGGGGGTCTGGGCTATCCATGTGCTTTTAAATAGCGACGTAATTGTGCTTCCAGATGTGTTTGCAGTCAAAGTGTTTGTGCATTGATTATCTCTGATCATTCCATCAGCGTATCAGTCAGTCAGCCGTAAAGAGACGACTGTACAGATGGTATCGTCTGTGTGTGTGACAGTGATGCCGAGTTATTTCAGTTAATGGAGAAATGTTAGTGGAATGGCAAGGGTTAGTATGGATGACTGTTGATATTGAAAAATATTTTAAATTATGAGAAATTTGGGGGTTTTAGACTATTACTATTACTATTACTTTATTTGTCAATTATTATTATAACTGTCAATGTCTGGATACTTGAACTTTATTTATGACCAATGAACATCATATAATCTGAATTACCAGCATGGAACACAGCTCACTTTTTCGATAGTTTAGTTATTAAAATGATGAAGTGCATATTTATTTAGTTTGTTTTTTTACTCGTTTTACTTGTGGGATTTTAAAGCTACTGAATACAGACATACATTACAAATTGACCTCTAAATATTCTATTTTCTGAATAAAGTGCAGCCACAGTAACCACTGCTCAGCCTCTGAGTAGCTGGGGGGATGGTCCGAAAAGGTTTTGAAAATATGCATTTAATCAGAAGATATCGGCCAATGAACATCAGAGGGTTGGGCTACCAAAATGCAATTAGCATAACTCTATAACCTTTGCCCCAAAAATTAGGAAACCCGAAACCTATGTTGCCATAGCTTCAAAGAACATGCATGTCAAGTTTCATCCAAATCGAGTAAAGTTTGCCACTGCCAAAAAATCCCAAACATTGCTATTTTTGGCTGTTTTTGGCTGTTTTTGGCCATTCACAGGGGTCGTACTAAATCCCAAACTGACTATACCGTTGATCCCATCGATACCAAAATTGGATATGTGATTGGAAAGGAGGAGGTTAAGGACAAAAAGTTACTCAAAGATGTCCAGAATATTTAGGGGCGTGGCCACGCCGACACCTTGACTGCTCTTCTATTTTGAACCTTCGCCATAGGCATTAAAGCTGTTATAACTCTACCGTTTCTTCTCCGATATGCTCCAAAATATTCATGCTTGTTAAGAGTCACGTCCTGAACACAACTGCACTGCAATTTTAACTCACAGGTAGAGCGCCACCTAATGGCGACATGAAATGTGACCGATTTTATGCCCTTTTTCTGAGCAACAGCCCCCCCTCTAGGTAGGGCATAGATGCATGAAATATTTGTTCCTCGATAGCCCATGTGGAGATGTACAAAAAAGCCTCTTGGACCCACCGCCTAAAGTCATGATAAAGTTGGTAAAATAAATGTTTTTAGCCAAGTGTGTAATTCAGCCAGTTTCTCATTCAATCCTCACTCAGGGAGCATATGGGGGGACAGACCACCAGGGGGAGTCAGAGATCTATCAGTGACACTGTCTCACATGCAGCTCCTGTCTGCTTTACACCACATCAACGGTCATGCCACTTTTAATTCCTTTTTTAAAATTCCTCTCATTTCAGCCTGGACACAAAGGGAGGAGGAGAGATGGCACACTCTACATGCACCTCACACAGCTGTCAGTTGAACTCTGCCATAAATATGATAACTTCAGTGTTTGTTCTCTGATCTGCTCCAAACTTTCCACACTTGATTAGAGTTCCTTCCTGAACACATCTGCACTTTGATATTCACTCACAGTCAGAGCCTACTGGCAACAGGAAATGTCATTGATTTTGTGACTTTTTCCAAGTAAAAGCCACACCTGATTTTTTTTTTAACTAATTCCTCTCATTTCAGCCTGCAAGGAGGACACAGGGGGAGGAGGAGAGATGTCAGGAAGGCATAGACATGTGTGTGAGTTCTGTGACTGAAATGTAGTTTCACTTGTGAATGCAGCCATGACACGACTGCACGTGACAGACAGATGGCTTTGAATGTCAATCGCTTGTGTCTAAACTTACGCCACAAGCAGGTGGCCGCGCCAAGGGTAGCGTCCACGACACTGCCCTGTGACCGCAGGCAGTCCACCACCGCATATGAGCGAGGGCCCGTCACGACACTGCTATGCAGTTTTAATTATTATTGTTATAGTATTAGTATAAAATAAACTATTCATATAATTAATAAAGAATAATATAGCATTACTTGCACTATAATACATATAATTATTGTACTACACTCTTAGAAATAAAAGTGCTAAGTAGAACCATATAAGGTTCTTCGGCTTGTCCTCATAGGAGAACCCTTTTTGGCTCCAGGTAGAACCTTTTATAAAGGTTCCATCTGGAACCCTTTTGGAGGGTTCTACCGAGAACCCCACATAAAGGGTTATACCTAGAACTGTGTGTGTAAGGCTCCACCCAGAACCTCCCATGAGAGGTTCTACAAAGAACCCATACTGGGGGTTCCATTAAGAACCCTTTCATATTTCAAGGGTTTCATCTAGAACCCGCACAGGGAGTTCCACTAAGAACCCTCTCGTATTTCAAGGGTTTCAGCTAGAACCCACACAAGGAGTTCCACTAAGAAACCTTTCATGTTTCAAGGGTTTCATCTAGACCTCACACAGGGGGTTCTAAAAACATCCGTTTTTAAAGGTTTTCACAAATAACCGTCTTGTCTTCTGAGGGTTCTATGAAGAACCATATTGTATTCTACAGATCAGTTTAGTTCATATTATATTGTGGTCATTCATCATGTTGACATTAAACAAACATTCAAAACATTTTAATGAGAAAAACATTTATTTAAAGATAGTCCAACAGAACAGGCTGTGTAGGTCCCAGGGGAGAACAGGTCAAAAATCAGCATAGGTCCAGTGCAGGGGTGCCCAACTCCGGTCCTGGAGAGCCACTGTCCTGCATGTTTTAGGTTTCTCCCTGCACCTGATTCAAATGATTTTCAAACCTGTGACAAGCTTCAGTTGCTTGATAATGAGCACATCATTAGAATCAGGTGTGTAAGAGCAGGGAGAAACCTAAAACATGCAGGACAGTGGCTCTGCAGGACCGGAGTTGGGCACCCCTGGTCCAGTGGAATCAGCAACATGACAGGCCAGACACATGATGCTGTCCTCAGTAGGTGAATTTGTGTAATCTCCAGCAACGATGACATGGCAGAAAAGGGAGACAAAAAAGTGTTAGTTCCATCAATCCAAGGTGCACTTACTGCGCCTTATTGTAAGCTATCTACAAACAATAAAATAATGCATGGTCCAATGAAAGGAATCAGAGTACATACTGTACGTAGTAATTGTGACAGTGGAACAGAATCATGAGAAAGTGAGGGAACCCCACAAAGTTTTCGCATTGATTTAAATAATGTTAAAATACTTTTCAGTGTTATGTAACAAGTCCAGAAAATGTTACGTATTATAACAATAGTGGAAATCTTGGCAAAATCCTCTTTTTCAAGCCAATGGCACACTTTGGCTTTCGTCCAAGCTGTGTAAGTCATTTCTATAAGAAAACAAACAAACAAACTATTAGATCTTCTTATCTATAAGCATGACCGGAGAGTAGACTGTAGAACGCATGAACATTTAATAACACTCTGTGATACAGTACAGGGAACACGGGCTCACTCTGCTGAGCACTGCACGACAACAACAACCACAGCAGAACCAAACTATGCAGTAACCCCCCTGACCTATGCCTGGAGCTCCCCCTAGTGGGCCACCCCCAAACCCTCTTATAAAGCTCAACTAAATACATAACACTCCTTTCCCCTAGTTAGTGTTCATAATCGTCCCACCCTTTGGGACGAACTCTGGGCCTGCAGGGCTGACGGCGAACAGGCACAGAAGAGGAGCTTGTGGGGCTGCTTGAAGAATGCCCCACTTCCACAGGAGCCCTTGTCTCTCTCCCCCCCGACTGTGACTCTACCCCCTCTTGGGCTCCTTCTCGGGGCAGAGACTCACTAGCTGGCGGGGGCTGGGGAGAATCCCCCTCAGTTACCTCTGGCTCGCGCCCTCTCAACTGGTCCACATGGCGCCGATGTACCTGGCCATCAGGGGCTCTCACACTGTATGACACTGGCCCCGTGGCCCTCTCCACCACCGCAGGCATCCATCTTGCCCCTGTGTAACTGCGGGCAAACACAGAGTCCCTAGGTTGAAACAGCCTCGGCCCTCGTTGTTGGTTACAGGCCTGTTCCTCTTGCTTTGTGCGGACCTCATCCTGCGAGTCTGGGTGCAGGCGATCCAGTGCGGTCATCAGCCGACGACCCATCAGCATTTCTGCGGGGCTCTTCCCGGTCGTTGAGTTTGGTGTGATGTGTTGGGCCAGCAGGAAACGGGCCAACCGAGTCTGCCAGTCCCCGACGGCTATCCTCCGCAGAGCATCCTTTGTAGTTTGCACCATCCTCTCAGCTTGGCCATTAGAGGAGGGATGATACGGTGCCGTTGTCACGTGCCTGATTCCATTTCTCTGGGTGAAAACGTTGAACTCGATAGACGTGAAAGCTGTGCCGTTGTCCGACACCAGGACATCAGGGATACCATGAGTAGCAAACAGCAGCCGCAGCATGTTGATGACAGCACCAGAAGACATAGATGGCATGACAGACACCTCCAGCCATTTCGAGTGGGCATCCACCACGATCAGAAATGTCTTCCCCTGAAACGGTCCTGCAAAATCGATGTGGATTCTCGACCACTTCTTGGTGGTCCACTCCCACTGGTGCAGCGGAGCCTTGGGTGGGTTATGACGAGTGAGCTGGCAGGCCTCACAGGCTCTCACGACCCTCTCCACCTCTTTATCCATGCCAGGCCACCAGACATAGCTCCTCGCCAGGGCCTTCATATGGACGATCCCTGGGTGAGCATCATGCAGCATTTTCAGGACGTCAGCTCTCGCTGCCAGGGGCACCACCACCCTGCTCCCCCAGAGCACACAGTTCTTGTGTGCAGACAGTTCGTCACGCCGCTGGGTGAAAGGCTGGAAACGCTCCTCCTGACTCCCTGTCGGCCAGCCATGGAGCAACCAGTGCAACACACGACACAGCACTGGATCCTTCTGTGTCAGGCTGCTGATCCGTCCTGCGTGGAGTGGAGCCTGAGGGACCATTTCCAGCAACAACACCTCCAGCGGGGGCGGGACCTCAGCCCCTCCGTGAGCCAGGGGCAGACGGCTCAGGGCGTCAGCATTAGCCAGCTTCTTTCCGGGCCTGTAACGCAGCTCATAATGGTACGCACCTAACATCAAACTCCAGCGCAGCATGCGAGGTGATATCATCTGTGGTACCGGCCTGGAGTGATGCATTAGTCCCAACAGCGGCTTGTGGTCTGTGTAGATAACAAACTCTCTCCCCAGCACGTACTGGTTGAACTTCTTCACAGCAAAGACAACAGCAAGCGCCTCCTTGTCAATCTGCGCGTAGTTCCGTTCCGTTGGGGTGAGGGTTCTTGAGGCAAAACATACAGGTGCTTCGCGTCCATCTGGCTCCACGTGGCTCAGCAGAGCCCCAACCCCATATGGCGAGGCATCACAAACCAACACCATGGGCTTTCGCACATCATAATGGGCCAGCACGCCGTCCGCCTGAAGCAGTTCCTTTGCCTGTCTGTAGGCCGCATCGTGGGCTGCCGTCCAGTCCCAGGCTGTATCATGGTCCAGCAGTCGGTGCAATGGTTCCAAAACAGTCGTTTTGCCCTCTAAAAAACAACTGTAAAAGTTCAGAAGTCCCAGGAACGCCTGTAACTCCGTTTTTGTCTTGGGTGTGGGTGCATTCCTGATGGCCTCCACCTTCTCTGTTGTGGGGTGCACTCCCTCCTTGTCCACGCGGAATCCCAAGAACTCCACCTCTGTTGCAGCAAACACACATTTCTCTTTCTGCAGCCGGAGTCCTGCCTCTGCTACCCGACTCAGCACTGCCTGCAGCCTGCCTGCATGTTCCTCTGGAGATTTCCCTGTAATGAGGATATCATCTAGATATGGTTGTACTCCTGGAATTCCTGCCAGCAGGGTGTCCATGAACCTCTGGAAAATAGCCACAGCCGTTGATACTCCAAACTGCAGCCTTGTTGGCCTAAAAAGTCCCCTGTGTGTGTTCATGGTCAGTAGCTCCGCTGCGTTTTCATCCAGGACAAGCTGTTGGTACGCCTGCTTGAGATCCAGTTTTGTGAACAGTATCCCCCCTGCCAGAGAGGAGAACAGTTCGGATACAGTTGGTAGGGGGTATACATCTGGGAGTACAGCTGTGTTCACCGTGCATCTGTAATCACCACAGATCCGGAGGCTCCCATCCTTCTTAGAAATTGGCACAATGGGCGTGGCCCACTTGGAATACTTCACTGGAACCAGGACACCTTGCTCCACCAGCTTGTCCAAAGCCTCATCCACTTTTGGACGCAGCGCGAAAGGGACTGGGCGCGCTTTGAAAAACTTAGGTGCTACCTCTGGGTCCACGGCCACAGAGACAGGTGGTCCCTGGCAAGCCGCCAGTTCCCAAACACCTCATTGTAATCCTCCAGCATGGACTGTATCGACTGGTGCTGGATCGCGTGCACTCCCGTCACATCGATGCCTAGTAGTTGAAACCAGTCTCTGCCGAGCAGGCTTGCTCCTTCCCCTCCCACCACGAAAAGTGAGAGTGTGCCTTTGAAAACATGATACTCGACTTCCACTTGAATCTTTCCTAGCACCTGTAGCTGGGCTTGTGACCACTGTTTGAGCACCCCTGTGACCTGCATAATGGCTGGTGGGTCTGCTGGCCATAGGCTGTGGTATGTCTCTTCACTGATCAGTGAGCATGCTGAACCAGAATCTACTTCCATAGTAAGGGGTACTTTGTTCAGGATTACCTTAGCCGTGTACGGCGCCCTCTTGTGTGTCAGCTGGTGTGCGGAGGTATGATGCAGGAAGTACTCCTCCTGGCCCAGGCTTTCCAATGTAACAGCATGTGTCTGAGCCTGAGGCGGGTCCTCAGGCTTGGAGGCAGTATTGGTTTGAGCTTTCTTCATGCAGACCCGTGCGATGTGTCCCCTCTTCTTGCAGAAGTGGCAGACTGCCGTGCTGAATTTACACTCTGAGGGACTATGAAAAGCTCCACAGCGAAAACACTTTTTTTTCACCTCCATCGTAGCCCCCATCTCCTTTTTAATGTCAGCTGTGTGAGTTGTCTTGTGAACTTCCTCTGACTGGGGAGCAGATAGTCCCATACGCAACATACTAGCATTAAGAGCTGCTGTCTCCGCTGCCATAGCCTTCTCCTCAGCCGATTTGAAGGTCAGAGCCGGCTCCGATAACAACTGTCTCTGCAGGGCTGGGTCCCGCACGCCACACACAATCCGGTCGCGAAGCATGTTCTCAAGCTGGTCTCCAAAATTGCAATGCACTGATAGCTTCCTCAGCTCCGCAATGAATGCTGAAATGGACTGACCAGGCTGCTGCTTACAGTTGTGAAAATGAAAGCGCTGCACTATCTCAGAAGGTCTTGGGCTGAAATGGCGCTGGAGACTGCCAATCAGCTCTGCATACGGTACCTCACTCGGTCTCTTTGGAGCCACCAGGGAACGTAGCATGGAGTACGTGGCTGCTCCGCATACACTCAACAACACTGCTCTTTTCTTCTCGGCGGCATCGATCTCATGCAAAAAAACATTCCAGCCGCTCTGCGTACTCCTCCCACGAAGCCTCTTTATCCCCAGAGAATTCTTCAATCCTCCTGAAAGTAGCCATGATCTGACAGTGAGTAGCTTCTCTAGTGAAAGTCCGACTTTACCGTGTCCTGTTAGCCGCTTGTTAGCCGTTAGCCGCTTGTTAGCTGTTGCCGTTCGTTCTCGTAACTCGGTCTGCGTGAGTCCTTGTATGTCTCCAAGTCTCTGGAGCGTACACATCCGCCTCGTCGCCAGTATTAGATCTTCTTATCTATAAGCATGACCGGAGAGTAGACTGTAGAACGCATGAACATTTAATAACACTCTGTGATACAGTACAGGGAACACGGGCTCACTCTGCTGAGCACTGCACGACAACAACAACCACAGCAGAACCAAACTATGCAGTAACCCCCCTGACCTATGCCTGGAGCTCCCCCTAGTGGGCCACCCCCAAACCCTCTTATAAAGCTCAACTAAATACATAACACAAACAAAACATAACAAGAAACAAATGGTTAGTCCAACTTTCACCATAAAAGTCCTCAGCTAGGGTCGAGTATGCTGAAATAAGATATTATATTTAGCTCACCTTGATTCTCTGAAGTTTCTTCTGTTCTCTCTCTCTTCAGTTCTTCTTTGTTCTGTTCTGTTCACAGTAATCACTATTGGTATGTCACACCTGGTTTGTAGAGGGGGAATACCAGACCATATGGTGCAAACCATGGGGCAACCAGCTCTTAACTCACACATTACAGCCACCATGGGGCCAGCTCCCAGGCCCAACACACCGAACCTCGCCCTTTCCCCTGGGTGATCAAGGTTCAATTCCCGGCATCAAGAAACCCTGATGCGGTAGCCCCAAAGTCAGCATTACAATATGATTTTTGCATCAGTTAAGGCTTGGCCTCTGACATCAAAGACCTTCCTCTATCACTGAACTTATCTGCAACTTCACAACTTGACTAAGCCAGTCAGCAGGGTACAGCAGCCATGGGATGAAGCCGATCATGGAAAAGTATGAGGAGGAGACAAATACATGAGTAAAATTGTCTGTAAAATAAGTGTTTAATATTTTTCAAATTGTCTGTCACTAGTCCACACATCACCTCAGTAGGCATTAACATGGTCACTCTGCATCATCCAGGCCTTTAACTCACAACCTCAAACTGTATGTAGTGTAACTAATTATTCTGAGTAAGAAACAGGAGAATAAGAAGGCAAGACAGTTGACATTGTAATGTTCATTTTGCACCAGTTGAGGCTGAAATCCACAATTTCTGGAACCAAAGACCATTGTCTATCGATCTGAGATAATTGGCAAGTGGCAACTCAACTGTGGCTTCACAAATTGAGTAAGCCATTCAATGTCGTGCAGGCAGATTTGAAACCACTGTAAAAAAAAAAAAAAAATCAGTTTTTGAGGTAAATGTTTTTTGTCAAACATCATCTACCATGACTCTAAAATTGTGTACATTTGTTTCACAAAAACTACCAGGTATTTTGATGCCCCTTGCTGGGGCTTGGACCCACATTATATAGCACCAAGAACCATCTCCTAGCCAACTGAGCTAATTGTCTGGAAATGCAACCAGTAACATGATATCTGTCAACATGGTAATTGAACCTGTGACCTAAAAGCAGAAGTCACACATTGTACAGACAGAGCTAAACAGACACATGATCAGCTCCCTCTGTCTGACCACTGACATGAAGGAGCTGTCAACCTTGCTGTGCGAGTTAGTGTGGCGAGTCAGAGGAGTCCCTGATCTACACATTCTGCTGGATAGCTCAGTGGGTAATGGTACAGACTTTAGATTTGGAGGGTGGGGGTTAAAATCCCAGTCACAGCTAATCTTTGCCTGGGTCAACACGATTTGCTTATGAAGGTCTTGCTTTCTTATAATTAATGGTTGTGAAAATAAATTGGTAACAGAACATTTCAGTTATAGGCCATTATTTGTATGTCTGATCAGAAGGTGTAAGGTAATAGACTAGTATGGTGGACCTGATGACTCAATGCAGCTAGCTGGTTAGCTCAGTCACTACTGCCAGTGACTTTAGACTGGATGGCAGGTGTTCAAATCCCAAGATGGGCAATTATGTTACAGTTTGATCAACAGGATCTGGAGAAGAAGAAAAAAACAAATAAACAAAACAAAAAAATGGACATGAAAAGTATTTCTATCAGTAGTCACAAGAAATTGTATTTTGTGCCATTATTGGTAAGTGTTATCAGGAAGTATGTTCCTGGTGACAGGATCCATGCTTTCAACAATCCCTGAAGAACTCTTTCTTCCAAAAACGGTTCTCTGGATCAAAATAGTTCTTACTGGAACCATTAGTGTTACCAAGAACCCCTTTAAAACCCTTTATTCAGGAAAGGGATTTTAAAGGGTTCTCTGGATCAAAATTGTTCTTACTGGAACCATTAGTGTTACCAAAAACCTCCCGGAGGAGCTAGGGGAAGTGTCCGGGGAGAGGGAAGCCTGGGTGTCCCTGCTCAGGCAGCTGCCCCCGCGACCCGGTCCCGGATAAGCGGAAGACAATTGTTGGATGGATGGATGGATGGATGGACAAACAATAATTGTTTCCACATGATTGTTTTCCATATCATTTAATTTAACTTAAAACCTTTTAAGAGATAAATATAACCATTTTGTGTTCTGCACACATCCTGTCAGAAACCATCCTGAACCAAATATGGGAAGTTGTGTTTGGTAAAGGAGGGAACCGAACCGTGTCATTTTTTAAGTGCCTCTGGTCAAGAAAAAGTCTCCTACGGGTATCCGCAGCTAGCCCTCGCGTGTGAGGTGAACGTGATAACCACTACACTACAGAAACTGACCAAAGCTCCATTTACACGCCGTGCCTGCAGTAGGGTGCCATTCCCCTATGAACGCAAACATTTCAAATGCCAGAGAGGATGTACGTTTTTAAACTGGATTTAATCACAGCTACTGTGTCGTGGATATGAGTGACGGTAAAGGTTTAATACATTTAAATGCTTCCCTGTAAACTTGTGCACAATCCCTTTAATCAGCAGAAGGGTGCCCCCTCCTGACAGACTTGCATATTTTACCAAAGACACTCCTCGTTAGTATTGTGGAGAGTATCTATTCTACGCCTGTCATGCGGAAGTCCGGGGTTCAATTCCCCGACGGGGAGATTTTCCAGGTAGCTGATCAGTGTCGATCAAAAAAGGCCATTTTCTTGCAACCCGAAACCTCTGCTCTCCTTACCGCCAAGGTCACAGGCCGTTTTAAAACTGGAGAGGTCAAAGGCCGTTGCTAATGCTGTTTTTGCTAATGTGGTTGTGTTTTTGTTAATGTTGTGTTTTTCTTTTTGGCATTGTTGTTTGACCTCCAGGGCCACCGTAGTTTTTCTAATATATACATTTATAAACAGTATCTCACAAACCTATCCCTAACCCTAAGGGCACAATTTGGACATTTTCACTTTGGGGTTTACTCACAGTTTAGATATTAATGGCTGTGTGTTGGGTTATTTTGAGGGTACAGTAAAGTTACAGAGGGACGAGGCGTCTCTGTGAGGCTGCAGCGCTAAGCACTGAGCCACTGTGCTGCCCTGAATGAGGAGGAGGAGTGGAAGGAAGGAGTGGTGAGGAAGGTGGATGAAGGGTGTTTTTTTATATATATACATATGGATATATTGTGGGAGAAACCTGAGCACCAGGATAAAACCCTTTTACACTGGAGGTGAGGAAGAACAGAGGGGAGGGAGATGGAGGTGAAATAACTCCTCAAAAAAAGTTTGGAAACGTTATTTTGGTCGATTATTCCTCCCCTTAAATAATACTAATTGGTATTGTATCATGGATTGTGCATTCATGGAATGAGCAACACAGCTAACCGTGTGGGTAGTGGCCCAAAAAAATGTGCCAAAATCCCCTGCAATATTCTTCTGTTGGTATTCACTCTCATTAGGTACCTAATTGACATCACTTGTGTGCATGGGTCCTGCAACTTTGTTGAGTTTGTGTGCTGAAAGCATAAACATGTCACGTTTTTCTCTTCAGGATAAGGCCCGTGCAATAGGGCAAGTGGAAGCTGGTGTTCTGGTATGCACAGTGGCACCATTATTTGGTGTCAGCCCTGGTACCATTTCCAAACTCAGGACCAAGGTCTGTGAGACTGGTGATTCAAAGACAGGCGAAGTGGCTGTCCCAGGAAGACAACACTCCAAGAAGACCAGTTCCCCTTTGCCTGTAAATCTCTGGAAGAAAGCCTACGGTTCCTCGGTGAAGCAAGGGTGAGGAACCGGTCTTCTTGGGGTTTTGTCCTCTTTTTTTGGGCCACTTCCCACACGGTTAGCTGTGTTGCTCATTCCATGAATGCATGATCCTTATAAGTTGTACCTGGTTGTAAAGGTGACTAATCAGGCTTTCCAATGATATAAAAAATTAAAGGTGAGGAATAACCTACCAAAATAACGTTTCCAAACTATTTTTGAGGAGTTTAGATGGATGAAGGGTGTTTTTATATATATATATATATATATTATATATATATATATATATATATATATATATATATATATATATATATATATATCCTTGTGGGAGAAACCTGAGCACCAGGAGAAAACCCTTTTTTTATGTTGGAGGTGAGGATAGTTACTGTTGCAATTCGTCACGTTTTTTTCTCATGGCCTCTTCTCCATCATGCAAATTTTGTTGTTCTTCTTCCAGGGCCGGATTTTGTTGGAGAATCGACTCATCTTCCTTCTTCAGCACATCAATGTTTTTCTCAGATCCTTTGAGTTCTTGCTCCTGGTCTTGTTCTTGGAGGTCCTTCTGATTTTGTATAATGGTCTCTTCTCCATCATGCAACTTTTTGCTGACCTCCTCAAGTTCTTCTTCCAGGGCCTGATTTCGTTGGAGCATAGACATGTTTTCTTGCAACAGCTTATCATATTTCTGTTTGATTATGGTTAGTTGTTGGACAATGTCTCTTTGATTATCTTCCAGCTTCTGCTCTTGTTGAACATTTTGCATTTTCTGCTTACCTAGTTCCTTGGTCTTATTCCTACTGAACTGTGCTTTCCTTAGCTCCAGAAGTATTTGTTCTGGGTTTTGATTGATTTGATTTGACTGATTGGGATTGTGAAAGCTTTGGTCAAAACCTATTTGTTCCTGCTGAACAGGAATTTTCTGTTATGTCAGTTGTTTTTTTGGCTTCTGATTTTCTTTTGTCTGTGCTCTGCAGACTTTCTCCAGCTTTTCTTCAATTTCTTAATTTTAGCTTTTTGGACCATGCGCTTCTCCCAAAGGGAAAACAAGTCCTTCTGCCGAACCCCGATTATTTTGGAGCACACCTTCACAATTTTATTCAGACTATTCCTGTCCTTAGCACAGAGGCCATCGAACCAGCAAATAAGTGAGAAGGTTAAAAGACTCTCAATAGGCGCGCAGTTGGCAGAGTGGTTAGAGCGCATGCCATGTACGAACGTACATACGCAGCCGACCCCGGTTCGAATCCCGGCCGGAGGTCCTTTGCTGCATGTCACATCCCCTCTCTCTCTCCTCATGTTTCCGATCTATCCACTGCTAATAAAAGGCGTCTATGCCTCAAAAAAAAAAAAAAAAAAAAAAAAAAAAAAAAACTCTCAATAAATGACTGATAAAACATGGTTACAATTTTGTTACAAACATTGAAGGATTTTAACTTCCTCAGTAAATGGACTCTCTGTTGACCGCGTTTAACAGTAGAATCTGTGTTTGTATCAAACTTTAGATGCGAGTCGAACACAGTTCCCAAATATTTGTAGGTGTCTACAATCTGGACCTCCTCACCATGAATGATGCTTGCCTTAGGTGTGTTACTGTTTTTCCTAAAATCAATGATGAGCTCCTTTGTTTTTGACATATTGAGGTCAAGGAAGTTCTCACCGCACCAGTTAACAAATGAGGGAAGGGTGCTGCCGTGGTCTGACTCCGAACCTTGAAGGAGAGACAAGAGTGCTGTATCATCTGAGAATTTGACCAGGCAGCTACCCTCCATATGAGACTTGCAGCTATCTGTGTAGAGAATAAAAAGGAGTGGTGACAGAACACATACCTGGGGGGAGCCCGTGTTGGAAACCAGGACATTTGACATATCTCCATTAACTAAAACCTTCTCTCCGTTAAAAAGTTTAAGAGCAATGATAAGAGCTGATCAGGTAGGTTAAAATAAGCAATTAGACGATTGATTAAAATGTGTGGTTGCATTTTGTTAAAAGCAGACGAGAAGTCGGCAAATAAAAGTCTTGCATGTGATTTTGGTTTCTCCAAGTGTTTGTAAACCCTGGCCAGGATAAGGAGTTTAGCGTCCTCCACCCCTTTACCTGCTTGATATGCAAACTGCAGGGCGTCTCGTTTGTCTTCAACCAAGGAGCCGACCTCATCTTTTAAAATTCTCTCAACATTTTTCATCACCAGTGATGTAAGAGCAACATGTCTGAACTCATTCAATTCTCTTGGATTTTTTATTTTTGGAATTGGGATAATGGTTGAAGTCTTCCATATAGAGGGTAATTTGCAACAATCGGCACACATCTAAAAGAGTTTTGAAAATACTCCAGAGCTGGTTGGCACAGTATCAGAGAGTGCGCCCACAGATGCCGTCTTGGCCAGCAGCCTTCCTTCTATTTGTTTTTTTAAATAAGGCTGTGACATATCCTTGAGATATCATCAGATCGTTTTGGGGTGCAAAAGAATCAATCAAGTTGGAAACATTGTGCAAGAGGTCAGGCCTTTCAAAACGAGTAAACAAAAAAATTAAAATAGTTGGGCAGATCATCCTCATCCACTCCACTGATGCGGATAGGTTGCTTGGCCTCACATGTGTGGTTAATAGATGCCATAGATTTAATTCCCTGCCAGGCTGCTCTAATGTTAGTGGTAAATTGCATTTCTATTTTGACCCATCACCTGTGCTTTAGCACCACCTAGTGTCTACCTGTACACTCCCTGCATGTGTACGACCTATGAGCCCTTATATCGAGATAAGGAGCGGGTCATCTTCACAGAGCCCACCAAGTCTCTAAAGTAGCCCAGAATGGACAAACCAAATACTGGCTCTCGAGAGCCTGTTGTGTTTTCATGTTACCCAAAGGCCAGCGGAGTTCTGGAAACCTGAACTGTAGACTTGCACTCGATGGCTCATGTTATTGCAGTCATGGACAGGGAGGAGTGAATGGTTTTCAGTTTGTTGAAATCTGCAACCACACCGCTGTGCCACCAAAACCTACACCGTCCCTTCAAACCAATATAGAAATATATGAATAAATGGCAAAAAGGCAACTAAATTTAACTTCTATTATCTCTTCTATCTTTATTATACATCTACCAGTATATGAGTCATTAATCTGAACTATTTTGTGTTTTTAACGCTTGGTGATTGAGAGATTCATGGTAATCTGACTCAAGGAGTGAAATCAAACGATCCACTCTGACTTTATTTAAAAATAACTCGTCATTTTTATTAACTTTGAAGTCGTACTCAAACAGTTGGTAGCAAATATACATATATACAAATTCCTTTAAAGACAAAACAAGGAAAGTCATTTTTACATTTTAACAGTTGAGTCCTTTGGCACTTAATGTTCAGGTTGAGTGAAGTAAAAAAAGAAGATGGTATTAATAAAACGTGGTGATTCTCGTGTGAGGAAATACAAAACAAAACAAAAAAGCGGAGAGAATTAGCGATACCTTCTACCTGCGTGTTCCACATTTTAATGAATGAGTCTGAAGTCTGGCATCTTTGACTGGCCTGGACATCATTCTTTCAAAAGGAATCTTCCAGTGGAGTTTCATGTTTTAACTTCCTGCTCACAACAAATGCTAACCTTCAATTATCCATCACCGTCATTCAGTCCTATGGAAGCTCTGAGATGCTTGCGTAGGAATTTTGTTGTTGTTGTATTTTGCAGTTAGTGCTCTCTGGTGGACAAACTATGTAATGGAGACACTGTTAAATTACCTCAAACGTATATCTGTTATTTTTCATTAGCCATAATCTACACTGATATCAATATGTGTCATTAGATGAAACTCAGCTGATAATCATCAATATTTTCTCAAACAAAAAAGAGAAAAGGACAAATATTGGCTAACTGAAATGTGCCAACTTTCCGCTCGGGCTTGGTCTTGTGCAATCACAGACTGTATATCTTACAGTTTTCCAATGTTGGTCCAATGGGAAGACGTCATATTGAGCATTTTCACCATATTGTCACGTTCTATAGTCCAAATGTGGAGCCAATAAATTGAGAAGATAATCGATTAAGCGATACCCAAAATAATAGTTTGTTGCAACTGTACATTTGATGATTGATTTCCATACTCTACAGTGATGAACGGCTGTGTGGACATGTAGGAAATACAGGAGATCTCTCAAACTGTACAGCCTGAAAATGTGAGAAAAGAAATAAAGTATGTCTGATTTACAGTTGAAGGACTAACACTGGTGAACACACCCAGTGGTGTGTTGGTCCTTTAGCTGCAGGACTAGCTCCATCCTCCTCCAACGCATCACCACCAGCAAATAAAACCACCGGCTCAGTTCAAGGCTTCACACCTTCCCCACTCTGCAGCAGCGGAGAAGAAGCTCTGGATACATTTATAGTTTGACCTGTGAGTCACGTAAACACAATCTCTCTACCTATCACACACCTGGCTCATTTGGCTTTCTGTGCAGGTCAAAGGTCACCAGCCAAGCAGCACGGTGGATGTTTGGTTTGGAACGGATGTGAAAAGGTTTGCTCAGATCGGGAGGCTCCCACTGATACGTGATTTGCATGTCTCAATGGATAAAAGTAGAGCAGCATTTGATGTTCCACAGTTCACAAGGAGAGGACGCCGGCTCTGTGCGTGGTTTTCATTTTCCGTTTCACTCCCACCTGTAGAGCTTCAGCATCTTCTCGGTAAGCGATGCCAGGAAGTGCTCGCCGTTCACTGAGAACGGGCTGATGTCCAACACCGGGAGGTCAGCCGCCAGCTTCTGGAGCAGAGAGCCGCTGCCTGCATCCCACACCTGGGGAGGAGGCAGAGGACTGGATGTTCAGCAAGAAACCATCAAACACATTTTACTATGTACGAGGTAGCTTTGGGCTCTTAGGTGACTTCAGCGATACGTTCTTCAAAATGACAAGATGTAACAAAATAAAATAAAGCTAATTAAATAAACCCACACAAATACTTACTTATATAAATGATGACATAAAATATCATAAAATGTAATGTGGATCAAAGTAATTTGGTAACAAAATTATAACTGAACAAATGGAATGAGAAGTTAAATCTAAATATATATAAAAAGAACATCATTTCTCTTATAAAGGAATCACACTTTTTTATGACACGGACTCCTTTCCATCAGGAATAAAGCGGAGTGGAATGGTTCCCTGTTGACCGACTCAAACATCCTCCTGATTCACACACAAACAGGACTGACCATGGTTGAGTTGGAGGCCTCGTCCCCAGCGCACACCAGCGTCCCGCCTCTATCTGGACTCTTGAAGATGGCGTTCTTGGTGAGGAGCTTGCAGGACGAGCCGGCGCTGAACGTCTGCACCAGAGAGCAGGAGCAGCTGGGCAGCTGACTGGAGTCCTGCTGAGGCGTCCTGTTCAACGCCATCAGGACGCAGCGCAGAGACGGGTTGGAGCGTCCTGCAGGAGAGACGGGAAACTCATGCCACACTTCAATTCAATACTTGTCTTGTGCCAATCAAGAAACATACAGTACATAAAAGGACAATCACATAGACAATCATTCAACCAGTAAAAGCTGGAGAGACCGTGTGCTGTTGCAGGTTCCCAGAAAGTGTCATGTGCAACCTCATAAGTGCATTTAGATAAGTCCATGTAGCACAGGCGTCCTCTTGTCCTGCAGGTGTCTGAGCATCGAGGAGGACTGCTGTCACTCCAGCAGGAGGTGTGAGATCTCTTTCCAGAGGGCAGCAGGATGGCAGGGATCAGCTGCTTCCTGTGCGGTGCTGATCCGAGTGGCGTAGACGGAGGCCACAGACAGGATGCCACATCCCATGATTTTGGATGCGGTATGCACATTATGCTTTCACAGACTGAGTCTTCATCCAGTATATGTTTGTAGTTTGTTTCTGCGATCCTGTTGCACTAAATTGCATGTTCAGGATGAGAGGAGCAGCGAAAATAATGTGTATGCGTTCACATGACTTGATGACATCATCATCACGTCAGACTGGTGAGGGGCCAATCACACGGAGACGCATCGATAGAAATGAAACCATTGTTTTCTTATGGACCTCTCTTAAGCTGCACATCTTGTTTTTCTTGCAGTTTTTAGACGTGAATAAAAGTGGAAATGTTTTGAACTTTTCAGAATTGCACTGCTCTAACTATATTTTTCAGTATGCCGTGAAGCCACCACCTCTTTTTTATGGGCTTTTCCCTCCTCCGCACACTCCCACGTTCCACAAGCTGATCAGCCGTTTTGCCTGAAGCACCCTGCCAAGGGGCTTCAGTGTGGCTGGGCCTGTTGCGACCTGATCTGGGCCTTAAACAATTTACCTCCACAGAATAAAAAGCAACAGAAAAAGAAACCAAACCTTTAAGAAGGGGCGGGGTTGGGAGAAGATCCGGTGTGCTGTACACAGATGGTAAGTGTTGAGATGTGAGCAACAAAGTGGCAGATAAGTTAGTACCACCTCGTGTTTGCACACTTCACTCACTCAGCAAGCTGCTGATGAATCAGCATTATTCATGCTGCACACGTCTCAGCGTGCTGCTCCTGAATGGTTTCATTACAAAGGCCTTTGTGCAGAGTCTGTTATAACCTCTCCACCGTCACTGTATGAGCTACAGTCCATGGAGTCTGGACAAACACAGGAGTAGAGCTGTCAATTCTCCTCTAGAATACCATTTCAATATTCAAATTATTTTAGATTTAATGCTTAAATTAAGCCTATTTTAATATTAACTTCACTACACAGGCTGATAGGTTGCCAATGCCATTATCGGCAATGTGGTTGTTTTACTTCCTGTCCACTAGAGGGCGTTCCAAAACCATTATAATATGTGAATTACCAACAGATGACAGCTTCCCAGATAAGTCATAATTAGGAAAGTAAAACAACCACGTTGCCATGGCTACGCCCTCGTCGTCTCACCGTCAGCTGTACTTTCACGTTCTCACGTACATCCTGCTGTTGGTCTCATTCTAGATGAATCAGCTGATGGAGACGCGGGTCGATCTAGCTAGCAGATTTTATTAAAAATACATTTAAAAAATGTAATGCTAATTTCAGGAAAAGGATGTAACACAGCCCTTGATATATCATATCTGGGCGGAATGCCGGTAAATTCAAGTAATAATAATAATACATTTTATTTATAGGCCCCTATCAGAGCCCTCAAGGACCCCGTTCATTCAGGTAAAGTAGGGATTTTGTGTGGTTTGAGTCTGCTTGGTCGAGCTCTCACCTGGCCTGTAGGTGACCAGACAGTGTCGGCTCTCCGTCTCCACTTGGATGTCAGTGCAGCCGGCGGACTCCAGCGGCAGGACATGCGGTCTGTACGTGGTCTCGTTGACCTGCTCCCAGAAACAGCCTCCCTCCAGAGAGCCAGCAATGAGCCCGCTGCAGGGAAAGGTGCTGGAGGCCGCCCGCGGGACGTAGCACAGCGACGCCACCGGACACCTGCAAACATCAGTTCATCAAGCTAGAGCGCCAGCAAACAGATGGTGGGCACCTCACCGAGCCCTCTCAGACCACATCCACACTGAACCATCTAGAACTAAAAACTGTCTGTTTGACCTTCCCTCCTCACTAGATATATCAGAGATGACAGAACATGGAATTTAAAGTAGTTTTCTATCAATTAAAAATGTTAAAAAGTACAAAGTTGTTAAAGTTGGAGTCATAAGATGTGAGATGCGTTGCTTCTAGCGGCCTCCCTGGCGGTAGATGGAACTGCAGGCGAGCCCTGCAGACCAACCACTGCTGACTGACGGAAAAAGATCAAACTCATTTAGAGTTTAGTGGGAATGTGGCCACAGACACGGAGATCCTATTTCTGGACAAAGCAGCCCAGAGTACAAGCACTTTTATTAGTGGTCACTAGGGATGCAACGGTACTCGGTAAAATACCGAACCGTTCGGTACGACCTGCACGGGACAATACGCTTTTATGTCCCGCGGGATTTATGTTCTAATAATGTTGCATTGGGCTTTACTGTTACACAGGCGTGTGTGTGTGAGCGTGTGTGCCTTTAAGGCAGCAGGCCCGCCCCCGCAACCAACCTATCAAACTTTGGCCGGTTGGCTGCAGCTCATAGAAGCAGGAAATTAAAGAAAACAAGCAGGCATGGCTAGCGGTAGCGGAGAAGTTGAGAGAGAACAGTTTGAAGAAGCACCAGGTTTATTCAAATCGTCGGTGTGGGAGCATTTTGGTTTTGCTGTTGAATACACCGACGAGGGAGTGAAAACAGTTAACAGAAACTCCACAGTCTGTAAATGCTGCTTGAGACATGTCCCGTACTCAAACGGAAACACAAGCAATATGGGCAAGCATCTCCAGCGTAACCATCCTGATATTACGCTTTCTGAACAGAGGACAGCCAAGCGCCCCGGAACGGTAACGGCAGCAAAACAACAACTGTCCATAGAGAATGCTTTTCAACAGACCTACCGTGCCACCTCGGATAAATACAAGAAAATAACCCGAGCAGTGGGAGCGTTTATAGCCAAAGATTTGCAGCCCTTTTCTGTGGTCGAAGATGAGGGGTTTCGCCACTTGGTGAAAACGCTCGACCCGCGTTATGTTGTGCCCAGCCGAACACATTTCAGCGACGTCATAATTCCAGAGGAATAAATAGCTCATGCCAATGTTGGCAAATTGATATCAGTGTTTCCCCTAGAATTTTTTTCAGGCCCGGTGGTACCCACCGAAAAAACCCTAAACAGACGAGACGCGTGGGATGGTGTATTGGTGCAGTTGGATTAAGTCAGGTGGCACAGCAAGCAGTCTGCAATTCTGCAATTATTATATTTGCATTCAACATTTTTGTTCAACCAGAGTGTATTCAAGATCACAAGGAGAGAGTGACTTATTAAGGTGCCGGTTGATGGAAATGATCCAAAATTAGGGGCCGGAAAAATATGGCTTGAAAATGATGAGCATCACATTAATAGCTACAGATACTGTAAAACACTATAATGACATATGAGTGCATATATTGTCTTATTTTATCAAGTAAAATATAAGTTATAGGTTTACTCAACAGCCTAATAGTTCATAGAAATTCAGGTAGAAATAGGTTAACTCAGAGTTCCACAGCTTATCAAAAAACAATCCTTATTTTATTAACATAGGCTGCCTAAGGGCGCGATCAGTAGCGTGCCTCGCCACTGCTTTGCATTCACACTGCTCCAGCCCAAACGGGCTTTGGCCCGTTAGCCGGTTGTACATGTTGTTTTTAAGGAGCGCCGTCTCTGCATATATTTCTCGACAACGCTCGAATGTGCGCACGAGCGGATCTGTGCGAGCAGGCAGCGCGAGGAAAGCGGATTTTGGACGGAGACACACAGCGGCATATTTCTTATAAATGCACCGGTCCGGTTCCGGTACCGGTCCGGTTCCGCTCACACCACGAGTCTGAAGAGTGCAACAGTTTATCAAAATACAGTGTCAACTTTCCGTGTTTTCAAAGTAGAAAGCGACATCGTGGTGGTTTAACGAGGCAGAGCGGCATCAGAACAACATCAAGCGCGTAAAGTACACGAAGAAGAACGTAGCGGGAGCACGCCGCAAGGATTGTTGCGGCCGCGCGTCTTGCGGAGCAAGTCTACTGTTCTGCGCGGAGGCGCTCGAAATGATTATTGATTTATGAATGAATTGATAGGTGGCTTATTTTTGGCGTATTGATTTTTTTTTTGGCCTGGCGGCAGGTCTCCTTGGTCTGGCGGCCCCGCCAGGCCTGTACAATGGTAGGGGAAACACTGGATATTGCACTTTACATCCTGAATGTAGCCTCTTATGTTCATTTAAAATAGGCAAAGCACGAGGTATATCTGAATCTCTGTGAATTTATGTTTCCCCCAATTTGTCATGGATTAAGTGCACTTTTTCTTTTGAAATTGTTTACCTCTCTTTTTATACTACTACTTAGTGTTCACTAGAAGTAAAGTCTAAAATGTACTTTAACAGTGTTTTTTGTTTACATTTTGTGTGTTTTATTTTTTTATACATATTTTTTGCTATGGTGTAATAGTAGTAGGCAAGGAAACAAAGGCAAGTCTACAGTACTATTTGAGTTTATTCATATAAATATGAACAGAATTCATAAGAAAACATCCATACAAAATGTTTTCAACAGATATTTCAACAGATTTATTTGAAAGTAGAACAGAACATGTTTTAATTAGTTGTTTCATGGGTGAAGTCAAAAAAAGGAATGTTAGGTTCAATACTCCCAACCCCACTCATTCAAAAATGGAATGGAATGTTCCCATTCATTGTCTATGTAAGAAGCCGTGCAATGCCGTCGCGGAGCAGCAAAATCTTTTAAACTGACCGTCAATGCCTTCAATAGTCTTTGTGCTTCAGGCTCAAAAGTGTGGTCCAGTCTTCTAGTGATCTTCTGTACATGTGATGGAGGCATGCACAGTGCCAGTAGGGGGTGTGGTCTCAATAGCCATGCACTAAGCAGTGTGCTCTGTGCATGTGGTTTAGGAATGGCATGGATATTCAAGTGTATTTGAATGGCATCTGTTTGTTTTAGTCAAGATTATGCTACAAAATAACTTTCCTCAGCTATATTTAAGTCCCCTTTGAAGAGCCAACCATCAATTTGAAAAATTCCCAGTTTATTCCTGTTTATTCCCATAAATTCCCATTAATTCTCATAAATTCCCATGGAAAGTTTCCACTTTTGAAAATTCCCGGAATTTTGCAACCCTAGTGGTCACATGATCAACCACCATTGTTTTAACTCACTCTGTGATAGATAGGAACTTAGAAGACAATTACATAGATGAAAATGTTGACTGACACTTTAATCTAAAACCTTTTTTCCCCAAACAGCCTCCTGACACTTCAGTAACAGTTCTGGTGGTACTGCAGCACGAGTGGCGGAGAGAAGCTTCCGAAACACAAAGACACTAAATGATAACAAATCCAGATGAACTTCTGTGAGAAGTCGAGGAGGGAAAGCTGCTCAAATCCGGAAGACACCACAGTAACAGAAGAACGCTCTGGTTGAGTTGAGAATCTTTGGTGGATTATGGGTTTGATGAATTACAGGAGATACTCATTTTCATGAGACAGTGAGTCTAATTGTATCTGTCCTTTTGGTCAGTAATTAGAGCTGTGTTGTTATTGTCCTTGTTTTTTGTTTTTTTTAAGACAGACAACAGCTCAGAGTGGGACTGTGCATTTTGTGGTGTTGGATACCTTTCTTCTAGTAGTATGGGCATCCTGTGCGTTTAGATCCCAGCGTTGCAGAATGCGGCCGCCGTCTCGTCTATGGACTCGTCAGCCGTGTGACGTATTCATGAGCGTCGGAAACCTGATTAGCTCGCTGCATCAAAACAACTACGAAAGGTGAAGCTTTGCTCGTCTCGCATATTTACGCGACTCTTCAACCGCAAGCCAAGTATCTGTATCATATACATGTGGATGTGTATAACGGCGGACTCGTATGACCAACTACTGGCGTTTTATCTTCTTCGGATCTACGCTTTGAAATCGTTAAATCCGCCGGCGGCGTGTCGCCTTGGTAACATGTATTCAGTACGTCACATCTTTTCCGCCTCAGCAGACACTAACGACGGGGTGGAATAAAGGTGGTGATACTCCTGCAATGAAAAGGCAGTGTAAACGGGGCTTGTGTGTGTGTGTGTGTGTGTACCTGGAGCGGAGCGGCTGCAGCTCCTGGACGTGGGTGCTGGTGTCTCTGGTGTCGTAGACGAGCACGGAGCCATTGCTCAGACCTGCAAAGACGTAGTTGCTGTTGTCTAAACACCAGCAGCAGCTCCACACAGGCTTCCCCGTGTTGTAGGTCTGAACCACCGTGTTGGTCAGCAGACTGCAACACAAACACACAGTCCACAGGGGTTAAAGCAAACAAAACAACCTAAAGCCTGTGTGTGTGTGTGTGTGTGTGTGTGTGTGTGTGTGTGTGTGTGTGTGTGTGTGTGTGTGTGTGTGTGTACGTGTGTGTGGATTGGTATCCTCCTGTGGCGTGGATACATCCACATTTATATGGAAATGATTATGGTGGGCTTTTTGACACTGCAATACCAACAAAAGGTCAGTAGGTGGAAATTAGGACTCGTGGGAAACACATGTAGCATTTAGGATACTTTGATATCAAGTTTTGCTGCTAAGCTTTGTCCTTGACAAGATGACCTAGAATCATGAGGTGACATGTTATAAGAGAATGTGAAATTCAGTCAGGCAGAATAAGATTTGATTCACAACCATTCAGTTGAGGGTAAATGAAAAAGGACATCGATCCACTTTTACACAAGCACAGTGATGTATTTCTATTATTCAACCGAGTAGACAGTTTTGTCAGGGAAGTTTTGTGTGGTTGAGGGGGGAAGCTTGAACGACAAAACGTTCACACCCGTATTTTCAAGTTACACACACGGTCAGCCATTGATGCCGGTACATCAGCCGTGGTGGTTGCTCCCGGTAACCGTGTTGTGTTGGAGAGTGTGAACAGCTGCTCTATGTCTGGTTCATGACGTGGTACCACGGGTTTACTGCTAGTTGCATTTACTAGCTTTCTGAAGCACAACGTGCAGAAGCAAGCAGCTGCTTCTCTTAACTTCTTGTACCAGCAACCAACAGGCTTACTGTCTCTCCAGCTCTTCTATCCACGATCAGCGTTTACTCTCTTACTTACTTACTTACTTGCCATCCTACTTTCCTACGTGATGTCTCTGCTCGGCCAGTCGAGCATCGATGCAGAACTCGGTTGAAGCACATTTTTCCAAGACCCGCCCCATTCTACTTCTGATTGGCTAATAATGTCGGTTTGAGCGAGGGAGAGTCGTGTTCCTCTCATATCATTGGCAGACAAACTCATGAACTCAAAAGTGATATATTGTTTTAAATATACATTTCCGCCCCCCCCCGCAGCCAAACGCTGTACGCCGGAAATCCGTCACGGTGCCGGGATCCTTTCAGCCCTGAGTCCATTTATTTCATGAGAACATGGTTGGAGGTGTGAAATGACAATAACCTGGAGAAACTGCAGGGTGAGATGTGACTGTGTGTACCTGGTCAGTTTGATGGTGTTATCCAGAGCAGCAGACAGCAGCAGACTGTCATTCTGCCTGTTGAAGGACAGACCTCTGATCTGTTTGGCGTGGATGGGAACGTACTGGCTCGCCTTCATGTTGACAACGCTGACCTTCTTCACCCCGCAACCTGCAGGGGGAGACAGGAGGGGAACTTGTGAGGTCGTGGGCCAAATAAGTGGAAGACGCCAGCCCACCACAACACCACAGCAGTCTCCTCGCAACAGAGTTGGACGCGTACACAAATGCTCTGTGGCGCCGGGCCAGTGAAGGCAACACAGCTGGACAGCGTAGTGTTGCTCTCAGAATCCATGAAATCCCTCTTCTGAGCACCTTTTAGAGAGCACTCAAGAGGGCATCAAACTATTTAGAAGGAATATCAGCTGATCCGTGGCTGCAACTACACCTGTGACTTGATCAGAATGTGTCTTTAAATTTCGGCAAAGTCAACAGAAAAGAACATGAGACATTTACAAAACTGTGTCAAAGCTGTGTGCCTGCTGCCATGGACTACTACTGTTGATACTACTACTACTACTGTTAATGCCACCACTACTGTTAAATGATACCACTACTACTACTATACTACTACCGACACCAAATGCAGTTGGAACCCAAGGGTCTGGGCTGCATGACATTTCTGCCTAAAAGCCTATTAAGGCAGTTTTTTCTCTCCGTTGTCGCTGTAACGCTTGCTGCTGGTGATGTTGGGACTTTGAAACTGTATTAACTCTGAACATCATGAACATATTCTAGTCCTGCTCAATATGTTAAGTGTCCTGAGATGACTTCTGTTGTGATACGACACTATGAATAAAATTGAATTGAAAAAATTCGACTAAAAAGTAAAGTGCCTTCTGTTGTATGTCAGATGCAAACACTGGGTTTCCATCTTTATCAGATCAGCTGCCTGTTACACTGTAGACACTGCCAGCAGACTCTCTGGATTTATAAGTACCCTGCTTTCAGCTTTTCACTACACGCTGAACTGAAATTCTGAAGAGCGAGTTTTACACGGAAAATAGTTACCTGTACTATGTTGTGATTTGTAACATGCTCGTTGGTTTCATCCAGTTGGCCGTATTAATTCATCTCAATGGACCATGAAACTGTGTCCTGACACTGCAAACCTGAAGTCAGGGTTATCTGAGGATACACTTTACTTCAATTTATACGACAGCATCACCCGAATGTGTCGATTAGCAAAATAAAAATGGAATAAATGGCGAATCAATCTCCTCACGACATTCAAGCTCCTCCTTCTGTGGACCATACGGAATTAAAACACATGATCAAAATGCTTGAGCCGCCCCACAATGCATTGCATCTGTTCAAACTATCCAATGGAAGACCGTTTACATAAAGTAAATAAAGCTCATTGATTCAATGGCGCACCAGAGGTCAGTCGGTCAGTCAGTCATCGGTTAATGGGTGTAGGATTATCAAAAGCAAAATTGACAGAAACTAACACGACTCTGAACAAAGCGTTTAGGCTTCATGTCTCGAGACATGAAGATGAAGGGTGCAGTCGAATAGTCAAAAGATAAGGTCCTAACTCCTATTCCTATCTCCTATTCCTTGACCTCTGGGGAAAACGTCACGGGGTTAAGGAAAGGCGATAGGAGAACTCAAAAGGATTTAGGAAAAGACGACCGCGGTGCTCAGAGAATCCGACCGGACTTTCACTAAGCTACGTCATTATAACGCGGCCGCTGATGATTGACAGCTGATTATCGGCACCGGCGATTGACGTGCGTCTGCACTGGAGAAACTACAATAATGGACTACAAAAAGCGCATCGTCCACTTCTCCACATGTTGGTTTTATCAACAGCTGGTTCACTGACCGGCTTCAGGTCCAGCAGCTCCTCCTTTCTGTTTGACCGTTGTTTTATTTACTTTTCATTTGTGGTTTTAGTTTCGTTTTTGTCAAACATTTACATGATTGAAATAAAAAAAAATAAAAACCATTCAATTATTATCACTGTCCACACATTTATCATCACTATTCCAATTACTATATGTCTGCATGAAAGTCATTGTTAAATATGTAAATGCACATATCCTTTGTTTTCATTAACGGCCGAGGTGTGCGTCACTTTAAATGTTGCTCTCGCAAAGAATTGTGGGTCGGCGTAATCTCCTTTCCTATGGCATAGGAAGGTCCGTTGCATTCTATGCTAAAGGAGCTCTGAAAGGAAGCATTGGAGCTCCTTTCCTTTGCATTTAGAGAAACCCAACGGCTCTTATCATGGCGGCCACTTGTTTACTTCCGGGTCACTTCTTCAGTTAGGAACCTTCCTAAGCAAAAAAGACTATTCGACTGCACCCGAAGTCTTCAAAATGGTGGAACGACATGGAAGCCTCCTGAGGACTTACCCGTCCAATGTAAATACAAATAAGAAATTCTTTGCTTGCGAGGATGAATCAGATTATTGGCAGAGGTAATTATACACTTATGAGGACCTATTTATGAATGAAGATATTGATTTTAGCTAATAAAATTACTTACAATGTTACACACCATCCCTTTAAGCAAGGTTTATACTTTATAATTGTAGTATGGCTACTTTTACCAAAGTCCTTCTTCCTTCACTGCGGAGGTGTAATATGTAACATAGGATTTTATCAGGTTGAAAAAAGCTGTCTCTCATTATTGTGGTCGAGAAGTTAATAATAGAGCCCAATTAAGAATATACAGGAAGCAATTATAATATTATATATTTAAGGTCATTTGTTTATTCTTCACTAAAAAAAGATGCATCTCATCTGTGAGGCAATAAACATTTGTGTCTTAACAAAATATAACATGATGCCAGTATGTTTTAGTGCTATTTAAAGCTGGGGTATGTAATGTTGGAAAGCTAGCAAAAGAGCTTACAAGATTTGAAAATAGCACCTCCTCCTGCCTCCTCTAAGTTCCCCCCCTCCCGTCAGTGAGTCCGTCCAAGCTGATTCTTCTGGCATCAGCGAGACGTGAAGGCTGTGCACTCGTGCTTAGGCGGGGAGGGCGGGTGCAGAACTAGACATGAAGGCATCTGATTGTTTTTTACTCCGACCAATCCGCGCCCTTCGGTGCGAGGGGCGCAGATTGGTTGTTTTCTCAGTCCCACGGCGGCCACAGAGCTCTGTTTAATTCAGTTCCTTTTCCTGATGACATAATGTACTGATCCCTCTGAAATTAGACGGGCCATTTCACCCAGTATAACAAAAAGTGCATCTGAACAGGATTACATACCTCATCTTTAAAGAGTGTTAGATGATCATAGATGATATAATGAATCATAATGTGTAAAATAAAAATAAATACAATTTCCTTGCCTATATTTATTATATGTATTGGAAGAATAGATTAAAGGAAAAGTTCGGAATTTTGGACATAGGACCTCATTTCCAACTTACCCGAGGTGATATAGGTCGGTGGAGACCGTTTTCAGCACAATTGGTCCAGTCCTTATAGTTGCACAAGTCACTGTTGCTAAGCTGGTGTTGAGCTAGCGCACGTCAACGGTAACATCCAGCCTGTCACTAAAAACAGCTTTAACTGCTCCGCAGAACACCCGAGACAAATGTATTATAACGTCGGACTATCGATGTACATGTCAGTGTTGGTAGAATAATTAAAAAAATGTTTTAACGCTGCTACGAGTACTAGCTGTCACGACTGTAGGGCGCTTAGGTTTCGTTTTTACGCACTACTACTAACGCGCAAAGTAAAATTCCGCTGCTGCTGAGAAACTAGTCCCTCAAAATGTTTTATCATTGAAAATGCAAGGTTGGTTTAATTTCTAAAATTATTCTACCAACACTGACATGTACATCGATAGTCCGACGTTATAATACATTTGTCTCGGGTGTTCTGCGGAGCAGTTAAAGCTGTTTTTAGTGACAGGCTGGATGTTACCGTTGACGTGCGCTAGCTCAACACCAGTTTAGCAACAGTGACTTCTGCAACTATAAGGACTGGACCAATTGTGCTGAAAACGGTCTCCACCGACCTATATCACCTCGGGTAAGTTGGAAATGAGGTCCTATGTCCAAAATTCGAAACTTTTCCTTTAAGGAATACTGTCATGTGAAAGCTGCTAAAGGATGAGCAGGAAGAAATGAGAGATCTCACCAGGCACCAGGGTGGAGTGAGGGGACGGTTGCGAGGCCAGCAGGCAGCTCAGAGGTTCACAGTAGGATAAAACCCTGCAGCCTCCGGCCTGAGACACCAGCACCGCCTTGGAGAAGCTGTACTGGGCCGTCCTTGAGCCCTCCGCCCTCTGAGGCAGGCCGAGGAGCAGGCTGGATGCCGACGAGGAGGAAGAGGAGGGAGCCGAGCTTCTGCCAGCCTGGGCCATCAGAGCCCTCAGCTCCTACAGAGAGGAGGAGGAGGTGTTTTAATCAGGAAGAAGTAGAGACTTTAATCTCCAGCTACAAGAGAACATGGATTTTAAAAGTTGCTTTTTTCTTAAATTTACTAATTTACTTAAGTGTCCATATCCATCTTTTACACGTTTGCATGTTAATGCCAAACTTATAAACCTGATTAGAAGGGCTGTGACTAGTTCCACAGTATTCCGTGTATTGGTGCTGAACCAATCAGTATTCAGTATTGTGACTTCGACACAATGCCCGGCCTAAATATCTCAATAGAGGCTTCCCAAAAAAAAAAAAAAAAACACACAACATGATAATAGATTCAGATGACATGCTGTGAGAAGTTTATGAGGGACAGCCACCACAGTAACTGTAGAAATCTCTGTGTGCCGTGTTGAAGGATAAGAAGAACTAAAAAGACCTGGGCCCTCATTTATAAAACTGTGCGTAGGATCCTAACTAAAAGTGTACGTACGCCAAAAAGTCAAAGTTTGCGTGCGCCAAAAAAAAATCTGATTTATAAAACTGTGCGCACGCAAACTGTCCGCAATGTTTCCTTTATAAATCACAGGATCACCTACAAGTGTGCGTACCTGAATCCCGCCCTGTACACGCCCACATTTTACTATATTAATGAGCCGGCATGCAATCGTTTCCGTGTGGTGAATCACGGCGACAGGTCAGGAAAAAAAGCGAAGAAACGTAACTTTTCAGAAACGGAGAAGAGACACTTGTTGGGGAGGTGAGGCCCGGAAAATAATTTAATTTAGTGGCCACAGCAGCGGGATCACGAATAAAAAGACGCAGTGCGAGTGGCAACACATTGCTGCTGCTGTCCACGGCGTCAGCTGGACCGAGCGGACGGTGGCGGAACTTACGAAAAAGTGGTCTGATCTAAAGGTAAATTTCTTTTTGCTCCTTTACCAAAATGTATTTAATGTATCGCTTGAGTATTTGAGGAAGTTTGACTTTGATGTGACTTTGACGGGGATTGTGTCTGAAAAGGAGGGAGACACAGACGCGACTGAGACCAGAGGGATAAGGGTGAACCGATTTTAAACTTTTATTGTATATAAAACAAAACGTTAAATCGTTTCTGTCCTTCCAGAGTCTGCAGCGTTGGGCGTAGAGGAGGGTGACGGTGAGGAGGGTGATGTGAGGAGGGTGACGGGCCCTCGGCACAGCGTCCGGGTCCGGCGCAAAGCAGCAGTGCACCCCGGAGGCATGGCACGTCAAGCGGTCGGGTGCTCACTGATGCCATCCTGCAACTTCAGCGAGACACAATCACCGCCATCAACAACGTTGCAGATGAGCTACGGCAAACGCGCACTGTGATTAATAAAATAATACGTTTACAATGAACATTGATTGTTGTCTTCCTTATCTTACAAACGCAGCATAACATCCTCACGGATTCTTGCGCCCTGTTGATACCCCTCCAGTCGGGCAGGGGGCCGTGGCTCGGGGTCATCGATAAATTTGCGCTCTCCACGCTCCACGACTGAGCGCGCACGAGCGCTCAGTCGTTCATTATAGCGCATTTCCTCTGCGCTCTGGTGGTTTAAAAACGAGGATAAGTGTAACAATTATACGATGGCTTAATGGCTGTATGTATGTGTGTTGATGATATATGCACATAAATAAGGAGAATATTTAGTTATTCCCGTTGTGTTCTGCAGGGATCTAATGGAGGGTAGGCTATTTGTTGTATACTTGGGCCGTCTCCTCCTCCTGCGATGACAGCGCTGATTCAATATTTCAAAATTATTTTGATTTAAGATACAAGTCAGATTTTAAAAGAAGGTGTTAATATGAAAAAAACTATCACTCATTAAAAGCGTCAAAAACATTGCTGGAGTTCATCATGATAACGCAGATCTAACGTATGATATGGAGTGTAATTAAATGTGTGCGAGTCATCAAAAATATATAGTTCTTCTCACGTTTACTGCTGATTCCCTTCCAGTCTCCAGAATGTGCGTACCGGTAGGCATGCCTCAGAGTTTGCTTAAGGGTACGCACACTTTCCCGTCAAGTTTGGTTTTTATAGATCACAACATTTGCGTGGAAAGTGGCGTACGCACGTTTCCAGCCCTGTTTTGTGCGTACGCAAGCTTTATAAATGAGGGCCCTGGCCTTTTCCTTGATACTAATAAAATATTACCACATATTTTTCAAAAAGAACATTTTAAATTATCATCCTTAATTAAGGGAGTTATAAATATAAATGTACGGTATGCTAATTTATTTTATTTACTTTGGTCTTATTGCATTCTCTTTGCTTTTGCATTTATTGTTTCATCTCTCGTACCGTTTAATCAGTGTTTACATTTTACCTTTGTTTTGTTTCGCCTCACCGTTTGGCATTCTGGTCTTACACCGCCTCGCATCTCGTTTGTGCTTTGTATGTCGAAGCTCTTTGTTAACTCTGATTTTAAAAGGTGCTGTATAAAGTTATTATCATCATCATCATCATGTTAAATGTGCAATGCTGGAGACTGTAGAAGAAATTGTGTTACCTTACATTTCTTATTTGGTTTTGGTATAATGTTCCTTTCTCTCTAACCATCAAATGTCCTGCTGAGCTGTTTTCCATTGTGTTAACCCTTGCCGTCTTGATGAAAAGACTCTTTGATCTTTCCCTCTTCCTGAATGGTCTCTGTCTCAAATACATTGATCAAGGCCCGATGAGTGACCCCTGTAGTGACATCGTCTAGCTCTCCCGAGAACGGTCACACCTTGTAGACATCCACAGATGTCTCTTCCTCTGCAGAGAGACATGTGTTGATTTAATGCAAATCCACTCATGACGCCTTCTCTTTTGTTCTCTCGAATGTTCTGTATGAATCCAAGTCGGCCAGGCCATTCAACAGACTGGATCTTCATGGATACACTGTGAATTTCTTTTCTCCACTGTCAGTGATTAAACCTCATTTGAACCAGCTACAGAATTGGACCTGAAGAGTTTTCTTCCACAAGACAAAGAAACGATGACTTTTCAACCCCCAAGGATTGCATCAAACTGAAAATAACAATAAATAATAAAATTGGCAGTTTGAGGATGAGCGGTCATCAGTGATACCTGCAGCTCTTGTTGCGCTTGTCCATATTTGTTGGTAACCACCTGCAGTTTCAGTTTGTACTGAGCCGATTCCAGTTCAGCCTTCCTTCTCAAAGACTGTTCCTGCTTCAGAGACCTACACACACACACACACACACAGACACAGTTTTATATAAATCCACCAACTATAACAGGACAAACACGTTACTTACACAGTAAAAAGCTCGCTGCTATATGGTGGCCTATGGCGCACCACGCTCAAAGCTCTGAGTCTATAGTGTTCATCTAGTCCAGGGGTTACCATACTTTTCAGCCCGCGACCCCCAAAATAACTGTGCCAGAGACTGGAGACCCCCACTGTCCCCGGAGGAGACTGAAACATAAGAATGTGTGTGTACAGGATGAACACGCTCTAACAGCGTATCCAAACACGGCATAACACAAACAAACAGAACAGCCCGACCACCATGATATGATTTTACATCAACAGTTTACTATCAGATGAAAGCAGAATATCTCCGTCAGTCATCTACATAGAACTTATGAGTGAACATGGCTGCTGTCAGGTACAAACTTCATTTTGAGTCTCTCTAAGACTTTCATTTCCATGTTAGCCGAGAACATCTCAGTCAAAGCCATGAAAATCATCCCCCCCCCCCCCCCCCCCCTGGAAACCCATGCTGTAGTGACCTGTATGCTTGGGATTTCTCGCTGGGAACATTGCGTGCAAGGTTTCTACAGTGTATTGGACAGTCATTGCCCCCAAATGATTAACATCACTATGTCTCTCCTAACGGGATAGAAGTGTTGCTGGTGGACAAGAAACAACAACATTTGATGTTTGTAGCACACCGCTAAACTGAGTGGCTTTTAAACAACACCAGCATGTTAAATGTATAGATAAGTGATATTTACTTGTCCATGAAGCCCAAACCTTTGCCAACCACTGTTTCCAAATAGTCCAGGAGGTTGGCTGTGTATGAAACCTCCAAGAGAAAATATCACTCACGTCTTTAAGGTCTCTTGCTCCGAGTTGTCCAGCGCTCTCAGCTTCGCCGCATACAGCAGGACGATATCTGATCGCTTTGCTTTCTTGTTGCACTGAAGAGAAACAACAGAATCTCATTAAAGCCCTGATGTGAGATGCAGGATAAGACCTTGGTGGGCGGGCGGGGAGTTAGGCCACTGACCTGCGGACATTTAGCAGACGGGCCTTGAGCTTTCAGCCAGCGCTGGATGCAGGTGAAGCCAAAGAGGTGTCCGCAGCGCAGAGCTGACAGGCGGTGCTCGCCAGCTGTTGTCCACGCTTCAAAGCAGATGGAACAGATGTCGCCTTCACCTTCTTCAGATGGCAATGGCTGGACAGAAGCAGAGCCTGCAGGGACCAGCTACACATGGACACAATAATGGTTCCTTACATCAAACGGGAAGAGTTCATAATCATCATCGAGAGCTGCATTCACTGTATCTAGCAAAACACATATCAGCTGGTTTCCCACCGGCAATTTCTATAAACTAACAGGAGGCAATGGAAAACAAGTGACAGGTTATAACATGTATTAGCATTATTAGGTCTCTATATGGTGACTATGCATTATTTATCGAGAGCTCGAGCAAAATGCGTTTTGTGTGAAACTACAAAACACAAGCAGAAGTGCTTCTGGATAGAAAAGGTCTGAACATTACCTTGACATTCTGATTTTGAGCTTCCGTCCTCTCACCATCTGCAGCTGAACTGGAGTCTGAACAATGACAAGAAAACTGAACTCTCGGAACAAACCACGGATCGGTCTGTGCGAACCAGTGTGAGTGAAGTGGATGCTGGTCAGACTCACCGGTTGGACCGGCTTCCTGGGGTCCTGCGTGTTGGACAGATGTGTCGAGGCGAGAACTAGCTGGGACCGTGGGGTCAACGGGGTCAACGGGCTCCTGAGCAGAAGGCGTGCCTCCTTCACGCATCCCCTCTTCTCCCTCTCCTCCCTCGTCAGAATCGCTGACCTCGGTGGTGCTGCCAGAGTCTGGCTCAGCCACGCTGGCAGCAGGCGCACGGAGCAGGAAGTCTGGAAAGCCTCTCGAGGATGCTGCAGTCTGGCTTGGGTAGTGCACTCGGAGGCCCTGCCTGCAGCCGCACACACAGGTGGAACATCTCAGAGGAGACCAGATGATCTGAATTACAGCCAAACTAGGCCTGAATTACTTGCGTCCTACCCAGTATTGGAAACCTTCGAGGAAAACGGTGCCAAATGTCAGTGTTTTTTTACGGTGGTTGGGCTGTTGTCTTAGAAGCAGAGACAGAGACATTCACCTGCGAGCAACGATAAAGTATCAAAATAGTATCCTTGAGGTATCTGTATGGAGGTTTCAAGGTATCGTGTTGAAAACGTTCAAACCTATCCCCACTACGAACAGACATTGCATGACTGAAGTTTCATCCTTCTTATATCATGTGACCTTTGTTCTGATGTTTACAGTTGCACTTCTATAAGAATGAGAGATGGGCATGTGGCAGTGAGCCATATAAGAACATTGCTGTTGATAGACTTATAATAGGAATAGTTATAGGTATGTAGTCTGTAGTCCAGTTAGCCCACGGTTCAACACGTACCTCTGTTCTTTGGTTACGCTTTCAGTTCTGTTTCGGTACATATTGTGTGTGTAAGGAGAAAAAGATTAAGATTATTATTTGATTTGGTTGTGTAATTTATATACTTAAAGTATGACAAAATGTCTTCAATATTATGCTATATTTGTTCATAAGACATTAAAAGCTGCTTTCAGCATGTTTAACTCACATTCAAGGACTTATTGCCTCTGTAACTACAACTGTGCTACATTTTAATGTTTTCGTAAGGATAAATTTATCAGTAGCATTTAGTCACATGTAAGTCTTTGGTAAATGATAAAAAACACAATTGAATTGCCCTGCTGTGATGTTTACTAGTAGGATATTCGGACATGCAGTACCAAAAACAGCCACAAAAACCCCACCAATATCAGGATTTAAAAAAATCACTGCGACAAATTAAGGCAAAACACCCTCCTGATTTTTTAATATGATTTTTACAAGAATATGATCTTTCATAAAAAGTAAGTTTGGACCTGATACTGGATAATGGAATATGGCTCTGAAGTTGGGCAAAGATGTGTTTACTTCCATGTTTGAGCCTTAATATCTGTGAAACTAATCATCTGAGAGAGACCATATTTTGTAGAATGTTTAAGCTAACACCAGAGATAGAGGCAGAAGTGATAGAAGTCTTTTATCTGCAAAAATGGGAGCTCAGCCACTCTTCAAATTTGCTACTTCATTTTGACAAGGAGAAGTTTAAGTACCTCCCATACTAGGTTATCATTGAGCTACACCCCTGATATTCCATGTCTGGAGGCTATTAGTAACAGATATACACTGTAGAAATTTGAAGGCCACAGGTGAGATAGTTTTCCAGATATTTCCATCCATAAATACAAGGATGGAAACATGAAATTATGCAACATTTTATTGCAAAACCGTAAATACCTCAATTCACAGGTGCGTATTGAAGCGTGCATGGTGTACGGTATGTGAGCAATGTTTTTTTTTTTGTGTAAAACTGTCTTTTCCAAATAAAAATAAATTAAAAAAAAGAAAATGTTCAAAGACATCCAGCCCTAACCTGGATGGAGCTAAATTTAAAAAACAAATTAGATACAGCTATTTAAAATGATATATTTGACTTCTCACACGTATGCATTGTGCGTTGGTTGCATGTACCTGAGTCTCCTCCGTAAGGGCGTCCCCTGAACGGCCGAATGTGTGGCTGCAGAGCCGCCCACTGCTCTCTGACTGAACGCCCAGGTGGCAGGAAGCCTGGGCGGCACACGGGCTGCTCCCCGTCCTCCTTCGTTGTCTTCGTCATCGTCCTCGTCGACCTCGGTGCTGCTGCCGGAGTCTGAAATGACGTGTGGCGCGTTGGCGTCCACTGCTGCAGCAGCGACTGCTGACTGTCTGCTGCCTCCTCCCGGCATCTCCCCAGGGAAGTCCACCTCCATGGCCTCCATCTGCACGCAAGCACAGTGCCAAGCAACAGGGGTGAGATGGTTTAACAAAGTCAGTGCCCCTACGTCCTCTACAACTTTTAATTACTGCTCCGCAGAGCTGCACAACTCTTAAGTGGATCCAGAAATTATGAGCACATCAGTCCAATTTCAGACGTCCTCCACTAGCTTTCAGACCCTTTTAGCATTTGCATTTTTGACTTTTAACTTAGTCATGGCACCTTTAGTCATTATTTAGTCCTCACCCCATATGTTCCCGTTTGAGTTGCTCAGAGTACTAATAGCAACAACTGACAGCCAACAAGCCAGCCATCTTGCTTCTTACTCCTCTCTGTTGAGTGGTTTTGGCTGTATCAACTGACTGTCGCTGGAACACGTTATCTTTAAAGTATCGTCTCCCTTGCTCCAACATTACAGCTGTCAGATTGCAGGTGATGAGCTCAAAAAAAAGAAGGAAAAAAAAGGATAACGCAAACATTCTATGGTCAGTGCTCAGGGTGAAATAGAAAATGTCAAACAAACATAGTAGACCAAATAGATAATAAAAAGATATGTCTCAGGGATGGCTCAGCAGTACAGTTGGTGCCCCACGTAACAAGGATGCGTCCTCGCTGCAGGGCCCCAGCTTTGAGTCAGACCAGCCCCCAGTCATTCCCATGAGAGCTCCCCTTTTCACTCTCACTCAATAAAAGGCAAAAACGGCCCCGTAAATAAAAATAAAAAATGCTTGGGAAAGATGCCCAGGATTAACCATAATGTGGTGTGTTTGTTCAGGGTCCTCCTCTCCACCACAACGTCAAGTGTTTCGGGTTTGAACCCCATTATGAAGTCAGTCTTCTTAATCATTTCTAAAGTCTGTCAGCGTCACTGGCTGCAGCGCTGCTCCCCCAGCACACTAGAGAAGTACAGTGCACTGGACACAACAGACCGATAGAAGCCTTCCATCATCTTCTCAGCTTAGTCATGAAATGCTCATCCCCTTCTTAGAAACAGCCTCAGTGCTGGTCTTCCAGTTCAGTCAGTTCACCATGTGGACACCCAGAGTCCTGTACTGCGAAGCAGAATTTGGGGTTAGCAAGGTAACTTCAGGTTAACTCTTAATGGGTAGATCGCCATGGTAACTGATGATACGCACCAGTGATGTGTTGGTCTTTCACAAGCGACCTGAACTCACTCATTTCTGTAATTTAACCTGACCGAGACTGGAACCGCGGAAATGAATAAGGACACAATGACATCCAACCTGCTTTCCCGCACCGAGTCCACGTCCAGTCTCCACTCACGCAGGTATCGGTGGTGAGCACGCGTTGCATCTTCTCGTGATTAGAGTAATTCAACCAATGACATTTTAGAGAAAGACCCTGATATAATAAAAATATTTTAGTTTGACTTGTAATCACTGCAGGAGTGCAGGCACCTGCTCTGGAGCAGGTTATGTACAAGATATGAGATCATACAAAAGCAAAGCCTACTGACCAATCAAAGCTTGATCTGCAGATACATGCCTCGTCGTCGTCTCTCCAGCGGTCTCCTAACCTGGCCAGTCGTCACAATCAGGCATGGGAGTCCTACTCTGGTAGGAATCATTGCACTCCCTCAGCTTGTCCCTCAGGTCACGATGTACTCCTCAGTTCTTGTATGTCCCTAGGCCTGAAGGCTTTTTTATTATTATTATTAAGAAGTATTTTCAGGTCAGTGGTGACCCAGGGGTTTAAAGCACGGGGAGCAGCGTACAGTCCAGGTCGGCAATACAAATTTGATGTATTATGTGATGCAGTCTGTCATAGTGTTGATGTCAGTGTAGTAAACAAAGTGCATCCCAGTCTGTGAGCGCACAGTCCTGCAGAGCCTCATTAGGCCTGAGTCCACCTCCTCACAGTCCCAGTGGATGAAGGCTGCCATCGGACAGGAAGGACATGGTGTCAGCAGGACATGGTAGGGATCTTTTTATTGTGGGGTCGGTTAATTGGGCTTTTGAGGAGCTGTTTACATTCTGATACAATGTGTGGTAGGAATTTTACTGCAGTAAAGGATGTGAATACTTCTTTTACCACTGCATATCATCTCTTAAACTGATAACCAGCCTTCAGTCATGGAGCCAAACTCTGACTGCACAGCAAGTTACACAAGCTGCATGCTGTGATAAGTGGCCAGGCATCGTGGTTCAGCGGTGAGAATTCACCCCACTTTGTACGGATCTCTCTTTTAACTGTTCAATAAAATTACTTTTGAAATGCATTAATCTACCGGTTACATTACGTTTAGTTCTCCGGGGCCAAGTAATGCCTTCTGCGGCTAAGCACCGAACTTGAGACCGATGTCGCCGAGGCCTCCAAGCAAAAACAGGGCAAATAGTCAGACTACTAATCGTAATAAGTTCACACTTTAGTGATCGTGGGTTTTGATGTTGTTCCTTACTATATAAGTTATACTAGAATGACACAGAAATAATAACAACAATATTTCGATTATCCGTGCTGCTCCCTTGGTAACCACGGACGCCGGAGCTAAACTTAGCGAGCATTTGTGAAGTCGTGAGCCTGTTTAATACCTGGAATTACACATGTATTAAAGTCAATGCATAACTCGTTACTGTGGATATAAACGGTGGTGCTGCTACAGTAGCCATGCTTTAAAAAAACAAGTCAGCTTGGTGGCAGCTAGTTAACGCTGCTAGTAGCTAGTTGGCTAACCGACCCGGGTTGTAGCATCAGCAGGCGGTGAGAAGCAGACTGCTAACTTACCTGTATGGAAGTGAAGCTTTAACAACTGCCGACCCCGCTCTGGTAGACAACACAAGGTGAGAGCATGGCTCCACGAACCAAACGCGTCAGGTTGTGGGTGAGTGTGCGTGCTACTTCCAAGAGAGTTAAAGCAGTCGGTACCGCGGTCAGGGATCGAATCTCCCGGCGCCAACCTGCTCTGCCCGCCCCATCCTGCCGCGACGTCACCGTCAAAGATCGTATGTTAGAAAGATGAGTCACATGTTGGAACAGTTGAAAGTAATACAGCTTTTTCCGATTGCTAAACGACGGCGGTCACAACTGCAGTCTGCAACAGTCTGCATCACCAAGAGTCACCTGAGTAAACAGTTCACATCAGCTGCAAAACCAAAACACCGTGAACAATCGTCATGGCGACATCACACACTGTCAATCAGAACACACTGAGAGGAAAAACACTACCATCACACACCAACACACACGTTAGACACTTTTCATCTTTACAGTTTGAATACTTTGAGTGACTTCACACAATTAATGGAATGGCCAGAGCAGTAACCAAACCACTATGGACCATCGCTGATGGCATGGTCGGGATTCTGCAGGGGACCTCCGACATTCCATCCAGACCTGAGACATGCAGACCTGAGACATGCAGACCTGAGACATGCAGACCACGGACATCCAGACCTGAGACATGCAGACCTGAGACATCCAGACCTGAGACATGCAGACTACAGACATCCAGACCTGAGACATGCAGACCTGAGACATGCAGACCACAGACATCCAGACCTGAGACATGCAGACCTGAGACATCCAGGCCTGAGACATGCAGACCTGAGACATGCAGACCACAGACATCCAGACCTGAGACATGCAGACCTGAGACATCCAGACCTGAGACATCCAGACCTGAGACATGCAGACCTGAGAAATCCAGACCTGAGACATGCAGACCTGAGACACCCAGACCACAGACATCCAGATCTGAAACATCCAGACCAGAGACATCTAGACCACAGACATCCTGAGACATCCAGACCTGAGACATGCAGACCACAGACATCCAGACTACAGACATCCAGACCTGAGACATCCAGACCTAAGACATGCAGGCCTGAGACATCCAGACCACAGACATCCAGACCTGAGACATCAAGACCTGAGACATGCAGACCTGAGACATGCAGACCTGAGACATCCAGACCACAGACATCCAGACCACAGACATCCAGACCTGAGACATGCAGACCTGAGACGTCCGCAACCACTTGTGTTCTCAGGAAAATAAACCTACCTGAGCAAACAGTCTCAGATAAATGGTCATTCTGTGTCATTTCATCAAATTTCTGAAAGTCTTCACCACCTGACCATCTCAGAATGTCCTGTACAAATTCTAGTACAAAGACACACTTGTTAATAGGATAAATCCAAAATATTAGGTCTCTACTGTCAACAGTTTTCTCATGAAACATCATTGAATGAAGAGACGGTTTTTGGCATCATACTCTGAAAACCCATTTTTAAACAGCAATATCTGGAAAACTATCTCACCTGTGGCCTTCAACAGTGTATATCTGTTACTAACAGCCTCCAGGAATATCAGGGGTGTAGCTCAATGATAACCTAGTATGGTAGGTACTAAATGTGGCTTGTCGAAATGAAGTAGCAAATTTGAAGAGTGGCTGAGTACGGTGCTCATTACTGTCACACTAAAAAGAAAAGAAAAAAAGGCTCAGTATCAAGTAATTACTTGAAAGTTTCTTGTTATAACAATATCTTTTTCACGTTTTAACAAGATAAGTATCATGTTATTACATGAAATTATCACATTATTTCATGATGATATTTTCACGTTATAACATGAAAATATCATGTTATTTCAAGAAAGTATCACGTTATTACATGAAATTATCACATGAAATTATCACATTATTTCATGATGATATTTTCATGTTATAACATGAAATCATGTTATTTCAAGAAATTATATTTTCATGTTTTTACACAATATTTATCATGTTATTACATGAAATGATCACGTTATTTCATTATTCCGATGAAATAACGTGATATTTTCATGTTATAATGTGAAAAAATCATTATCATGAAATAACGTCATAATTTCATGTAATAACATGATGAATATCTTGTTAAAACGTGAAAAAGATATTGTTAGAACAAGAAACTTTCACGTAATTACTTGATACTGAGCTTGTTAATAGGATAGGACAGGGCCTGAAAATCTGATTTTGGGTGACTTTTCTGTAAAAAATATGAAAAGCAGTAATAACATCTATGGAGCTAGAACAGTCTCATAATTCATAAATGCACACAGAAATTCATAAATGCACAAAAAAGATTTACAAATGTATTTGGGGATTTGTATATACATGTGACTCAAAACACAAATACATTTTCAATGCACACACAAATATGTTTCATTTCATATGTAAGTAAAAAATATTCACATATAAAAAACAAGATTCATAAACATATTTCCAATGCACACACAAATCTAAAAAAAAATCACAAATACATGAATGTTAAAGTATTTGCAATCTTCATCAAATACGCATTTGGGGCTTGTTACATTCATATATGAACTGTTGGACCTGTATTTACAAAGTGCTTTTCATTTGTAAACCTCCCTGCATTTGTGTGTGAAACTTTTGAGACTCCCCTGACGTGTGATCCACAAATGCGTTTTTTCTAAGAGGAGGTTGTCTGTAGCCAATCAGATGTCTCCCTCCTTTACAGCCAATCACGTGAGTGCGTTGCGTTGGAGGGATATGGGTGCTAGAGCCAGAATCGACCTTATTTCTGGAGATAATTTCCCTTCTTCCTGTGCTCCCTGTCTTTATGCTGTATAGATTAGGTGTACAGTTATATAAATATCTATTTTTCTTTTATAAAGAAGCATTTTATGGAAGTAATTTATTCCCTCATTCTGGGGAAGATGAACCGGTGCGGGCGGAGTTGTGTTTTAGACTTTTGGGGGAGACACTCACGTGATTGGCTGTAAAGGAGGGAGACATCTGATTGGCTACAGACAACCTCCTCTTAGAAAAAACGCATTTGTGGATCAGAGTCAAGTCAGGGGAGTCTCAAAAGTTTCACACACAAATGCAGGGAGGTTTACAAATTAAAAGCACTTTGTAAATACAGGTCCAACAGTTCATATATGAATGTAACAAGCCCCAAATGCGTATTTGATGAAGATTGCAAATACTTTAACATTCATGTATTTGTGATTTTTTTTTAGATTTGTGTGTGCATTGGAAATATGTTTATGAATCTTGTTTTTTACATGTGAATATTTTTTACTTACATATGAAATGAAACATATTTGTGTGTGCATTGAAAATGTATTTGTGTTTTGAGTCACATGTATATACAAATCCCCAAATACATTTGTAAATCTTTTTTGTGCATTTATGAATTTCTGTGTGCATTTATGAATTATGAGACTGTTTTAGCTCCATAAACATCAAAGTACTCTGCTTTCCGAAGGATACGGTGTCTGACTTGGAAAAAAGAATCCCGGAAATTGTGGCTGCACACCCAACTGTGAAAAATATCATTCTGCACATTGGATTTAATGACATTGAAAAACAACAATCAAGAGAGTTGAGAGAGGACTTCAACAAACTCTTTGAAACAGTCAGCTCTGTGAATGCTGAGGTTTTCATCAGTGGCCCTCTGCCCCCGACCGGGAGAGGAGCGGAGACATTCAGTAGACTGTTTTGGCTCAACAAATGGCTCTCAACTGCATCTCTTGCTCGCCCAATGCATTTTATTGACAATTTCCGCTTTTTCTGGGACCGCAGGCATCTTTTTAAGACAAACGGACTTTGCCTAAATAAGCTAGGGGCAAAGCTATTCATCACCAACATGTCTTACTGCCTGCGTCATCCATCTGTCGCCAAGGACAAGAGACGAGAGGAACCAACAAAGAGGGAAGACGAAACACAGATTATCAGAAACGTCGAAGAGGGACTGAATGTGGATCCCTCCCCCACCCCCCCAAATCTCCATCCAGGTCTTTGTCATTCTCCCTCCCTCCAATAAACCTTTCTCTCCCCTCCTCCCCCTTGGAATTCCAAGAGCTACCCCCACCTACCCCCTGCCCTACTCAGATTATCAGAAACGTCGAAGGAGGACTGAATGTGGATCCCTCCCCCACCCCCCCCAAATCCCAATCCAGGTCTTCGTCATTCTCCCTCCCTCCAATAAACCTTTCTCTCCCCTCCTCCCCCTTGGAATTCCAGGAGCGACCCCCACCTACCCCCCGCCCTACTCAGACCCCCTCTCCCAAGGCTGCAACTAAGTCACCAAAACCCAGGACCCCCTCTTCCAAGACTGCAACTAAGTCACCAAAACCCAGGATCCCCTCTTCCAAGACTGCAACTAAGTCACCAAAACCCAGGACCCCCTCTCCCAAGACTGCAACTAAGTCACCAAAACCCAGGATCCCCTCTTCCAAGACTGCAACTAAGTCACCAAAACCCAGGATCCCCTCTTCCAAGACTGCAACTAAGTCACCAAAACCCAGGCGATCTCCCCCTCAGCGTCAACATCCACCTCCAGCAGTTCATCCCAGCTGTGACGCTGCTCACTCCCCCCCTTATGGCCACCCCCTCCCCACCCTGACAGCATCCCTGAATATTACTGAGACAGAAAAGGGTTCAGCAGTAGACCGCATTATCAGCTGGACCCAAGGTCGCCTACATCAAAACATGGCACCTTCTGCATTCCTGTTGTGACTACTAAGAGAGTAAACATTGGGAAACTTGAACACACTGCTAACCTAAACAATCTCATTCCTGTTCTCTCAAAATCAAAGTCAACCTCAAAGCCTGTCAATAACACCATCAGGATGGGTCTGCTAAATGTTAGGTCTCTTAATAACAAATCATTTTTAGTCAATGATTTTATTACCACTTCTAAACTTGATTTTATGTTTTTGACTGAAACATGGCTAGAACAAAATAACAGTGCAAGCATTCTGATCGAGACAGCACCCCCCAACTATAATTTTATTGATGTTTGTAGATCTGGGAAAAGAGGTGGAGGGGTTGCTGCTATATTTAAAAATACATTTCAGGGGAAACAGATGTCACTTGGTGTTTTTCCATCATTCGAATATCTTTGTGCTGTGTTGAAATGCTCTCCCAGAGTTCTCCTGTTAATTATTTACAGGCCACCTAAATATTCGTCAAATGTTTTCGATTATTTTACTGAATTATTGTCTAGCATCTCCACTGATTTTCACTGCCTAGTTATAACTGGTGACTTTAATTTTCATATTGATGATTTGAATGACAAGGGTGCAAAATAACTTTTTAATATTCTAGACACATTTGACCTTTCTCAACATGTGAAAGAGGCTACTCATTGTAAGGGACACACCCTGGACCTGATTATCACAAAAGTTCTCCATGTTTCTGATGTTTTTGTGACTGATCCTTCATTGTCTGATCACTTCTGTGTTTTCTTTAATATTTCTTTCATTCCTGACACACAAACGGAATCAAATAAGGTCAAAAAGCGGTACATCAATGAACATGCCAATGTACTCTTTAAAAATGCCATCTCCTCGTTACCACCTCTAAACCCATGTCATGCTGATGATCTTGTAAACATCTTTAATTCCAAAATTCTGAATGTCATAGATGTCATTGCCCCTGCTACGGTTAAAACAATTTCTGGTAAGCAAAAGGCACCCTGGAGAAAAGCTGCTGTGACAGCCCAGAGAAGAGAGTGCAGGAAGGCTGAACGAATCTGGCTAAGTAGTACTAAACTTCATATTCACCATGACATCTATAAAGAGAGCCTCCGGGCCTACAATTTAGTCTTAAAAAGTGTGAGAGAAACATTCTTCTCCAATATCATAAACAACAGCACTAATAAGGCGAAAACCCTATTTGCAACTGTTGACAGACTGACCAACCCCCCAACACAAATACCAGCTAAACTCCATTCCACGCAGAAATGCAATGAGTTTGCATTCTTTTATACTAATAAAATTGAAGGCATCAGACGCGCCATCAATATCTCAAACAAAAAAGTTGGATCACCACCCTGTTCAGGCAAAAGTAACACAGCAATGATGGCAAGCTTTAATGCCATAGACTCTAAAACTCTAGTGGAAACGGTGACAAATCTAAAATCATCCACCTGCTGCCTTGATGCTTTACCTACCAACTTTTTTAAGAATGTTTTTGACTGCCTATCAATAGACGTATTGCAAATAGTTAATAACTCCATTCAATCAGGCAATTTCCCAAAGGCCTTCAAAACTGCAGTCATTAAACCTCTTCTAAAAAAGCGGAGCCTAGATGCCTCTATTATCAACAACTACAGACCAATTTCAAATCTACCCTTCATAAGTAAAATAATTGAGAAACAACTAAATCACTTCCTGGCTTCAACTGGCTGCCACAACAACTTCCAGTCAGGATTTCAACCTTTTCATAGCACCGAGACGGCCCTTATTAAAGTTGTAAATGACATCCGTCTTAATACAGACTCTGGCAAAACTTCAATATTAATGCTATTAGACCTCAGTGCTGCATTTGACACTGTCGACCACTCAATACTTTTGGACAGGTTGGAAAAGTGGGTGGGGCTCTCAGGCACAGTCTTAAACTGGTTCAAGTCATATCTACAAGATAGGAACTATTTTGTTTCCATTGGCGACTTTGTATCAGAACCTACCAATGTAACGTGTGGAGTCCCCCAAGGTTCAATCTTGGGGCCGACTTTATTCAACATCTACATGCTCCCACTAGGACAAATCATGCAAAATAATAACATTGACCACCATTGCTATGCCGATGACACCCAAATCTATGTAGCGCTATCACCAAACGACTATCGCCCCATAGATCTTCTGTGCCAGTGCATTGAGCAAGTCAAAGACTGGATGTGCCAAAACTTCCTACAACTAAATGAGGACAAAACTGAGATAATTGTTTTTGGCGCTAAAAAAGAAAGGTTTAAAGTAATTCAACACCTTCACTCTCTGTCCCTGAAAACCTCAAACAAAGCCAGAAATCTTGGGGTTATTATAGATTCTGATTTACATTTTGACAGTCACATTAAATCAGTAACAAAATCAGCCTACTATCACCTCAAAAATGTAGCAAGACTTAGAGGGCTCATGTCAGCTCAAGACTTAGAAAAACTTGTACATGCCTTTATTACTAGTAGGCTAGACTACTGTAATGGTCTCCTTGCAGGTCTTCCGAAAAAAACTGTCAGGCAGCTACAGCTTGTTCATAACGCTGCTGCTAGAGTTCTTACAAAGACCAAAAAATGTGAGCACATTACACCAATTCTTAAATCCTTACATTGGCTCCCTGTATGTCAGAGGATTGATCTCAAAATCCTCCTGCTCACATATAAATCACTACATGGTCTAGGACCGAAGTATATCACTGATATGCTCCCACTACATAAGCCTTCTAGACTACTAAGATCTTCTGAGACCAATCTGTTAGTGATTCCCAGAGTAAACAACAATCACGGGAGAGCATCATTTAGTCAATATGCAACAAATAGCTGGAATAAACTTCCTGAAGATGTAAGACTTGCCCCAACTCTGACCACTTTTAAAACTAGACTGAAAACTTTTATGTTCACCATAGCTTTCTGCTAAATCTTTTAATGTCTGCACTGTTTTTAATTATTGCAAATATGTTTTTATTCTCCTTTTCTTTCTGTAATGCATTTTTAATTTTGCCTTTATTTTCTTTTAATTCTTCTATTTTTTTTCACTTTGTTGTATGATGTGAAGCACTTTGAGTCTGCCTTGTGTATGAAATGTGCTATACAAATCAAGTTGCCTTGCCTTGCCTTGCCTTGAGCCTTTTTTTTTTTAGTGTGACAGCAATGAGTCACCGTAGATGAGCTCCCATTTTTGCAGATAAAAGACTTCTATCACTTCTAGATGATTAGTTTCACAGATATTAAGGCTCAAAAATGGAAGTAAAGACATCTTTGCCCAACTTCAGAGCCATATTCCAAAAGACTGAGTAAAGTATCAGGTCCAAACTTCCAAAGATCATATTGTTGTTAAAATCATATAAAAAAAATTGGGAGGGTGATTTGTCGCAGTGATTTTTTAAAATATTGATATTGGTGGCCGTTTTTGGTACTGCATGTCCTAATAGCCTACTAGTAAACATCACAGGAGGGCAATTCAATTGTGTTTTTTACCGTTTACCAAAGACTTACATGTGACTAAATACTACTGATAAATTTACGAAAACATTAAAATATAGCACAGTTGTAGTTACAGAGGCAATCAAGTCCTTAAATGTGAGTTGAACATGCTGAAAGCAGCTTTTAATGTCTTAAACCATGAACAAACATATGATAGCATAATATTGAATACTGAACATTTTGTCATACTTTAAGTTTATACATTAAACAACCAAATCAAATAATAATCTTAATTTAAGCATACAGATTTGACATTACAGTACAAAAGTACAAAAGTTTGATATTGAATAACAATTTGTCTCTATGCTCACTATGAGACAATGGGCCCTAGTTTCGTGGCGCAGCGCAGGGCTGCGCAGGGTGGCGGAGCCGGCGCAATGCAAGTTTCGACCCGCGCAGCCTTGCACACTGTCAGTTTGGCAGTTTGGTGGATCGCCTGCGCCAAGATGGGTGTGGCGGCGCAGCAGGGGGAGGCGTCACACATTCAGCTTGGCGTAGCGGAAGTTTCGTGGCAAAAAGCCTCGCCGAGACTGCGCTGAAAGCTCGCCAGCTCCAACCTGGTCTACTTTCGGCGCAAGGCGTAAATAAAGTCCATTCATTCAATGCGAATCACAGCTGGCGGAGTGGAAGTTTGGCTGACTGCGCGCAGTGCGCACACGTCACCGAGACCTCACAGGCAGGTTTCCACAGTTCCAGGCACATTTAAATGCAATAAATAATCACAACAAACACTATTTAATGCAACTAATTGAATCAACACGTGAATTTATATCTATATAGATTGTCCCGTCACATCTGACGTCAGATCAAAGGCGGCTGGCACGCGTAAAGGAAACTCAGCCTCTCGGACCAAAACATCTCCCTCTCTCTCTCCTGTTTTTTATAATATCGGCATTGTTATTATTATGATACGCGCGCACAGCGCGTGATGCGGGTGGTGGGAGCGGCGGCGCTGCTTCTGTCATCGGGTTGTCAAATGACGGAACTTGCACTGAACCTCCCCTAACGCATTAAAGGTGAGGAGAGGAGCTCATTTGATTGGTGAAGATCTGAATCGGCTGTATTAATCCCAGTCCACGCCTCATCTCCTCCTCGTCTCCCACTCACGCCTTCTTCTCCTCCCTCTTTCCCACTTGCGCCGGTGGGCGAGACGGGAGGTGTGCCTGCGCGAGCCTGCGCGGTGCACGAAACTTGCAAACTCCAGGCGGACACACCCCGTCGGCGCGGCGCAGGTGCGCTGAAAGCTGACTGCGCCTGGTCTACGAAACTAGGGCCCAATGTGAGTTGTGTGTATGATTAGAAATGGTGGACATCCATCCATCCATCGTTTACCGCTTATCCTGTATTCAGGGTCGCGTGGGGACTAGAGCTGATCCCAGCTGTCATTGGGCAAAGGCAGGGTACACCCTGGACAGGTCGCCAGTCTATCACAGGGCTGACATCCATCCATCCATCCATCCATTATCTACCGCTTATCCTGTATTCAGGGTCGCGGGGGGGCTGGAGCCGATCCCAGCTGTCATTGGGCGAAGGCAGGGTACACCCTGGACAGGACGCCAGTCTATCACAGGGCCAACATGTAGAGACAAAATACCATTCACACTCACATTCACACCTACAGAGTCATCAATGAACCTATCCCATCCTGCATGTCTTTGGACTGTGGGAGGAAGCCGGAGAACCCGGAGAGAACCCACGCTTACACGGGGAGAACATGCAAACTCCACACAGAAGGAACCCAAGCCTGACCCGGGAATCGAACCCGGGACCCAAATGGTGGACAGGAAGTGTTAAAAGAATTTGTTCGTGAACGGACAAATCCCCCAAGGAGGAGATCAGAGACAGAGAAATAAAGTCGACGTTGGACTTTAATCAAGAGGAGCAGTTACAATGCAACAACGTATCAGATACTACAGAGAAGGTGCTCAAATCAGTGCTGTGACTTGAGTCTTTTTAAGGGTTCAGGAGACAATGCGTCACTGACAGTTAATCTTCGTGTAGAACAAGACACCATGTATACTAGGTCCCTGATAACAACTAGTCCTTTTAAGATATGGCTTTAGGGTTTTTTAGGTCAGTGGGGATACTAAAGTCATAAACAGTTCAACACATGCTTGAAGACAAGTCTTAAAACTTACAAATATAGCAAGGACTCTGGAAAGTTAACAAGACTCTTAAAGCTGTAACCTGAACAAAGAAACTTTAAGATAGATTTAAGATACATAGTGGAGACAACATCATTCTCTTAAGCTGCACTCGTAATGCTTATCAGTATTTCACATCTTCCTTTTGGGATTTTCTGGAAATACATCATTGTGAGTGCGTGAATGTGTATGTCTCTGTGTGTATATTTGTGGGGGTGGGAGGCTTGGGTTTCATGGTGTTCTTTGTTGTTCATATCTTGTTTCGTTTTTGTTTTGTTCGATTTTATTTGCTGTGAGGCACTTTGTGCTACTGTAAAGTATGAAAAGTGCCATATAAATAAAGTTTGATTTGATTTGATTGTGCTGTGGAATTGATGTTCTTCTTCAAACTCCGGTGTCACCATAGAAATCCTCCAAGTCCCCGCACATGTCCTCAGCTTCCAGATCACCTGGAACTTTCTGCTCACCTAGGAATCGGGAAGCACACTTCACAGGGATTAATTCATCGTCACCTTCGGAATCTGACAGATCTGATGTTGCATCGTCATTATTCTCATCATCCGGCACTCTGGTGTACAGTAACATCTTGTTCATGGCAACGTCAATCAGCCTCTGAACTAAGTCTCTTAAGAATGGAACACACAACAACAACACAACATAGTCATAACTGTGGTCATTACAACTATGGTTACCAAAACTGATTGTATGAGCCCTGACCATTTTCCAAACACGTTCTCCATCCATGAAAAGTTAGGGTGGTCGTCAATACCTGAGTTTTCCACAAACTCCTCGGATAATGATGTCAAATCTGCCAGCGCCATAGTCACTGCCGTCAGGGGCGGTGTTGTTGGGAATGAAAGTGCAACACATATCCCCAAACATCTTACACACGCCTCCCTTCTCGGCCAGCAGCATGTCCAACACCATCCGGTTTTGCCATGCCATGAGACTGGTTTTATCTAATTGTATCTTAAATCTGTTAGGGATTCCCCGAGGTACCCCAATAGCGTCCACATAAACATGAGGATCAAAGGAGCCGTCCGGGGCGTCTCTCTTAATGTGGTGCAGCGTCTCTGAGGCCTCTGCATGCTGTAGGATTTTTGTATTGTTCAAAGGCAGGACATAAAATGTCATTACAAGTTGCACAAGAGCACAGACACCCATCACATCAGTTGGTAATGTCTTACCACCGCAGAACCACCAGATGTCCGCCCAGGCCACAGTTTGTTGTTTCACCCACGCATCCTGCACACCCCCTTCTCCTGCTGATATCTTCATGGTCACATTACAGGAAGTCAAAGTTCCTACACTAACCGTACCTTCTTCTCTAGACAGACAGGTGTAGTTGCCGTCATATGGCTCAAACCAGGGTGGCTGCGTGTGAGTTGGCACAGGGGGAAACAATTAGTGTACCGTGGTGCAGTTCCTGTCAGTGGGTAGAGACGTAGAGTTATACAGCTGTAGTATACACAGAAAACCTGTCGGATGATTTTCGGGGTTCAGGGGGAACGGCATAGTTCCCTAAGTGGGGGGAAGTCGTTATGCAAATGTATTTCTCAGACCATGCCCACTGCTGTTGCCGTCCTGTACCAAAGTCAATTATAGTACAGAGGTCTACAGAGGTCACACAATCTTGTCCGTTTGTGCGTTATGCTGACCTTCACTGGTCTGGTGTCTCCACTGGTTTGCGGTCCTATTTCTCTTTTAGCTCTTAATTTGGCTGGTGTTTACAATAAGTGGCTCAGCTGTGGTGCGATTGTTGTCGTCATTTGGTTGTTGAGACTGACGTTCGTGTACCCAGAGTATCGGAATTACCACTATCACTGTTATCACACTTATAAGACACAGTGTTCCTCATGCCGCATCCCATCCTTTGGTATGGATTCCACGGTCTGTCTGCCATGGTGTGGTGTTTTTACTTATCTGTCTCCTCTGGAGTGCTGTATGCTCTTTTACAGTGTGTAAGATGAACCCACGTCCCCCTCTCAGCGATGCGGACTGCTGTCGGTGTAGATAGCAGAACCTGGTATGGACCTTCCCAGCGAGGAGATGACCAGTTCTTCTTTTTCAGGGTCTTTATGAACACCCAGTCACCTGGCCTCACCGGAGGTTCCCCTTGTGTCGCTGGATCTGTAGGAGGAGATACTTTGGACATAACATCTTTGTTTTTCATCATCTTAGACATGTAGTCGGCAATTGTTTCAGTTGCTTCGGTGTCATCTCCCTTTGTGTAGATGAGAGGTACCCTATAGGGTCTGCCATATAGGATCTCAAATGCTGACAGTCCTGTCACATTTGGTAGTAAGTACTACCGCTGGTAAACATGTAGTCCATGGTTTACCTGTCTCTTCCATAGCCTTCCTTAGTTTTGCTTTGATGGTGCCGTTTGTTCTCTCTACTGTCCCTGCTGACTGTGGATGATTACTGAAGTGAAACTTTAGTTGAATGTTGAACATTTCTAATAATTTAGCTATGATTTGGTTCCTGAAATGTGGACCGTTATCACAGTAAATTGTTTCTGGGAATCCATATCTTGGTGCAATAACAGTAGCAAGGATTTTTGCTACCACTATAGCGTCGTTTGTTGCTGTTGGTGTGATTTCAACCCATTTTGAGAACATATCTACTATTACCAGGCAATATTTCTTCCCCTCTGATTTGTTTAGTTCGATGAAGTCCATGCATATTGTTTGGAAAGGATATTCAGCTTTCGGGAACACTCCTCTGTAGAAGAAAATGTGTTACCTTACAATTCTTATTTGTATCTCATATAATATTGCTTTCTCTCGAACATCAAATGTCCTGCTGAGCTGTTTTTATTTCTGTTTAACCCTTGCCGTCTTGATCAAAAGACTCTTTGATCTTTCCCTCTTCCTGAACTGTCTCCGTAACATTTGTCTCACATACATTGATCAAGGCCCGGAGGGTGACCCCTGTAGTGACATCGTCTAGCTCTGCCGAGAACAGTCACACCTTGTAGACATCCACAGATGTCTCTTCCTCCGCAGAGAGACATGTGTCGATTCAATGCAAATCCACTCATGATGATGCCTTCCCTTTTGTTCTCCCGAATGTCTGTATAAATCCACCTCGGCCAGGCCATTCGGGAGACTGGATCTTCATGGATACACTGTGAATTTTCTTTTCTCCACTGTCAGTGATTAAACCTCATTTGAACCAGCTACAGAATTGGACCTGAAGAGTTTTCTTCTACACCTCCTTTAGGTCTCATTCTTCCTTTTGAGTTGTGCTTGGAGCAAATCAAACAGGATGCACAACAATTTTAGAGTAATTTTGGAATCCATATGTTATAAAACATTTACTTATCATTGCCACCATCCCTCCTGTTGAGACATGGGTAATCCCATGGCTCAAAATAGCCGCAAATCTATAAAGAGATTTAGGAAGGATGGGCTTACCCTCAGGTCATCTCCAGATGTCGTCATCTGTTTGTTTTGCTCCTTTGTCGCGCCACAGTGTTTTTTCAGTTCTGGTGTGGTGGCTTGCATGTCCTTCAAGATGTCATGGTCAATGTGTTCTGTGTCCATATCAGCTACAAAAATGTAATCTGAGCCCTGTCCCTCTGTCGCGGCGCATTATGCTTCTTCGTCTGCTTTGCGATTTCCTCGTGTGACTGGATCAGTTCCTGTAGTGTGGGCTGCACACTTGCAGACTGCTACTGCCCTTGGTAGGAGAATAGAATCCAATAAAGTTAGTATCAATCTTTGTGTTGAATAGATTTGCCTGTAGATGTTACCATGCCTCTGTTTTTCCACTGTTGTGCGAAAACATGCAGTGTGGAGAATGCATACTGGCTATCTGTGTAGACTGATAGCTTTCCCTTCCCCCAATCTACATGCCTCCGTCAACGCTATTATCTCTGCTGCCTGTGCTGAGAAATGTGATGGCAAAGATGAGGATTACCTGGGTCACGGTTTGCAAATTGGCTCTACCATCATATGCCCTGTGGCTGATTTAACTCAATGGGCCCTAGTTTCGTGGTGCAGCGCACGGCGGCGGAGGGTGGCGGAGCCGGCGTAATGCAAGTTTCGACCCGCGCAGCCTTGCGCACCGTCAGTTTGGCAGTTTGGTGGATCGCCTGCGCCAAGATGGGTGTGGCGGCGCAGCAGGGGGAGGCGTCACAGATTCAGCTTGGCGTAGCGGAAGTTTCGTGGCAAAAAGCCTCGCCGAGACTTCGCCGAAAGCCCGCCAGCTCCAACCTGGTCTACTTTTGGCGTAAGGCGCAAGGCACAAATAAAGTCCATTCATTCAAGGCGAATCACAGCTGGCGGAGTGGAAGTTTGGCTGACGGTGCGCAGTGCGCACACGTCACCGAGACCTCACAGGCAGGTTTCCACAGTTCCAGGCACATTTAAATGCAATAATCTCAGGGAATCTCATCGGCTCCCTGTGTGTGTGTGTGTGTGTGTGTGTGTGTGTGTGTGTGTGTGTGTGTGTGTGTGTGTGATGTGTCAGCATGACCTGTTTGTTGAGATAGTCATGCGGGGGATGAGTCCTGGTTCTGTCTGGGTCCTCTGCCTCTGCCCCTCCTCCTCTTCTCCCTCCGGACCTGCAGTCTCTTACCCAGTGTCCAGGTTTACCACAATTATAGCAAACATCGTTCCTGTCTCTCGATCTGCTCCCCTCTGCGCCCCCTCCTCTCCCTCCTCCTCCTCCTCTCTGCCATCCACCCCGCCCTCTCGGTGCACCCTCTCGGAAAAACACATTGCAATCACTCCTCCAATCATCATCATCATCATCAAAACAAAGTATTCACTTATCTTCTCCTTTTTCTTGTTTCTGTGTATGCCCTCCGCATGCACTGCATGTTCCTTTATGTTACGTAGGCCTGCTGTAGCATGTCCAATCAGATGTTTTTTGATGAAGTAAGACAGGTCTGGGTTCATACCTGTCATAAATGCATTCTTTAGCTGCATAGCATAGGGACTGTCGTGTTCATCCGAAGCTATGCCACTGTTAGTATAAAAATAGTATATCAAAAAGTATACCAAAATTTCTTCGTCTTTTGCTTGTTTGCAATTAGTTATTTTAGAGTTATCCTCCCTGCCACGGTATTGTTTGACTACTCTCGCCAGGAGCGGATCCACAGCTGCTCTCCAGCCTTCTGTGTCATACGCGTGTGGATTGGTAATATTGGCTCCGTTAAGGGGATTCCAATTTCCTTCAGAGACCAATCGCCTTTTAATACGCTTCTGAGTGCTCTTTCCACTTCCAGCGTATTTAGCCAGTAGCTGGCACACACCCTCCTGAACTGTGTTTCAAACTCTGTGCTGTTGGTTCGAGGATGAGGAATGTCAGCTGTGGCTTCTTTTACATCCGCCTCCGTCCACGGACGGTAAACTCTGACTACAGCAGGCTGATCTTCTCCCCAACAAGGATTTGGCATTTCAATCATGGGGCAGATGTCTGCTTCAGACATACCATTTTCTGTTTCTTTTGACTGTGATGAAATAAGAGGAATGAATGTCTTACCGCTACGGGTTTTACCCCAATGTTCTGTGTCCAATGGGTGCCCTGGTATTTGCGGAGCGGAGGCTCCTGGTGTTTCGGAGGAGGCCGGAACATGTGCCGGCCTGGGGTGGAGTGGAGGCGGACGCAGACGAGGCTGATCCGGGTAGGGGGGAGGGACAGGCGTCGGACCCAGAGGGACTTCGTCATCATCCCTCCGTTGTTGTCGGCGAGAATAATGAAACAGGATAAAGATTAGAATTTGTCTGTTTGTGTGTTTCTTGTTCTTTTCTCTCCTGCTCTAGTCTCCTGTCCTTATCTTCCTGCTCCGCTCTCCTTTTCCTTCTATCCTCCTCTTTCTGCTTCTGCGCTCCCCTGTGTCTTTTCTCCACCTCTGTTAACCAGGCTCGTGCCTGTTTTAACCCATCTTTTTCTTCCTTCTTCTCAATGCCCTTTGTCTCCTTTTCTATCTCCTCTACTAATCTGTTAATTTCTTCTACTTCTCTGAGTGCATCAAACGGACCCTTAGGGGCCCGCAGCCGAGGTCTTTCTGTAGGAGACCCGGACTCCCCCTTGCAAGGTGTTCAGGTCCGGTATTTGGAAAGAAGAAACGTTGGGTGCCAAACTGTTGAAAGAATTTGTTCGTGAACCAACAAATCAACCAAGGAGGAGATCAGAGACAGAGAAATAAAGTTGACGTCGGACTTTAATCTTGTACAAGAGAAGCAGTTACAATGCAACAACGTATCAGGATGCTACAGAGAAAGTGCTCAAATCAGTGCTGTGACTTGAGTCTTTTTAAGGGTTTAGGAGATAATGTGTCACTGACAGTTAATCTTCGTGTAGAACAAGACACCATTGTTGGGACCTCACTAGAAGGACTACACAATGCGGCCTACAGAAGCCTACACATGCGGCCAGGACAATAGGACAAAGGGGATTAAAAACTACACCGCCATTTTAGTTTCACATCTCACCCAGGTGAGAGATGCGACGCCACACAACTGATGCCTATTGGCTGACAATCTTCAGGGAACCCCGGGGGGTCCCCTGGAGCGGCCTGAGCTTTATAAACCGAAGCCGCCTGGAGAACGCTCTCTTACTCACTCTTACTCCGACTCCTACTCTGGCCTCTTCCTACAACCGGCGCAACACCACGTTGCAACGGGAGGCGACCCCCTCCTGCAGCGCACCGCTGCAACAAGAGGAACCAAGCCGGTTCCTGCCTTCCAGCTACCAGACGCTGTCTGAAGTAAGCTGACTAAATCGCCAAGCCGCGATTATATCGCCGCTCGTGGAAGGAGGAAACACCAACTGTTTTCTTTATTTGAGTTTGATCAACGAGAGGAAACCCGCTCCGCTCTCGTCTGGACGAAGCCGACTCATCACGTCCCCCGCTGACGCCGGGGACTCACGAACTACCGCCGTTACGGAACGCCGTCATCATCTTACGCAACGATACCAGTAAGAGGCTATCAGTCTGGGCAGAGACACAAGTGATAGTGTAGGATATGCTTGTAATTCTTGTTAATGTGTTTTAAGTTCTGATCGCGGACCGCCGAGTCCGTTGGTTCATGTGCTGCTGTATTTGAATACTGATCGTGTACCACGCAGCTGGGTTGATTTCTGTAACAGTGTTTTCGACTAACCTCCACCATATTCGCGAGCTCAGAAAGCCTCTACTATCAGTTAAAAGACCGGTCTCGCGGAATAAACGCCAGTTCATTCACGCGAGCCCGTGTGATAGCGGCACGTTTTCTGTGCCTCAGAATATCGCTCGCGTATTTTCTCCCTCTTTGTTTGTGTCCCGCTAACACACACACACATAAACGCGGCACACACGTGCCCTAAGCCAGCTGTTCCCGGCGGACGCTAGGGACATAGCTACATCTGGTGGCTACATACGGCTATCTCTCTCTCTCTCTCTCTCGCTACTCCATCGGACCTCAGTGGCTCCGCCCCTGACCGCTGCGAGGAATAGCTCCACCTCTCTCTCTCTCTCGCTACCCCATCGAACCTCAGTGGCTCCGCCCCTGAACGCTGCAAGGAATAGCTCCATCTGGTGGCCGCACATAGCCATCCCTCTCTCTCTCTCTCTCTCTCTCCACACACACGCACATGCACACACATACGCACACACACACACTCCACGTGTGTCTCTCCCTTTGTTTAGCTTAGCTTTGTGTGTTAGGTAGTTAGGTAATAAGGCTTTGTTAATTGCAGTGTTATTGATTGTGATCATTAGTACTGATTTTAATAAATCTTATTATATTATAACTAGCGGTCTCTTGTGCTTGTTGTGTACATGTCACTGGATAACAGCAGGTTGTGAAGGCTAGTGCTTGAATTTCACGCCTTTTTAATTGTTCGATTGGTTTTGTACTCCTATGCCAATGATCACGATGGCATGTGAGTATAAAACCTTTATATTGAGACTGAATACAGTTTTAGGTTATCTTTTCCCTGATCCCAGGGTGGTGCCCCGTTTATTCATGATTATATCATGATAATATATTAAATATAATTATTAATACCGATAATCATATTGATATTGATAGTTAACTGTTGATAACCAAATCTGCTCCTGCTACAACCCCAACACCATGTATACTAGGTCCCTGATAACAACTAGTCACTTTAAGATATGGCTTTAGGGTTTTTAGGTCAGCAGTGGGGATACTAAAGTCATAAACAGTTCAACACATGCTTGAAGACATGGGGCCCCCTGTTAAAAGGTAGATAGGGATGTGACGCTCGAAGCTGATGTTTCGAAACAGTGTCGAGCTTCCGGAACGCAAGTGTTTCGGACAATGTTTCGAAATGTGGTTCAAAACGCCCTTGTCACGTGACCACAGGCTTTGTAGTGTTTCATTCAGGTTTCAATCTGTTTTCCACAGGTGGCGCTTGCCGCGCGAGGCAATTGCCTAATTAAACAGTCTTGAAGACTGTTTAATTAGGCAATTTTTGTCAATTTTGTTTTTTTCTGCCTTCAGTGAAGTAACGCAACACATGTTTTGGCAGTAACGATAACGGCGTTATAATAATGAGATGAGTAATCAATTAGATTACTCGTTACTGAAAAAAATAACGGCGTTACTAACGCCGCTACTTATAACGCCGTTATTCCCATCACTGCCCATACATCCCTCCAGCTCAACCTCCTTCTTTCGACACTCTCCCACCTTGTCCACAGTCCCTGTTTGCCAAGGGAGACTGCCTTGGCCCATCTTGCCACCTCCTCCTGAAGGCACACTTCGTCCGCCACCATCTTCCTCCGTTCTGGAGCCGTGGCATTTCTCCAGCCCGGGTGGCTAGTTGTAAGTCCAAGGCCTCCTCTTCCTTGCTGAACATTCCCCACAATGTCTGCATGTCTGAGTGCTGCTGTTGCCTCCTCCACTGCTCTTGCTGGTCTCCACATGCGCCCGGTAACCAAGGTCGGTGCATTTTCTCTCAGCACCGGATCTTTGGATTCGTTCAAGGTCATCTGCAGTCGTGTTTTAGCACACTTGAACTCCTCTGTAAGGCTGGTGAGGGGCAGCTGGAGGACACTGTCTCCGTAGAGGCCTATGGTGGTGAGGCAGCGTGGAACTCCAAGCCACTTCTTGACGTGGGCTGTGACTCTTCTCTCCAGCTTCTCTACTGTCGAGATGGGGACCTCATAGACTGCAAGGGGCCACAACATCCGGGGTAGCAGACCAAACTGGAAGCACCTGGGCCCTCATTTATAAAACTGTGCGTAGGATCCTTACTAAAAGTGTACGTACGCCAAAAAGCCAAAGTTTGCGTGCGCCAAAAAAAAATCTGATTTATAAAACTGTGCGCACGCAAGCTGTACGCAATGTTCCCTTTATAAATCGAAGGATCACCTACAAGTGTGCGTACCTGAATCCCGCCCTGTACACGCCCACTTTTTACTATGTTAATGAGCCGGCATGCAATCGTTTCCGTGTGGTGAATCATTGTGACAGGTCAGGAAAAAAAGCGAAGAAACGTAACTTTTCAGAAACGGAGAAAGAGACACTTGTTGGGGAGGTGGAGGCACGGACAATAATTTAATTTAGTGGCCAGAGCAGCGGGATCACGAATAAAAATACGCAGTGCGAGTGGCAACACATTGCTGCTGCAGTCCACGGCGTCAGTGGGACGGAGCGGACGGTGATCTGAAGGTAAATGACATCTTTCCGCTCTTTTACCAACATGGATTTAATGTATTGCTAGAGTATTTGAGGAAGTTTGACTTTGATGTGACTTTGACGGGGATTGTGTCCGAAAAGGAGGGAGACACAGACGCGACTGAGACCAGAGGGATAAGGGTGAATAGATTTTAAACTTTTATTGTATATAAAACAAAACGTTAAATCGTTTCTGTCCTTCCAGAGTCTGCAGCGTTGGGCTCAGAGGAGGGTGACGGTGAGGAGGGTGATGTGAGGAGGGTGATGTGAGGAGGGTGACGGTGACGGGCCCTCGGCACAGCGTCCGGGTCCGGCGCAAAGCAGCAGTGCACCCCGGAGGCATGGCACGTCAAGCGGTCGGGTGCTCACTGATGCCATCCTGCAACTTCAGCGAGACACAATCACCGCCATCAACAACGTTGCAGATGAGCTACGGCAAACGCGCACTGTGATTAATAAAATAATACGTTTACAATGAACATTGATTGTTGTCTTCCTTATATTACAAACGCATAACATCCTCACGGATTCTTGCGCCCTGTTGATACCCCTCCAGTCGGGCAGGGGGCCGTGGCTCGGGGTCATCGATAAATTTGCGCTCTCCACGCTCCACGACTGAGCGCGCACGAGCGCTCAGTCGTTCATTATAGCGCATTTCCTCTGCGCTCTGGTGGTTTAAAAATGAGGATAAGTGTAACAATTATACGATGGCTTAATGGCTGTATGTATGTGTGTTGATGATATATGCACATAAATAAGGAGAATATTTAGTTATTCCCGCTGTGTTCTACAGTGATCTAATGGAAGGTATTTATCGTATACTGCATGCAGTCGGGCCGTCTCCTCCTGCGGTGACAGCGCTGATTCAATATTTCAAAATGATTTTGATTTAAGATACAAGTCAGATTTTGAAAGAAGGTGTTAATATGAAAAAAACTATCACTCATTAAAAGCGTCAAAAACATTGCTGGAGTTCCTCATGATAACGCAGATCTAACGTATGATATGGAGTGTAATTAAATGTGTGCGAGTCATCAAAAATATATAGTTCTTCTCACGTTTACTGCTGATTCCCTTCCAGTCTCCAGAATGTGCGTACCGGTAGGCATGCCTCAGAGTTTGCTTAAGGGTACGCACACTTTCCCGTCAAGTTTGGTTTTTATAGATCACAACATTTGCGTGGAAAGTGGCGTACGCACGTTTCCAGCTCCGTTTTGTGCGTACGCAAGCTTTATAAATGAGGGCCCAGGGGCCTCATGTACTAAGAATTGCGTGGATTTCCTACTGAAACATGGCGTACGCTAGAATCCAGAAACTGTCGTACGCACAAAAAAGATCAGGGGCCTCATGTATCAATGTTGCATACGCACAAAAACGTGGCGTACGTAATTTTCCACGCCAACGTTCAGATGTATCAAAAGTGAAATGAGCGTGGAAATGTGCGGTGTCCCACGCCAGCTTCACGGCTGGCGTACGCACGTTTCTACAGCTATTGTTCCTTTGGCGACACTCTGAGGTGATGCTGGGAAACTGTTAATTATGTGAAAACAATTAGTCCTCAGAGTAATGTGCACACCAGAGACACATTAATGGACAATTAACACACACGTGTTTGCAATCATATGGATGGATATAAAAGCATGCGCAAAGTGATGAAAAAATGGCATTAACAATGGCAGCCTTGGCCTTGTTAGAAGACATCGCAAACGGTAACATCAGACGTGAGAGGGTGTTTAGAAAACGGGAGGATATGTTAGCAAATGACGACAACTGGCTCATGAGTCGTTTTAGGTTGCCGAGGCCAGTGTTACTGGAGCTGTGCGCAGAGCTGCGGCCGGCCCTAGAAAGAAACACAGCCAGGAGCCAGGGGTTGTCCGTGCCCACACAGGTGCTGACCACTCTGGGGTTTCTGGCAACAGGAGCCTTCCAGAGGGAACTGGCCGACCGGTCAGGAGTGTGCCAGTCCACTCTGAGCCGAGCCATGCCAGCTGTGTGGGACGGGATCATAAGAATGTCATCCAGGTACATCAAATTCCCATACAATGCTGTTGAACAGGCCAACATTAAAGCGCAATTTGCAGCAAGAGCCGGTTTCCCTAATGTAATCGGAGCTATTGACTGCACACATGTTGCTATAAAAGCGCCATCACAGGATGAATTTGTTTTTGTCAACAGGAAACATTTTAATTCAATAAATGTTCAAATAATATGTGATGCGCAAATGCAGCTCACCAACATCGTGGCAAGGTGGCCTGGTTCAACGCATGACTCGTTCATTCTTACTAATAGCATGGTTGGTAACAGGCTGGAGGCTGGCACGGTGCGCGATGGGTGGCTTCTCGGTGAGTAAATGTATCCGTTTAATTGCGCCTCGAATGTAAACCAGCACGATGCCCATTTGGGCACGTGCATTCAAATATGTGCATTTGTTTTTCCCTGGTGAAAATAGAGCGGCAGAGCTATCTAACAAGCCCTTTATTGTCTCCTTGTGTTCAGTATTTGTGTCGATAAACGCGTGCATAAAGTTGGAAATGTCACACTAGGATGGTGCAGAGAGGGGATGGTGCAGAGAGGGGATGGTGCAGAGAGGGGAATCCCCGGTGCAGGCCCTATTTAAATTCATTTGCATATTTAAATTGGGGCGTGGACAGGGAGGAGTTTAGTACTTCTACATGTGCGCTCAATTCCACATTGATTGGAATGTACAAAGGAAAAGTGCTTGGATCCATGCGTACGCACACTTTGATGCATCTGATTTTTTTTGTGCGTACGACAGTTTGTGGATTCTAGCGTACGCCATGTTTCAGTAGGAAATCCACGCAATTCTTAGTACATGAGGCCCCAGATGTATCAGAGTGTGCGTACGCATGGATCCAAGCACTTTTCCTTTGTACATCCCAATCAACGTGGAATTGAGCGCACATGTAGAAGTGCTAAACTCCTCCCTGTCCACGCCTTCATTTAAATATGCAAATTAATTTAAATAGGGCCTGCACCGGGGATTCCCCTCTCTGCACCATCAGGTCTACAAAATGAGTAAAGGGAAGAAGCGCAACTTCACCGAGTCTGAGCTGAAACGCTCTTAAACGAAGTCGAGACTCGAAGACCAGTATTATTTGGTAGCCTCTCATCAGGCATTAACACAAAAAAAAAGAAATGTGAGTGGGAGCGTGTGTGTGAGGCAGTGAACGCTGTGGGGTCGGAGCAGCGCACGAATCACTATTACTTTTTGTAAAATATATATATATATATATACGCTACCGTTAGTGGGAAACAAACAGAAGGACAAAACAACTTACAAGGATTGACAAGACTGATCACACTTATATTAATGACTGCAGAAGTGCACCGTGGCTACTGCAGTGTGACATTTCCAACTTTACGCACGCGTTTATCGACACAAATACTGAACACAAGGAGACAATAAAGGGCTTGTTAGATAGCTCTGCCGCTCTATTTTCACCAGGGAAAAACAAATGCACATATTTGAATGCACGTGCCCAAATGGGCATTGTGCTGGTTTACATTCGGGGCGCAATTAAACGGATACATTTACTCACGAGAAGCCATCGCGCACTGTGCCAGCCTCCAGCCTGTTACCAACCATGCTATTAGTAAGAATGAACGAGTCATGCGTTGAACCAGGCCACCTTGCCACGATGTTGGTGAGCTGCATTTGCGCATCACATATTATTTGAACATTATTTGAATGAAAATGTTTCCTGTTGACAAAAACAAATTCATCCTGTGATGGCGCTTACAGCAACATGTGTGCAGTCAATAGCTCCGATTACATTAGGGAAACCGGCTCTTGCTGCAAATTGCGCTTTAATGTTGGCCTGTTCAACAGCATTGTATGGGAATTTGATGTACCTGGATGACATTCTGATCCCGTCCCACACAGCTGGCGTGGCTCGGCTCAGAGTGGACTGGCACACTCCTGACCGGTCGGCCAGTTCCCTCTGGAAGGCTCCTGTTGCCAGAAACCCCAGAGTGGTCAGCACCTGTGTGGACACGGACAACCCCTGGCTCCTGGCTGTGTTTCTTTCTAGGGCCGGCCGCAGCTCTGCGCACAGCTCCAGTAACACTGGCCTCGGCAACCTAAAACGACTCATGAGCCAGTTGTCGTCATTTGCTAACATATCTTCCCGTTTTATAAACACCCTCTCACGTCTGATGTTACCGTTTGCGATGTCTTCTAACAAGGCCAAGGCTGCCATTGTTAATGCCATTTTTTCATCACTTTGCGCATGCTTTTATATCCATCCATATGATTGCAAACACGTGTGTGTTAATTGTGCATTAATGTGTCTCTGATGTGCACATTACTCTGAGGACTAATTGTTTTCACATAATTAACAGTTTCCCAGCATCACCTCAGAGTGTCGCCAAAGGAACAATAGCTGTAGAAACGTGCGTACGCCAGCCATGAAGCTGGCGTGGGACACCGCACATTTCCACGCTCATTTCACTTTTGATACATCTGAACGTTGGCGTGGAAAATTACGTACGCCACGTTTTTGTGTGTACGCAACATTGATACATGAGGCCCCAGGTCTTTAACTTTCCAGGTAGCTGGGTGTTGTCAATAGCCTGTAGGCCTGCATTGATGTCACTGCGCAGTTGTTTCACCTGGTCTTTGTCTTTCAGGCTTGCATCATAGCACCTTCCGAGGCTTTTGACTGGCTGCTCAGCTACTGTGGGGATTGGGTCATCACCGATGAAGAACTGCAGATCAGTAAGCACACCCTTCACCACTGAGATGCTGCGTGACTTAGATGGTTTGATCTTCATATGGGCCCAACTGATGTTCTCCTCAAGTTTTCTTAGTAACCTCCTGGTGCATGGGACGGTGGAAGTCAGGGTGGTGATGTCGTCCATGTAGGCTCTGAGGGGAGGGAGTCGCCGACAAGAGCCAAGTCTTTGTCCACCGACAACCCATTTTGAGGCTCGAATGATGACCTCCATCGCTATGGTGAATGCCAAGGGAGAGACGGTGCATCTGGCCATAATGCCTACTTCCAGGCACTGCCCTGAGGTGGTAAATTCAGGCGTAGAGAAGCAGAATTGCATGTCCTGAAAGTAGTCTTTAACCAGGGTTGTGATGGTGTCCGGGATGTTAAAGAAGTCGAAGGTAGTCCAAAGGAAACTATGGACGATATTAAAATATGTATATCAAGGTATATTAATCTACAATTTCAATACCTGCTCTCGTAAAAGGGGCACCATCTGTTGGTCAGACAGAACTTTATAGAATTCACGTTAATGACTCTAATGGCCACTTATTAATTCATTAACAATTAATCAATATCATTTAATAAATCAGTCTCATTTCCTTAGATCATAAGTTCTTGAAATAGGGATCTTTGTATTCTGCACAGAAGAAATATCCACGGACAACGACTTTATGCTATAAGGTATGCTATTTATTGATTAACTAGGGATTAAACAAAAGTGAATAAAACAATAACAGATGTGATAAACAAAACACCAATACAACGCCAGAAATATAACTGGAAATGTGATTAACAGCTCATCTAGCACGTTTGGCGATAAAGGCGAGAGTGTTCTTCCTAAGAATTTGGACTCCTTAGTAAGAGGAAAAAGTGAATAATGGGATAAATGACCTCACAGATATTAGATATTAACAGACGCTATACTTAGTTTCACCCTGCAACTCGCTCATTTGATTTGATTTATTGGGATCTCCATTAGCTGGGGCCATAGCCACAGCTATTCTTCCTGGAGTCCGCACAACACCTGTGCATCTATACATTGCAGTGCATAATTACATTAAACAATGAACACAATAACAAAACAGTGATAACAAAAATAATAACAAAAACACAACAACAGTCAAGTACTCAACACAACACACACATGACCTAAATTATTCACAGAATGTAGAGATAAACATATAGATAAACATGACATGTATCTATGATGGTCAGACCAAACATAAACATAAATAAACATAAATAAAACCCTTATTGATTATATATCTTGATGGGAGTGGCAGCATCCGTTAGATATTAGCAAATGCAGAGAGCTGCTCAGCTAAGAGATGTTTTTTAAGTAAGATTTTGAATTTATTTTTGCTACTTTCTTGGATGATCTGTCCAGGCATGGTGTTCCATTTACTCATGGCTCTATATACTACAGTACTTTTTGCTCTGTTTGTTTTCACCTTAGGTAGTGTGAATCTGCCTTCCAAGGCATGCCTGGTATTATAATCATGCTCATCAAAACTGAAACAAAAACATTTATACAATACCCTTGGCAATTTAGTCACTGAAATATTTCTAGTAAAGTTAAGCAATGAGGCAGTCAATCTATTCTTAACACTTAATCAGGATAGGCAGTTATGCATTATATTCACATTAGATCTATATGAACACCTTAGTAAACAGCGTGCAGCCTTATTCTGAGCAATTTGCAATTTTTTTATATATGACATGGCAGCACCTGACCAAACCTCTGAACAATAGTCCAGATGAGCTAAGACAATTGTTTGAATGACATTTCCCATTATATTTTTAGGTAAAAAATTTGAACATCTCCTTATAACTGAAAGACCTCTGCCCATTTTAATTACCACTGTATCAATATATTGAGCCCAGGATAATTTACTATCTACAATAATGCCAAGAAGTTTGGTCTTTTGTACTTGTTCAACTGCCATACCAATTCAATGAATTCAATTTTGGATCATTAAATAAAAGGTGTTTTGTCCCAAATACAATGCTTTTTGTTTTAGAAACATTAAGAACCAGTTTGTTATTTGTTACCCATTCCAATGCCGACTGCAATTCCTTGTTCAAGCCATTAGTAAGCATTTCAGTTGTGGACTCTGCCATGTATATTGTTGAGTCATCAGCATACATCGCTATTTTTGCATTTTTTAAGGTTAAAGGTAGTTCATTGGTAAATACAGAATATAGCAGTGGTCCTGCTTCCTTGTGGAATTCCACAAGTTAATGTTTTTACTGCAGAGAAACTTCCATTAAAGTACACTGTCTGTTTTCTATTTGCTAAATAGCTTTCTAGCCAGCGTATTGCAGCCAAATGAAAACCATATCCTTTCAGTTTTTGTAGTAACAGATTGTGATCAATTATATCAAAAGCCGCGCTGAAGTCCAACAGCACAGCCCCTACTAAATTCTTATTGTTGACTTCTCTGTGCCAATCATCAGTCATTTGAGTAAGGGCTGTACTAGTGGAATGTCCAACTCTATAGGCATGCTGAAAGTCTGTATTTAACTCATTAACTGAAAAATATCATTGTATTTGTTCAAAAGCAATTTTCTCCATGATCTTACTCAGAGCAGGCAGCAGACTAATTGGTCGACTATTAGGGCCACTGAATGGTACGGTTGCATTCTTTGGTAATGGAATGATCTTTGCAGTTTTCCATGCTTGTGGGAAAACACATTTTTCAAAACTTAGGTTCAACACATGACAAACTGGAGTGGCAATCAAGTTTGCTACCAGTTTCAACAGTTTCGTATCCATATTATCCACCCCAGATGGTTTGTCTTTACACTCAAGTAGCAACTTTTCCACATAGCTCACATTGCCTTTAGTAAATTCAAATGTGCATTTTTTACCTCTCATAATTTGCTCTCTAATCAGAGTATGTGATTGTGTGTTGTCTGTTTGGCACATTTCATCCCTAAGTTTTTCCACTTTGTTATTAAAAAAGTTGCTGAGGTGATTAGCAATACCTAAAGGCTTAGTAATGAAATGTCCTTCTGACTCAAGAAATTATGGCATAGATTTGGATTTTCTGCCCATCATGTCATTAAGAATATTCCACATTTTTTTTACTGTCATGCCTTGCATTACTAATCACCTTTTCATAATACATCTTCTTCTTCCTTTTATTTAATTTGGTTACATCATTTCTTAGCTTGTGGTAAACTTGCCAATCAGATTCATAATTAGAGTTATTTGCCATTTTCTTTGCTTGATCTCTCTGTTCCATACAATCCTTCAATTCCTCATCAATCCAAAGGGATCTGACATTTCTGACAGTTCTCTTTTTCACAGGTGCATGCTTATCAACTATTTCTACAAACAGCTTATCAAAAGCCTCAACAGCGTCATCCAGATCATTCTTAACCAACACACTATCCCAGCAAATATTTCTAACATCTTCTATAAAACTGTCTTCACCTAAGTGTATGTATGCTCTCTTTATAATGATTTTGGGTCCTGCTTTCGGAACCTTTGTCTTCCTCACTACGGCCACTAGGTTGTGATCACTACATCCAATTGGTAATGATACGACTTTGCTACATAGTTCTGCTTGGTTGGTATATATATGATCGATACAGGTTGCTGTTCTTGATCCATCCCTTTTTAAGCACACTCTCGTTGGTTGGGTTATCACTTGTGTTAGTCCACATGCATCTGTAATAGCAAGAAGCTTATTTTTAAGTGGAAAATATAATGATTTCCAATCAATGTTTAGATCTCCTAGGAGATATATTTCATTTACATGATCACATACATTATCTATCATTTCACACAATTTATCTAAGTAATCAGAATTTGCATTAGGTGGCCTATAACAACAGCCCACTAATAAGGGCTTCAGATGGGGAATATAAGCTTGAAGCCATAGTGCTTCTATCTCTGCTGACATCAAGTCCAGCCTTACTTTCACTGGTATATGATTTTGAATGTAGATAGCTACCCCACCTCCATTTGCATTTCTGTCTCTTCTATATATATTATATCCTTAAATACTTATTACAGAGTCTTCAAACGTGGAATCCAGATGAGTCTCTGATATTGCTAAGACATGTATGTTGCCTTTTATTAGCATATTGGAGATATTAGTAGTTTAACAGAAGTCATTATACATAATCATTTATATAATCCATAATGTTTTCATTTATTAACTGATCCATCTTAGTGCTCCTACCTCTACAACCATTCTTCAAATTACTCCTAGGTCCAAACATACATACAGACACAAACCACCAAATGCAACCCACAAAAACATACACCCACATCAAGCATCCCATTCCCTCAGAGTCCCAGTTGTTTGTGTTCATTGTGAACATATCTCTCCCGCCCCCATAGTACCAAAATGCAAGAAAAATGGACTAATGGAAAAACTGAGAAAAAAGGCAATACCTTGACATATCTACTCTAGGATGCAGCAAGACTAAAATCACCAGGCCAACAGCGTCAACAATCTGGGTCACGTGACCAGAAGCAGACGACCAAAACAATGTTCACAGTGGCTGCTGCAGCCCGGTTAGATGATCAGAAAAAAGACAAAAATAAGAAAAAAAGAAACACCGAAGGGGGTCATATTTCCCGGAATAAACACATCAATTGTCATTAGTCCTCGTCAACGTCAGCTTGTTATTCACTCATTTATTTTATTCTTGCTGGACTACTTCGGATCCTGTCCTCCAAGAAAGTCTTCCAACTTTACCGGGTCATCAAAGAAGTTGTGGTCATGCCCTCTGGAAACCTTTATAGTCGCCGGATAGATGAGGAAGGCGAGGAAACCCGCCTGGCGAGCCTTATCCATGGAGGCATAGCAGGATTTGCGTCGGACTCTGGTTGCCATGCTGTAGTCCGCGGTGAAGCGGACCGTCTTCCCTTCCATGGTCAATGTTGAGTTTCTTGCTGCTTTAAGGATGAGGGCTCGATCAGTATACCTTAGACACACAAAAATCAGCACTCTTGGTTTGGAGGTGGCGTTCCCCCGAGGGGGTCCAATGCGATGCGCTCGCATAATCTCCGGTGGAGCGTCTTTCAGTGTGGGAAACCACAGTGATAGCTGAGTGTTGAGATATTGTGTGGCATTAGGGCCCTCTTTTCCCTCAGGAAGCCCATGAACACAGATATTGTTTCTCCTACTTCGATCTTCAAGGTCCGCTAGCTTTTCTTCTACTGTTGTTAGAGATTTTGAAAGTGAACTAGATGAGCTCTCTACCTTTTCTGTGCGCTTTAGTAAAGTTGCATGGTCAGCTCGGAGTGCACCGGTTTCTTCTTTGAGTGATAATATATCTGACTGTAGCACATCAAGACGTTGCTCAAGGCAGGTAAATCTTTCCTTGGCGATGGCATCAGCCTTGGAAAAATGTTTCTCCAATGCAATGTCAATCAGCTCGGCCAGACTTTCAGACGATTCCATTGTTTGCATTGTTTGCATGCCCTCCGAGGCAGCTGGCTGTGCGCTGTTTTTTGTTCCACGCGGCATGGGTATAAACCACTCACAGTCACTTTTTAGTAGAGCTATTGTACTATGATAGACACCTGGTTCAGTTTGACAAGTAATCCGGTTTGAAAGCCAACAATTCCTCTTACTGCATTGGGAAAAGTAGAGGGTAGAGGGAGATCAGGATGCAGCTACACACAAGCAGCCATCTTGTACATTATTACTGTTGAATGCGGATTCGGTCTTACTTTGGGACGCTTCTTCTCGGCTTACTGAAACTCCAAGCGGTCGCTCTTCCGTCGGTGACGTAGACCCGAAGGGATCTTCCCCGTGGCCCGAGGGAACCGTTAGCGGTGATCTGCGGTAGTTTCGTAGCGGGCGTCCTTCTTTGCCGTAATCCGTCTGAGTTTAACAGCTGTCTTCTCCTTGAGTTCGGCCTTGGGTGACTTAGGTATAAGCGTTAGTCAATATGCCAAATCTTGCGGCCGCCGGTTGAGTTAGCATTGATCAAAAAGGCTTGCGGAAAAAGAAAAGCTAAAAATGCAAAAATGAAGAATCTAACGACGAACGAACTTTTCTAATAAAAGTAGTAAAAGTTAGGAGCTAAGAAAGGGACTAAATTCGAAGAGGGTAAGAGCAAAGGCGAAGGCTGGGTGGCCAGCGCCTGGTGGCACAAGCGGCAAGAGCCGGGAGGCCAGAGCCCGGGAGTCAAGAGCTGGGAGGCCAGAGCCCGAGAGGGAAGAGCTACGGGTGTCTGTAACACGCAGCTTTTATGCTGACCGAGGGGGCGTGTCCAGGAGGGACCCGTTCGAGTTACAGTCCGAAATCTTTGTGATTTAAACTGTTAAACAAAACGAAATGCAATCCTATGACTAGAACGTTTGAACACCATCTCGGCGTTATGGTCAAAGTTGGCACATTGCATATAGTTCTCACACAGAATGATAGGTCAAAACAAATGAAATGAAACATGAACTGTAAACATTTCTCTGTACAAATCATTTTTGGTAGAGTTGAAAGGAACTTTGATCCAACACATACAATGCAAACCTATCAAGCTAGCCCAAACAAGTTTGGTAACTTAGTAAGCATTATGTCCTTGGTGTTTCGGGCAGAGTAATGAGCAAACATATTTTCGTCTGACTGTGTGAGTGCAGTAGTTAAGTCCATTACAATGACAATGTTAATTTTTAGCATTTTTGGTAACTTCTCTGTCCTTCGGCGTAGAACGACGGGAAGTTCGCCAGTATGCTTATAATTCCGCAATGATTATTATGGATGGTTTTAAACTAATGTTGAACACATATCTCATCCTTTTCTTGGATTGGTCAAAATGTGAACATGATTTCCTGCAGAGTTCATGTGACCTCTCTCTGCATGCCAGCAGACCTGGGGCCTCATTTATAAAGCTTGCGTATGCACAAAACGGGGCTTGAAACGTGCGTACGCCACTTTCCACGCAAAAGTTGTGATCTATAAAAACCAAACTTGACGGGAAAGTGTGCGTACCTGTAAGCAAACTCTGAGGCATGCGTACGGGTACGCACATTCTGGAGACTGGAGGGGAATCAGCGATACAGATGTCAGATTGTAGGAAGTAAACGTGAGAATAACTATTACAGTTTAGATGACTCGCACACATTTAATTTCACTCCATATTATACGTTAGATCCGCGTTATCATGATGAACTCCAGCAGTGTTTTTGACGCTTTTACGGAGTGATATTATTTTTCATATTACCACCTTCTTTTAAAATCTGACTTGTATCTTCAATCACAATAATTTTGAAATATTGAATCAGCGCTGTCACCACAGGAGGAGGAGGAAGAGGAGACGGCCCGTCTGCATGTAATACAGGATACAATAAATATCCTCCATTAGATCACTGCAGAACACAGCGGGAATAACTAAACATTTTGTGCATATGTCATCAACACACATACAGCCATTAAGCCATTGTATACTTGTTACACTTTATCCTCATTTTTAAACCACCAGAGCGCAGAGGAAATGCGCTATAATGAGTGCCACGCTCGTGCGCGCTCAGTCGTGGAGCGTGGAGAGTGCAACTTTAGCGAACTTAGGAGGCAGACTCTACCACCCGGCAAAGGTGGTAGAGTCCCCAGCACGATGAGCCTCGGCCCGCTGCCCGACTGGAGGGGTATCAACAGGGCGCAAGAATCCGTGAGGATGTCATGCGTTTGTAAAATAAGGAAGACAACGATCAATCATCTGCAACGTTGTTGATGGCGGCAATTGTGTCTCGCTGAAGTTGCAGGACGGCATCAGTGAGCACCCGACCGCTTGATGTGCATGCCCTCGGCACAGCGTCCTGGTCCGGCGCAAAGCAGCAGCGCACCCCGGACGCTGTGCCGAGGACCCGTCACGTCACCCTCCTCACCGTCAGCCTCCTCTACGCCCAAGGCTGCAGACTCTGGAAGGACAGAAACGATTTAACGTTTTGTTTTATATACAATAAAAGTTTAAAATCTGTTCACCCTTATCCCTCTGGTCTCAGTCGCGTCTGTGTCTCCCTCCTTTTCAGACACAATCCCCGTCAAAGTCACATCAAAATCAAACTTCCTCAAATACGCAAGCAATACATTAAATACATGTTGGTAAAGGAGCAGAAAGATGTAATTTACCTTCAGATCAGACCACTTTTTCTTAAGTTCCGCCACCGTCCGTTCCGTCCCACTGACGCCGTTGACAGCAGCAGCAATGTGTTGCCACTCGCACTGCGTCTTTTTATTCGTGATCCCGTTGCTGTGGCCACTAAATTAAATTATTTTCCGGGCCTCCACCTCCCCAACAAGTGTCTCTACCTCAGTTTCTGAAAAGTTACGTTTCTTCGCTTTTTCCTGGCCTGTCGCCGTGATTCACCACACGGAAACGATTGCATGCCAGCTCATTAATATGGTAAAAAGTGGGCGTGTACAGGGCGGGATTCAGGTACGCACACTTGTAGGTGATCCTGTGATTTATAAAGGAAACATTGCGTACAGCTTGCGTGCGCACAGTTTTTGGCGCACGCAAACTTTGGCTTTTGGGCGTTCGTACACGCACAGTTTTATAAATGAGGCCCCAGGTCATTCGTTTATGACTCCCAGATTCTCCAGTTGTAGAACCGTGTTCTTGTTTGTTCTTTCTTCCTTCCTCGCTTCCGTAGATTCGCTGCTCTGCGGAGGGATGCCAGACGGGCTTTAATGTCCGCTTGGAGGGTGCTTATGCCCTCCTTTTCCACTTCCGAGGCCTTCTTCCAAAGTTTCCTGAGTTGTCTCCTTTCTTGAACAAGGCGCTTGATCTCCTGTTGCCTCCTGGAGACTGGTGGGCTGTGAGCCTGTCCGAAGCGTTCTGCCCCGTATTGATAAATTATGTCTCCCATTTTCTCCAACTTCTTCTCCACTGTGCCTCGAAGTTGTTAGAGGGTCAGGGTCAGATCATTATTCACCGTTTCCCACAGCTTTTTTTCCGCAGCGTCGGGCCACTTCACGCGCAGTCTGCAGCCTGGAAGTCTCCGCTCGACTGCAGGTCGGGGAGTTTGGGTGGGTTCTACCGCTGATGTTTGTTCCACCGCTAGCTCTGTGCTTGAGTTTGCCTCTTCCATGACAGGGGTGTTGATGCACTCCAAGCTATGCTGCTGTCTTTACTCATAGTCGTTTCCGGTCCAGTCGTTACCATTTTGTCAGCCGATGAGTCTTCTTCCGCCCCCGCTCTCGCAGACTCTGGGGGTGTTGTCTTTGTTTGGTTCTTCGTAGCTATAGGGGGTGTGTCCGATATGCTGCAAGGCATGAGAGACTACAGTCGTGGGCAGCTAACCCAAGACTGTCCCGTTGGGGTCTATTCCCTCCTGCCAGCTGTCTCTCCATGCCGTCACAAGGACTTTCCCCTGTTGTCAGCTGATCTTTCTCAGCAGTCACTGGACGGGTCCAGATAGTCAGATTCCAGAAAACACAGGATGAGATGTTGATATCCTTGTGCAAGCACAATAAAAAGAAAAAAAACTTGTCGGTGAATACCTCCTGGCACGCTACTTGGGGGCCCAACTGGGGTCGTTCCTAGAAACTCATGGAAAAATATATTTTATTTAATGCTAAATAATGACAGAGTCAAATCAAACCCAGCAGCCTAAATTTCTTATTTTCATTGCTTTTTATTGTGTGGCCCTTATTATTTTTTGTCTTTTAATTATTATTATTTTTTTTGTATTTTTATGTAATTTTGGGCTTTTCTTCTGTACAGCACTTTGGTCAACTTTGGTTGTGTAAAGTGCTTAACAAATAAAGTTGGATTGGATTGGATAACCAATATTTACTTTTGCTCTTACTTTACTTTAAACATTCGGATCTCTACACAAATAAACAAAACATGCAAAATGAAAACAAAGTGTAGCGTGGTTATTTGTTACCTTATGGGAAAGGAAACGTATTATTGACGATCGCCCCTGCAGTGTTGATATTTATCTGGTGCGCAAGCTCTAAACAGCTGCAGTAACAGAGGTGAAATATGACTTATGAACTGGTTAACGTGGAGGATGGTAACATACTATAAACAGAGGAGAACTAAAAATACAGCAACATAAACATAAACACAAAGTCTTTTAATGAAGGCAGCGCATCGCTGCCGTGACGGGGCTGCTTGTCCCGTCACACACCCCCCTCCTTATGGGAGAGCGTCACTGTCTGGACGCGAAAGAAAGTCAGCTACTACATTGTCCTTGCCCACGTTGTAGCTTACAGTGAACTTTTAAGGCTGCAAAGACAAGTGCCACTGTGTTATTCTTGAGTGGGGTTTGAACCTTTCAACCAGTCCGTCAGTCTGCGGGTGGTACGGTGTGGTTTTAATGCCCTGTATCCCTAACAGAGTGTAAACCTGCTTCAGCGTTCTACTAGTGAAGTTGGTGCCCTGATCGGTTAAAATCTCTTTAGGGATCCCCACTCGGGAAAAGAGCTGGATTAAAATATTTGCTATCTGCCTAGCCTTTGTGTTTCTGAGGGGGAACGCATCAGGGTACCGTGTTGCATAGTCACATATTACCAGGATGTAGCAGTGCCCTGCAGTACTCCTCTCTAGGGGACCTACGACATCCATGGCAATACGTGTAAAAGGAACGTCAATAATGGGGAGGCTGATCAGGGGAGCTTTCAGACCTTTCTTAGAGCGTGCTGCTAATTGACACTCAGGGCATGACTTGCAATACTCTGTAATGTCCCTGTGAAAACCTGGCCAGTAAAATCTGCTCAAGATTCTGCCATCTGTTTTCTCCAGGCCTAGATGTCCTGCCCAGGGAATACTGTGACCCAGATTTAACACTTTTTCTCTAAGAGCCTTAGGCACTACCAACTGCTCAGTATTAGCACCCACTCTATACAGTCTCCCTTGTCGCTTTACAAAACACACCTCTCCTTCTCCAATGGATTCCCTAGCTTCCTCTGACGTCTTGGCAGCAGAAATGCATGAGCTAAGTGTAGGGTCCTCCTGCTGTAGCTTCCCAAATTCTACCACTAGGACTTCCTTCTCATCAAGCGGTGGGGAAGACGAGCTTTCCTGCACTGCAGTACCTAAAACCTTAGCTCTACGTTTCTCTGCCCTTGTCTTTTTAATCTTCATACCGGGCCAACTACTCTCAAATGGCAACTCTGACCAAAGCTCCTGGTCTGACTTCCCTTTGGCCTGTGCCCTTGTGGTGACATAGCCTGTGGTTGTGCTAAGATTACCCTGCAGCAACTCTGTCAGTACTGGCAAATCCTGGCCTAGAATCACTGGATATGGACATCTATCCATCACACCTACTGTTAACAAGTACTTCTGGCCCTTCACTTTCATACTGACATTAACTGTTTGATGCTCTGACTCATCTCCATGGATACAACATACCCTCACTTTGCCCATAGACTGAAACTCATCTGGCTGTAAGCAAGACCTGCGCACAAACGCTTGGCTGCTGCCTGAATCAATTAATGCTCTCCATGTCCTACCTCTGATTTTAACAAGAATGGTTACATCTGAGGAAATAACGGAAGGTGAGCACCTATCAGGGCCTGGAAGGTAATACAGTCTAGTGTCTGTAACCTTTTTGATGGGGCAATTTGGCTTAATATGACCCTGCTGACCACAGCCGTGACAAATGATTATCCTAGGTGTAGCAGATTGAGTGTGACTACTACTAGGGCTATTGGGCCTATTGAAGGGCCTAAACACATGACCAGTCCCACCCACAGACTTACCAGAGGTCGACTTCTCGGCTTCCCGCATGGCCCCCTGGTGATATCTCTTCCAGGATTCTTGAGGGCCCAACTGGTAGCCTCTCCTGCTTTGCCTGGCAGCAACGAAAGTTTCCACCATCTCTGCTGCTTCTGTTAAGGTCTGTGGCTTGCGTTCTTTGACCCACACCTGCAGTTCAGGGTTCAGCATGCCCAAAAACTGCTCTAGGAGTATCTGTTCACACAGCTGCTCTTTGGTCTTCATCTTTGGATTCAGCCATTTCTCAAACAGGTCCCTGAGTCTTGTTTGAAGCTCTTTCGCCGTTTCGCCCTCCAGGATGGTTTTGGAGCGGAACCGTTGGCGGTAAGTTTCAGCATTGATCTCAAACTTGTCCAAGATTGCGTGTTTGACTCTAACATAGTCTCTGCTGTCATCCACATTCATCGCTACATAGGCAGCTCTGGCTTTTACTTTTAACAGGGGTACAAGGTGCAAAGCCCAGCTGTCGAGAGTCCAATTACTGGCTAATGCATGTCTTTCGAATGTGGTTAAATAATGTTCAATGTCTTCATCCTCTTCATAGGGTGGCATCCTTGGAGCTTTCCACCCTACGTGTGCTGGAGGTAAATGCATGCCAAGGCTGGAAGTGTTCAATGAGTAGCTTTGCATTCCGGACCCAGGGTCTTGAACTGCTGCTGATAGGGGGGCAGGTTGCCTGAGGAGCCCCTCTTGCACAGTAGTGGGGCGGGAGTTGGGTGGGTTGATTTCCTGCAGTTCTCCAAGGGACTGCCGCACTGATTGCATGTCATCTGACTCTTCTTTCACCAGCCGCTGTAGTTGCTGGAACTGGTGCTCTATTTTTCTCCAACGCTGGTCTTGGCGTCGAGCCTCTGCATCCCCTCGGTCCTGTTGTACCCGCTGGATTGACAGGGATGTTTCAGCACAACTAAATGAGGCAGTGAAATTACCCATATGTATATATATATATATATTTGTAAAGACTTGTAATCAGTCAAATCAAACCCAGCAGCCTAAACAATATTTACTTTTGCTCTTACTTTACTTTAAACATTTGGATCTCTATACAAATAAACAAAACATGCAAAATGAAAACAAAGTGTAGCGTGGTTATTTGATACCTATGAAATGGGAAAGGAAACGTATTATTGACGATCGCCCCTGCAGTGTTGATATTTATCTGGTGCGCACGCTCTAAACAGCTGCAGGAGTAACAGAGGTGTAATATGACTTATGAACCGGTTAATGTGGAGGATGGTAACAGACTATAAACAGAGGAGAACTAAAAATACAGCAACATAAACATAAACACACAGTCTTTTAATGAAGGCAGCGCATCGCTGCCGTGACGGGGCTGCTTGTCCCGTCACACCCCCCTAGGTCAATGAGGGTGCCAAAGTCATAAAACTTACAAATATATCAAGGACTCTGTAGGTAACAAGAGCCTTAAGACTGTAACCTGAACAAAGAAACTTTAAGACATGAGGTTATACAAAATTCAGGAAGTATCAGAGACGTTTCAGAGCAAGATAAAGATGTACTGGTTCAGTTCATGCACCCACATGGCCCTGCCAAGAGTTTCTACTGGCCAAGAAGAGAAGACATGTGCAATGTCCCACTGCAGCATAGAACTGCAAGGATTGACGTTCCCTCTACATAAACTGGGCGCATGTATGCCATCAAAAAAGATGAGCACAACAGAGCAGAGATGTACATTAGACAATTTGTAAAGTGACTGCCAAATGAATGAATGTGATGAAGGAATTGAATCTAAAAGATGAAAAAATGTTTGATCCCTCATAGTGAGCATAGAGACAAGCTGTTATTGAATATCAATTGCTTTGGAGACTTTTGTACTGTAATGTAAAGTTAATGTAATGTGATTTGGTTGTGTAATTTATATACTTAAAGTATGACAACATGTGCATTCTTCAATATTATGCTATCATATGTTTGTTCATGGTTTAAGACATTAAAAGCTGCTTTCAGCATGTTCAACTCACATTCAAGGACTTATTGCCTCTGTAACTAAACCTGTGCTATATTTTAATGTTTTGGTAAGACTAAATTTATCAGTAGCATTTAGTCACATGTAAGTCTTTGGTAAATGGGAAAGGTTTATCTATGACTGTTTGCTCTGGTATTTTTATTTTCCTGAGAACACGAGTGGTCAGCGTGGACGTGCATGTCTCAGGTCTGGATGGAACGTTGGATGTCCCCTGCATACCAACCATGCCTGCAGCAATGGTCCGTAGTCGTTCATCTCTTGCTGATGGCGACATTATTTGGTTTCCGCTCTGGCCGTTCCATTAACACACAAACCAGTTATTTTATCTGCCCATTATTGTATTATATGTTTAATTTCACGGTTTCGCTGCATATTACTAGACTAATTTCTGGTGGATCTGAACCAGTTCTCCTCGTCTGTGCCCTGTTGTACGCTTCCGTTTGCTGCTTTATGTGCTTTTTTGCGCTATTATTGTCGTTCCAAGATCCATGTTAGTTAGATTAGTGAAAAATGAACCATGTTTCTTGTTGATACTATTTAAAAACACTAATTTTCCCTAATTATTGACTATTAAACATCATCAGTCTATATCCCCTATCCCATTCTCCCTCACATGCCACAGTTGGACGATCCACATTCAATCTAGAGAACAACTTCACAAGTCCCAGTACGAATGGGGATTTTTTTTTAAAGTTTAAGTTCATGTAGGAAAAAAACGAAGCACTTGGAGAAAACCCAATACTGTGATGCTCACCTCACTGAGACAAGGTGACACACCGTCTTCTGTACTGGGACACAGGTATTGATGTGATGTTTGGGTGAAATCTTAGTACCTTGTTGAACGCCCAGCAAATGTTGCAACGCCACACGTTCCGCCACATGTTCCGTCAATAGGTCTCCTAGATGTTTAGAGATCAAGGCATTGCTCACATTTCCCTCACTACTCTGATCCTCATGGCAATGGCAGTAATCGTGAGGAAAGTACCTTTTCAGGACAATGATGCTTGTTCAAAATTCCTGCAGGTCAGAGACTAGCAGGCATGCCTGCAGCTCTTCACTGAAGTCCCGCTGTTTGGTCTCAGGGTATTCTATCTTCTCCTTGTCCTCTGCCTGAGAGGTCTGCATTTCGTTGAGTTTTTTCAGTGTTTAACTTGTTCTGAAGCTCACTTGCCTCATCCTGAAGCCTCTTAAGCAAATCTTTTAGTACCCCCATCTCTGAGACATTCAACTCAGCTTTCATCTCCCTCTGGTTTTTGATCAAGTCGTCTTTGGTTGGATTGTGTCATTTAACTTGGCCACCTCCTCAATGTGAACCTGCACATGCTACAGGAGTATTTCTTGTTCCTGTATTTCCATTTGGATGGCTTCGTCTTTTTGTTCAAGCTCTAGCCGTCACCCCTCTTCTACCATTGAGCTGATCCCAGCTGTCATTGGGCGAAAGCAGGGTAAACCCTGGGCAGGACGGCAGTCTATCACAGGGCTAACATGTAGAGACAGACAGGTAACCAGTCTATCACAGGGCTGACATGTAGAGACAGACAGGTAACCAGTCTATCACAGGGCTAACACGTAGAGACAGACGGGTAACCAGTCTATCACAGGGCTGACATGTAGAGACAGACGGGTAACCAGTCTATCACAGGGCTGACATGTAGAGACAGACGGGTAACCAGTCTATCACAGGGCTGACATGTAGAGACAGACGGGTAACCAGTCTATCACAGGGCTGACATGTAGAGACAGACGGGTAACCAGTCTATCACAGGGCTGACATGTAGAGACAGACGGGTAACCAGTCTATCACAGGGCTGACATGTAGAGACAGACGGGTAACCAGTCTATCACAGGGCTGACATGTAGAGACAGACAGGTTCCCATCTTGCATGTCCTGGAGAACCGGAGAGAACCCACACTTACACAGGGAGGACATGCACTACACCACCGTGCAGCTTAAAGTACACTTGCCAATAGTAAATTAAGATGAACTATTAGATCTTTCACAACTTGCATGAGACGCAGAGGTGATCAGGAAGGAGGTGTTCTCACTGTTGTATACTGTAATTATGAACAAAGGGAACTCCATGTGGTTGGACTGCAGTCGGCTCAACACACAGGAGCATGAACGTTTAGAGTCATGACATGAACAACATTTATTCAGACATCAATAAGAGCAGCGAGACAGACGAATAAAAGAACAAACGGGTGCAGAAAAACCATCAGCAACCGTAGAATATTTTCATCATTTAAAACAACGCTCTGCTTCAGTGAAGACTTCATTGTTAAAAACTTGGGTTTCTGAAGAGTCCAGTTAATGGCAGAGACCATCAGATCCAGGTCTTCAGGGGGATCTGGTTCAGAAGGACAGGTTGATGAGTGGAGCGTTGTTCCCCCTCTTGTCTTCTGGACTCCACTTGATGAGCGGAGAGCTCAGGTCGATCAGCTGCTGAAGCAAATAAAGACACCTTTTATTTAAAGATCCCCCTTTTAAGAAAAAATAATAAAGACAACAATAATACTTATACACAAAAACTTAAATTAACTTATGTCAACACAAGATGTCTCCTACTTCACTCAAGTCCATTCTCAGTTTAAATGGACAGTTCTCCCCAAAATCCAAAATACATATTTTTCCTCCTACCTATAGTACCGTTTGTCAATCCAGATTGTTTTGGGCGCGAGTTGCCTACCTTTGCAGATATCAGCCAGAGGGATGAGCACCCCAAAATATACATATTTGAAAAAAATAGTTTCATGTAGGAACCAATTTCATTCGACCAAAGTACACCTGCAAAGCACATCAGCGCGCAGACGGAAACATGAATCTACTCACGGAAGAGATGCTCGTGACGGATCGAGAACATTAATGGCATCGTCCTGGCTGAGCTGTGACATTAGCTGGCTCAGTGGTGCTTGGTGAGCTGCGTATACATCATTTTCTTTGGCGCTTTGAGCACCAGAAGCAAAGTGCCATCTAGTTCCATTAGGATGCAGACATCTTTACAATCAATATTACCAACACTCGGCAAGTCACACGAAAACAAGGAGGGTTTACCCCTTAAACCAGGGGTCTCAAACTCAAATGGTCTCGGGCCGCTGATGGTCTTGTCATCTGATAGGAGTGTCAACATCTACTTCTCATCCTACTCTCCGTGTTCAGACCAGTGATGACGTTTCATGTTGTATTCCTGTAGAAACACCAACTTTTCCTCACATATCAGACACGTAGCATTTCCCCTGAACTCCACAACAAAACACTGCAGCGTCCATCTTTGTTGAAACAATGTGTTCCCAGTCCACCTTTCTTTCTGCTGGGAAAGACACATCTTATCTTTGCTGTTTGTGGTGAAACAAAGAAAGATACAGTCCTACATGCTTCTTTGGAAAAACACTGCAGTCAAGGCTGGACATGGCAGCGCCAGCAGTGCTCCCAGCCATGCTTTGGTACTCTTTGCTATAAATGCATAACGGTAGCTGTTGTGTCATATCTGAGCAAACCGGAGACCGAATCCAAGGACCGGCTCTTAAAACTACGACCGACTGGACGGCCCGCTTCACGACACCGGGGGAGTCGGGTGAGACGGGACCGGCATCTAATGGTGCGAGGAGAGACAGGTGGTGTAGCTGTAACTCTGTAGAATTCGTGTCTGTCCTGGGGCCGGTGTTACGGGCAGAGCACCTTTCTGTACGAAAACAACCTTCTGCAGTTCTCTTCATTTTTGTCACTCGAGGAGCAGCAGGATAACCTACAGTTTCATGCGTAGTATATTAATATTAGTATATTGGTCGCACTCTGGAGCCCTGAAATACCTGCAGTCGGCTTTTCAATAATTGTAATAATGTATTACAGTTATTGTGATGGCCCTATGTCTGTGTTTGTGGATATAACTATGCAAACTGTGGTGTCAGTTACCTGAGATGTGGTACAGGTCTTGATGCTGTTCCGGATCAAGTCTGGGGTGTTGGTCAAGTCGATGAGCAGTTTCTCTTGAGGGTGCAGAGTTGGGGCTGGAAGATCCAACAGTAGAATCTGAAGAGAGAACAGACTGATGACTTGTTTTGATTCCCAGCAGGGCAAGTCAGTTGGTGCAGCGGCAACACGGCATATACAGAGATAGTAAAAGAAAGACATAATGAGAGGCAAATTAAACAAAAATAAAAAATGGAACTATACAAGAGCTGAGAACATTTTTAAGATGAAGTGACAGGAAGGAAGCAGCTGATCAGACTGATGAGGATCAAGCTCCTCACAATTCAAAGAGAAGAAAATCTTGTAGGGTCTCTCCCATGACTGGGAGGGCTCATCCCACCAGATCACCATGGCAACGTTTTTAGTTTAAAGTCCCAGTCGGCAAGTCTGGCGGATCGAGGGCACTCTGTCAGATTTTGAATGTTAACAACTCTCACGCTCCTCCCCCATGACCACCGAACTCCTTCCCCTCAACTTCGTGTCCTTTGAAATCCCTTAGATCACGCCACGGGGAAACGCGGGTCCGATGTTGACTCTGGTTTTATCACGGCCACCGTCGCAATCTTTCTTTTTTCCTTCTTTTCCACCGGTGTTTTCTTTTCCTTGGTTGTTTTGGACTAGGGGTGGGGAAAAAAAATCGATATTGCAATATATTGTTGTGCTCTCTGTCGCAATAAATAAATCGATACACTGACGGCAAATATCGATATTTTGGGTCTACGGGTTCTTTTAGACTCCCGTCGGTGCGTCTAAGAGTTTACGGTTCTCCGGAGCGGATCCGCGGGGGCCGCCCGCTGCCCGGTCTGATTGCCTATTACGGGCAGGATTCCGAGCGTTTAGAGGCTCACGGACTCACGGACTCTGGCATCGGGTACCCCGAGGCGGAGGAGGAGGGTCCGCCGACGTGACCCGCCGGCTCCCCGCCGGCGCTGCCCTCGTTTCCCCCGCTAGAGCAGCACCGGTTAAAAAATGAGCGTCATGCGCGAATGAAGCGAATAGTCCAAAATGATCAAGCGGCGCGATACACGCGTCTCACGCGATTGTATTCGCGTCTATCGCGTCCGGTGTGAACGCCGCATAAGCGTAGCCGTGTGCTGGCCGGTGCTGTTGTGAGCTTCAAGCGCTTTTCGCACAGCATTGAGGGCATGAGGACCCACTTTTCGGCGGGCTCGATTGCCTATTTACGGGCAGGATTCCGGGCGGCGCATGTTTACCGTCCGCCGGAGGGTCCGCATGTGTGGATCCGCGGAGCCGTGTGCTGCCCGGTGTTGCTGTGAGCTCCAAGCGGTTTTCACGCAGCTCTGAGGGCATGAGGCCCGACTTCCCAGGTACTGGATGGGTGAACATAACTCTGCACATAATTGGTTGCATACTGAAATGTGCCCAATATTTCATTTAATTCTGATGTTATTCTTATCTTGTTTAGCTATTGTTAAACTAAAACGGGCCCAAGTTTACATAAAACAAGTTGCTACTGACTTTTCAGTATCAGAAAGCACTGTCCTGGTTTACATAAGACATGTTATTAATGTTCATGCACTTTAATGTGTCCAGCTGGACGGTGTTTATTCATTTGTACATTGTACGAAGTTTTGGAATTTATTTTTTATGCATATTTTTTCTTTTTCAGTCACATATCGTGATATCTCGTTGATGAAATTTCTTGCAATATATCGAATATCGCAGATATCGTGATATTATCGTTATCGTGGGACAAATATCATCACAGTATCGAATCGTGAGTTACCCGTATCGTCCCACCCCTATTTTGGACCTCCTCGTTTCGGTTTTTAACGAGGAATTGGAAGCTTGTTGCTACTTCCCTCCGCCTCCCCCCTGTGATAGTGGTACGACCCGAGGGGGGAGGGGCTCTGTGTGTGCACGAACACAGCCCTGCCTGCTGATTGGACAGGATGACCCGGGCGCTGTCTATTTTTTGCGAAACAAACAGGCTCTACGTGCACGTAGAGGCGCGCTTTCTTTTCTAAAACCGGATGATTTATGTTGTTCTATCGGAATGTAGTGTCAGCTTCAGTGAATATGATCAAACAAATGTTGCCGACTGGGACTTTAATCAGTAAACAGAAACACTAGGCTGATATCTGAAACTAGAAACAGGAGTGAAACTAAACTCTGCTAAACTCTAAAGCACCAGCTTCTCTTAACTTCTTGCACCAGCTACCAAAAGGCTCACCATCTTTCCAGCTCTTCTATCCACGCTCAGCGCCATTTATTCTTTAATCCTTGATCAATTAGGAGGGTATCTTCCCCAGGATTCATGAACTTACTCTCCATCCTACTTTCCTACGTGACGTCTCTGCTCGGCCAGTCGAGCATCGATGCAGAACCTCGGTTGAAGCACATTTTCCCAAGACCCGCCCCATTCTACTTCTGATTGGCTAATAATGTCGGTTTGAGCGAGGGAGAGTCGTGTTCCTCTCATATTATTAGCAGACAAACTCATGAACTCGAAAGTGAGATTTTTTTTAAATATACGATTTTTTCCCCGCATTTTTCTGGAAATTCAATTGAAAAACTTTTTTATTTTGTTTTTAATTAATAAAAAAATATCGAACAAATCTTGTATGTACACAGACCTGTGCAGATGATGAGTAAAATTAATGTCATGCTTACTGGTGTGTGTGTGTGTGTGTGTGTGTGTGTGCGTGTGTGTGACCTCTGACCTCCTGTCTCTTGCTGTCTATAGTTTCCAGTTCGATCAGGTTCCTGCTGGGCTCTGGTTGGCCCCAACTCGGCACTCCAGGATCTGCATTCTCTGATTGGTCGGGCTGTGGAAGGCAGGTGGGCGGAGCAGCAGGGGGCTCCTCCTCCTCTTCCAGGCGGAAGGGCTGGATGTCGGGGGCATCAACAGGCCGCACCTCCTGTGCTTCTGTGGGGGCGGGGCTACACAGAAATGAGAACATGGCGAGTGAGACTTCATTGGTGATCTGTCGCAGGAGGATCAACTCCCCCCCAGGCTAGCCATCCAACTGGTCGAAACATGAGTTTCACCTGCAGGTTCTCTCTTTTCTGGCTAAGGTGGGCGGCGGTCCGGTGGGCGAGGTGACAGGGATGGCGGACATTCTGCGCCTCACTGGGGTGGGGAGGGCAGAGGGACGACGCATCTTCACCTGCAGTGACCTGCAGCTGCCAGCAGAGGGTGTAAGAGGACCAGCAGAAGGCTTCTGAGGAAGACTACAGGAGAGGAAGGTGGTTATTGATCACTAATCTCTCAAAAAGGTAGGTCAGATTGAAGCCCAACAAACCACCTGAAGACGCAGCACAGCGTGACAGGACAGGTTTTGCAGGATATTAGTAGGTTATATTCATTTTCATCTATATTTCTAAGTACATTCTCCACTTTCACCGGGCTTTCATCGATTATGATTGGTAATGTGTTTTCTAAGGTTATCTATAAGGGGACTGTGAGGATCCTGAAAAGAGTTCTATCAACTAAAGCAATTTCCAAAGAAATCTGACGCTGTGCTGAACTGGTGCAAAATGCATAAGGAAGTGAAGTAGTTGAATGGGTTTAATTAGTATGAATGTAATTGAAAAGTTTAACAAATCCAATAGTGCATAAAATATGTAGTAGAACTAAGGTTTTTTTTTTAAATGCTGGCTTTATACTGCATTGCTGGCTTGAATGTGAGAATAAGTTGATTTGTTAGGAGTATTGGAATAGGTGAGAATGGTTTTATCAATATTAATCTCACTGAAATGTTGAATAATACCAATAGTGTATAGAAGATGTGGAATATTTAAGTTTTTTTTTTTAAAGCTGAACCTACACTGCATTACTGGCTGTGACCTGCATGAAGAAGGTTAAGGAATAGGAATAGTTAGGAAACTGGAAATGGGTTTCATTTGTATGAATGCCCTTGAACATGTTCAATAATACAGGCAGCATTATTCCCTGTTCAGATGCAGTTACTTTCCTGGGCTTTTATTTAGAAAACCAGAGCAGACAGGAAGGCCTGGCTCTCAGTCTCCACTCTAATTCATCCCAAAGGTGTTCTATCAGGTTGAGGTCAGGACTCTGTGCAGGCCAGTCAAGTTCATCCACACCAAACTCTCTCATCCATGTCTTTATGGACCTTGCTTTGTGCATAGTGTGTGTGTGTGTGTGTGTATATGTGATGTCCGTGTACAGCTGTGTGCACTTTTACATTGACGGTGGTTTAGTGTGATGTCATCTACCTGTCCATGCTGCTCACTGACGTCAGCCTCTTTGGCTTCAACATCTTTGACACATCAGCTGGAACAGACAGACAGAAAGAGCCTTTAGAGAACCTATAGGGGCCTATAGATGAATAGTGAAAATATTGCAAAGATGCTAAATGTGACAATATATGCAGCAATATCAAACAAAAACAAATTGATTCAACGACTACATGAACAGACATTAAACTCTTACCTCCTCTGACTCCTCCACTGGTCGTCGGGAGGATCGGGGCCTCAGCTTTGGATTTGGCCTTCAACCCGCTCTGCTGCAGTCGGGCTGGGGCAGCGGTGGGGATGGAAGCCCCTCCAAGTGACACCCTCTTGGCGGGCGTGGCTTGGAGGGGCGTGGTCTGAGCTCTTTTCAGCGGTGTGGACCTGGTGGCTTTGACACCCTCCGCCTCAGACAGCTTCCTGGCCTGTGCGGACGCCGAGCCGCGGCGGGCAGCGCTGGAGGACGCTGGATCTGCCGCGGCGTAGACGGTGGAGCGGCGTGGCCGGCTTTGAGCGGCGGCTCGGCTGATGTTGCTGGGGGCGGGGCCAGTGGGGCCGCTCAGACTCCGGTTCAGAGAGGAGTTCGGTTTACCTGAGAGGACACACAACACCTGTACTGCCCCATGTTCTGATTGGACAACTAGCATCATATGGGGCGAGAGGAGGGTTTAACTACTCAACCAATCCCTTCCTGTTTTGACGCTGATACATGTGGTAGTAATGGACTGCAACATGCAGACCAAGGTTTGATTAGTTTTTAATTACAATGAAACAATTAACTATGTGGAACCAAGACCTTCGCTTTATATGGGCTGTCTCCCCTAAACTCCTAAACCTCAGCCTCAGCACGGCCCCTTAACCTCAGCACGGCCCCTAAACCTCAGCACGGCCCCTAAACCTCAGCACGGCCCCTAAACCTCAGCACGGCCCCTAAACCTCAGCACGGCCCCTTAACCTCAGCACGGCCCCTAAACCTCAGCACGGCCCCTAAACCTCAGCACGGCCCCTAAACCTCAGCACGGCCCCTAAACCTCAGCACGGCCCCTTAACCTCAGCACGGCCCCTAAACCTCCGCACGGCCCCTTAACCTCAGCACGGCCCCTAAACCTCAGCACGGCCCCTTAACCTCAGCACGGCCCCTAAACCTCAGCACGGCCCCTTAACCTCAGCACGGCCCCTAAACCTCAGCACGGCCCCTAAACCTCAGCACGGCCCCTTAACCTCAGCACGGCCCCTTAACCTCAGCACGGCCCCTTAACCTCAGCACGGCCCCTAAACCTCAGCCCGGCCCCTAAACCTCAGCCCGGCCCCTAAACCTCAGCCCGGCCCCTAAACCTCAGCCCGGCCCCTAAACCTCAGCCCGGCCCCTAAACCTCGGCCCGGCCCCTAACCCTCGGCCCGGCCCCTAACCCTCAGCCCGGTCCCACGCATGTTTTCAAAGGAGAGCCACCTGTTGTAACGTGTGTGATCCCAGCCCACCTTTCTTTTTTGCTGGGAGAGACACATCTCTGCTGTTTGTGTAGGAAGCTATAACATGGTCACATGGAGCTACAAAGCCATGCCCAACACTTGCGTGACGTTCTGCCAAGCAAAGTTGAGCGGATCAACGTTTATCAGCAGTGTCAGCTATTTGGGATGTCCTGCACACGGGATGCTGGCTATGAACATTTTGTTAGCTGTGAGCGTGATGTGAGCTGGGGACACAGACAAATGGCCGGTGGTTGGGTGTAAGCCTACCTTTAGCGGGCGACAGAGACATGCTGGAGTTGCAGCTGGACACCGAGGAGGATGATGAGGATGTGTGTTTCCTGTCCGTCACACTCCTCTGAAGGGACGGAGCTTTCACACCCGACAGGTTCCTCACAGCACTCTGATGGAGAAACAGATCAGATTTTCCCCACACCGTATCAGGATGATCACAATAGACGGTGTATATGTGGGTAGGCCAGCCAGGTGTTTTACAGGCCGACCCAGCGTTTCTGTCTCTGTGCTGGCAATATGTGGAGGGAATTTCTTCCAATGTTGCTCAAACATCCACTTCAACTCAACGGATTATTAGCCAAAGATCACAATGACACAAAAACAACGCAACACATTTTTTGGCCATAACACAATAAAGTATGAAGCCATACATGATCCATCCCCCCCATTGTATATTAAGCATAATCAGTTTTAAACAAGCGTTACCTTCGTGGGCGGAGCCAGCGTGCGTTTTCCCAGAAGGCTGGAGTTGAGGGAAGAATCGCTGATGTCAGACGCAACACTCGCTGTATCAGACAGCAGATCCTCACATGACTCAGCTCTGCTGGAGGGGCGAGAGGAGGGGCTCTGCCTCCAACCCCCCATCGGCTGAATCAGCACAAAAAACAAAGAGCAGACGCTTGACATTAACACATATTCCAGGATTCTTCACTCTTGAGTCACAACTCCTCTCAGCAGAACCTCACCTGTAGGACAGTGAATTGTCATTTTTACTAGGGGGTCAACCAATCCTCGGCCCAGCGCATTATTGGCGCCGTTTTTCTGCAATTTTATGGTTATCGGTATCGGCCATTTTTCAAGCGGATAAATTATTTCATTTTAAAATGCCTTACATTGGCTCTGTTGCAACCAGAGTCACTACTTTATTTTAACTTTAGAAAACTTCAGGGAACTATCATATTGGATTTATTTCTTTGTTCAACTTTATAATAATGTTACAGATAGCTCCCTGCACTTTTTGTGTTAAGGTCATGTTGAACGATTCTGTGACGTAAACATATGCTTTAAGGAGTTTGTGTTTTCTAAATGTGGACACCTTTTGACAGCTTTTATTTGATGTATATTTGAAACAGTAATGTCATATCGGGTATCGGTCTCCTAGATTAGTAATAACCGGTATCGGCTGTGAAAAAGCCATATTGGTCGATTTCACTCTTTGTATTTTGAGTGAAAGCGTACTAAGAGCCATGGGTAGAAGTTCTCGACCAACTAAATCCAGCTTCGGATCATTAAATTCACATTTCCCAGTAAAGTTCAGGTATTATGGAAACTAGCAAAGTATTAGAACCAAACACTCCATCACCACATCTGTTCAGATGCACAGTGGAAGAGGAAAGAGAAGAAGAAACTTGTACCAAAGCCTCGACACCAGATGTGTCAGACTAAACGCTTCATCTCGGAAGTGCAGAGTAAAAATACAAACTTCTCTCCTACTTTGCTTGGTGGTTGCAGTCTGGTTTTCTCCGCTCTACTCTTGCTGGTCGAACAGGAAGTTGTGGCGGCGGCCGGTTTGCTTGGCAGCACGACACTGAGCGCCGCTTTCCCACGCAGGCCCCTCCTGGTCTGAGGCTTGACCCCGGGACCGGGGCTGGAGGCGCCGTTTCTGGTGGTGGTGCGGGTGGACGAGGCAGGGCTGACGGTGCTGTGTCTAGTGGATGAAGCTGTGCTGGAGGGGCGGGTCGATGAAGCCGTGTTGGTGCTACTTCCTCTCAGCAGGCGGCGCTGGAAAGTGGGCGGCAGGTGCTTCATGGGACTGTCCTGCACACAGAAGGTCTGACGCTTGATGGGGATGAGCGCAGTGGCGTTCTGATCCAGCACACACAGTTTGGACTCGGCATCCTGGACAAAGTCATCCTTGTCAGTTGCGCGTTCGGTTGTGGTGTCAGTCGTCACATCGGTGGGCTCGTCCCCTTTGCCCTGCGGCTGGCCGAATTCACCACACTGCAGTTGATCTGCTAATCTGTGAGCTTCCTGACACACGGCCTCCAGCTGGTCTCCGCTCAGCGGACTCCAGCTTGCCTGCACGCCGCCACCATCGCCACCACCGCCGCCGTCCTCAAGCCGAGACCCCACGTTCACAGAGACACACCTCTCCTTATAGCTGACCGGACCCATGAATACCTCATCTTCATCTTCATCATCACCTTTGGAGCTGCAGAGAGAAACATCACGGCTGAGAGGAACACAAATGGCTCAAAGCAACAATGATTTAAACCTGCTAGACCTCGAACCTGCACAAGACATCTCATGTAAATATTCACCTTTCAGTTCATTAATAATGTAACTTTAAATCAAACAAAACCAGAAGACATATTACCTTAGAACTACACATCGTTATGTTTTTAAACTAATATATAAAATTAGAACTTATGCAAAATTAATGGCAACTATATTTTGATAGTCGTTCAAATGTAAAATGCAAAAACATTTCATCGTTCTAGCCTCTCAAATGTGACAATTCTGCTTTTGTAACCATTAAAATAATTGTAATAATATATGTGTAATATATGTGAGGTTTGGTCTGTTTTTTGGACAAAACGAATTGACTTTATTTTCTGAAATTTAAAAATCAAACAATCAAATCCACCACTTGAGGAAAAACAATTACAAGATGAATTCATAAGGAATATATTAGTTACAGTCCTGGATCAATTATAAAATAATTATATATAACTCTATAATATATTTTAAAAACCATTAAATATTTAGCTCCATCTTGGCAGACAAGGGGCATTTTACTACACGAGAGTTCCTTTACTGCCATACTTATAGTTTGACTTGAATAACAGTTTCAACGCAGGGCTTTTACTTGCAATAAAGTACTTTTCCAGTGTATTATTAGAACTTTTACTTGAGTAAAGGATCTCAGTACTTCCTCCACTACTGAGTATTACTATTACTCAGTGGTAGTATTGACAGAAGCGTGTTTCCTACCTGGCAGGCGACAGAGAGACGTCGAAGTCAAACTTCTCGTCGGTCAGAAGGAACAGACCTGTTCAGACACACGGGCTCATCAAACACAGGAACACGGTGATGAGTGTATGAACGCTGACTCGGGGTCAACTCGTGAAAACGTACCGCTAGTATCTTCACAGTCCATCCCGCTGGAGCTCTTCAGTGTGGGAAACAGCTTGATCCGGATCAGACCTGCAGTGGCACACGAGACCAGAATCACAATGTGTCCACAAAGACAAACAGTGAAGAGAGAGAACTTAAACTGATCCGTGTAGTCGTCATGCTAACGTTACCGTTAGCCTGCTAGCCCGGTCGTTCACTAGCTAGCTAAAGGTCAACTGGTATGAGCTTTACACTAAACACGTTTAAAACGTGAGTTAGGCCAACGGGACTCGCACTGACGTCGAGTTTAACCGAACACTACAAACCTCAAATCCTCAAACTCCTATGAAAACTCACGACTCTTCTTCTCTGCTTCGCATTCAAACGGAGACACATAAGCACACAAACAATTCAAATCTCCTGCGCTGTGGGTCACCTGACTCCGACACGCTCAACTATTGGTTGGAACTGTGTGACGAACCCATGAACACAATCGTGGAGATTGTAGTCCGTTGAGTAAAACCGGCTTCCGGGTGTATTATACATATTTTGACAGGTTCCTTGTTTGAAATGCTTTGATTTAAAAACAAAGTTTAAATTGCCTCTCACATGAACAAAGAACAGATACAAATAAGTAAATAACAATAGTACTAAGGATAGTAGGCCTAATAATTGCGATGTAATTCCTTTAAAGCAATATCTCATAGAGCCCCGGAGAGGACATCCGGACCAAAAAAAATGTATATTGAGTCCACGTTTTACTACATTGAGCGCACGAGATACAACTCGTTCCCACGTTTTAATTCATTTGTGGTCACGAGATAAGTGGGCCCACTCAGGGCGCACGGTTGCCGCCCGCTTGGACTCACACTGCTCCAGTTTGTGTATCAATCCAAATGAACACATTTGGAGGATGACAGCTGGAGTCGAGTCCAGTGAGAAGATCACTGCAGAAGGTGACGGAGTTGAGATTGTATGTGTGAACTGGAGAGCAAACAGCATGAACAGGGAGACGGTCACTGGTTGGACTGCTGGGCAGCTTCCGATGTGAAGCTGCCATTCTGCACATTCCCCACGAGGGGTCGCTGTTGTTACAGGCAGCTCTCCTGTATGTCGCTCAGCATCAGTGAGGACCAGTGATGGCATGTAACTAAAAGTACATTTACTCAAGTAATGTACTAACAACTTCGCACTATTTGTACTTTGTCTGAGTATTTCCTCTAATGCTAGTGTATACTTCTACTCCACTCCAAATCAGAGGCAAATATTCTTCTTTTTACTCACTCTTTTCTTCCCCTTCCTGTCCAATGAAATAACTCCAGATGTGTTTCTGTTGAATGTTTGTGATGAACTGAATGATGAAGTGTTCCTTTTTGTGTTGCAAAAATTCTAGTTCTTAAATGAAATAAACTATTTAAAAGCCTCTTGGATCAACTAGAAAATGCATCGTCACAACGCTGAAAACAGGGTTGTTTTTCTGTTGAGAGATAGGTGGTTCTCACAGTACAGGACAGTGACGTCACAAACATATGATGATCTTATAGAATAAGATGCATCGCTGTAGATTAAACTAGCCAACAGTATATAAAGGAGTTACAAGCATGCAGCATACACATTAATGCAGCAGTAATAAATCCAGAAACACATAATAATAAAACACTGACAGGGAACATTTTACTGCACAGTGAATACGTTTACTGTCATGATCCCCCCTCTCAGCACACCTCCCCCTCCTGCTCATCACCGGTCTGCCACGCCCCCTAATCAGCTCAACTCCCCTCACCTGTTCACCACAGCTGCTGCTGATCACTAATCAGTCGGGTATATATACTCCTCCCCACCCTGCACTCATTGCCAGATTGTTCTATGTCTCGGTACTAGTCTCTCCAGTGTTTCCTGGATGGATTCGTTGAACACGCCGTGTTCTCCCTGGACGTTTGGTATCATTCCCTGAAGCAAGTTCAGTCTGCTGTGTCAGCTTTAAACTGCCCGGTACTCAAGTGTGTCATAAAAGTCACTACCGACGGTCTGCCTGCTGACGTGTGCTGCATTTGGGTCATTTTTACTCCAAGTACTTCAAATACATGTTTATGATACTTGCATACCTTTTACTGAAGTAAGGGTTGCCATGGTGAATACCGGCAGTTCTTCTCTGCAAACGTATTAAGAGGCCTCTGTGTGTGAATGAATGACGACGGGCAGCCTGACCAACTGTTAACGCCCCACTAAATACATATGGCTTGAAGCGAGACATTTCATTAGATGAAAATATGTTGTCAAGTTTTACAAATAGGCTAGTTATTGGACATGTTTGGATCACGCCAGCCGGAAACGACACAGATGTGACTGGAATCATATTCTACAAATATTACTATCATTAATGAAGCCTGATCTTTATCTGAAGCAGACATAACGGAATTAATAGACATGCAAAAAAATGTTAAAATGACCAAAACAACTATGTTAAATACTGAAACTTTTCTCTCATGATGACTTTTTTATGCCCCTTTTGACTTAACATAGCGTTAGCCTCATAGCGTGATTGCCTAAGTCATTTTTTGACCTAACTTTACTCTCCTACCACTGCTGCATCATCCTGCCTTTCTGCCTATGTCCTTGGCCAATCACAACTCTTATTAGAATCCAAAAAGACTACCAGCCTAAGTCGTCTCTTTGACTTAGGCAGTTTTGATACAGACAAAATGGCAGAAAGCATGAGAGAGGGCTCGGCTGTCCACAAGTGTAGCTCTTCTCTTTGATTCATTTTCATCTGGTAAGAGTTCATATTTCTTCAATTTTCTAGACACTAAATGTAATTTCAGTCAATCAAAGGGATTATGAACTGTGTATTTAAACTTGAAAACGCAAGTTTTGCTACAAGATAATGAAGTAGCTAGCTAACACTAGCAAAATATTACCTAATTTCTGGTCAGGACAAATCTTTACACTTAAGAAACATCACCATAAAAAGACATTTAGGCAATTTTAGACATTTTAAGCAAAATTTCAAGTGAAGTCATTTTTCAAGTGTTTGCTTTTATTTTGAGTGCAAATAGATTTGTTTTAGAAATGAGACATTTTGACTAGACTAGATACTCAACATCACTTAATTTTCTGCTTTACACAAGAAACAACTTGGTTAAGGACAAGCTACACCTTGGTTATATTTGGGAGTAAAACAACTTTGGTTATGTTGCATTTATATGTAGGGGAGAAATGCCTAAGTCACTTTAATTGTTGCAATTGTTTTCCAAAAACATTAAAAGATGACTTAGGCAGTTATGCTATGAGGGTAATGATATTGTAACTTTTTGTCATGAAATTACGATCAGGAAAATGTTTCTTGCAACATTTTCAGATGACAACCTAATTTGTTAATATTTCATGGATGTTTGTGTATTGAATTCTGTCAGATTGTATGTTTAGTAAAGCCTTTATTAATTAATTTCTTTAGTTATTGGTCTGATTTATTCATCTCAGATTGTCAAATTAATGGTTGGAAAGGCATACTTGGAAGTTTTTTTCCCCCTTTTGTTTCCTGCTTTTTATGATGGACAATGTCTCACAAAATATTCAGTATAGTGTGAATGATTTCAGGTTTCAGCTTCCTGTGGTCCTATTAAGATGTAATGAATAAGGCAGAGCCTGAAAAAAGATCTGATTTCACAAAGGAGGCAGAGCTTCAGCAGGTTGAAATGAAGGACAAAAGAAGAGTTAAACCTTGACATTTCTTCTGTCGCAAACATCCTGCCCTGGAAGTAGTTTTTTTTTAAACTTTTAATAACTTTTAATTTTTACATCGTTTGAAACAACAACAACATCCTAGAACTTTTTCTCTTTTTTTTTTTTACAAAAATGCTAGAATAAAATACAATGTAAGACATTTACTTCAAACTGTTCTGTCTACATATACACGTCTGTAAGATTACCCCTCCCCCACCCCATTAAAGTTGACTGACTAAACATTTCAGTCAAAGATCCTTAAAGTTAAACCTCAACACCAAACTAACCTGAACTTGTCCGTCAGCTCACAACAGCATGTTGGCTGCAAACTGGAACGCTTCAGATTGAGTTCTGACTACGTCTGAACATCAACACCAATATTTACAGATCAGAAACTGATAATTGATCAATCACCTCACAAACACTCTTCTCCTAAACAACGACTGCAGAGTTCATGTCTATTAAAATAAAGAAGGAAACATCAGTGGGTGTGAACCTGCACCGCCGCACACCTGGAAGCATTTCTGCTCCCCGGACTCTAAAAACCAGCAGGTTGAACTCCTGACGAGAACGAATCAGACGATCAGTCTGTTTTTAAACTGTTTTTTCGTTATCTCAGAAGGACCAGAACTCTCACTGTAACAACAGTATGAATAGGCCATCGTAACAGGAAGTTGTGTGAGCGTGGGGGTTTCAGAGTGAGGTCTCCAGGCTGTGCAGGGGGCTCCCTGGACACGGCGGCAGCCCCGCTGAGTTTGGGGGGTTCTGACCAGGCAGCGGCATGATGCCCATGATGTCTATGGCGATGTTGTTCTGGTTGGGCGAGGACGTGTGAGGCGGCAAGGTGGACAGCCCGATCAGTGGTGGCGGGAGGACGATGGAGTTCCGTTTGGTGGGAGGGTCGTCCTCACACTCGGCCTCGTCGATCAGAGGGATGTGAGCGACCGAGTCCTCGATGCGGAACTCAGGGTGGCTCATGAAGCTGTGGATGGAGCTGCGAGCCTCGGGGGTCTCCAGGCCTTCATAGGGGGACACGCTGTCTCTGAAGGCTTTCACCACACGGATCTGAAAGAAGAAACAGTTAGCTCAGGGTGTAGTGCAGCAAACTTATATGTTGGCTGGCCAGCTATGGCTGCTGGCTCAGGGACCTCTTGAGGTTGCACACCTGTTATTGTCTGTTTTATCCTGCCATTGACTGCCTGCCGACTCCTCACTTACTACTCTTAACACAGCGTAGTGCTTCGCTGACCAACAGTCAGACAGTAGAACCAATTTTGCTCAGTAGACTTTGGGTGCTTCACATCAAGGACCCAGATCCAGCAACACTTGTTCCCAAAGTCCAGGTAGTTTGGTAAGTGTGAACACTGTGTCGTACTCGGACATGGTTGGTCGATCATGTGTGTGGGTACGGTTTACATCAGATGGGAAAGCCAACTGTACCAAAACAAGGAAGTGGACTGCTATTTAGAACGTGTTGTCATCATGGCAGCGGGACTGAAGAACACTGCTGCAAAAAGATCTCTTTAGGGAAATCCAAGCACAACTGGAAATACACTGAAAATACTGAAATGTATGGGTTTATTTGAGGGTATTAACATGCGACTTGGTAAAATAGGAACACCGAACAATGCTGTGACAAACAAATGAGGCTGCAAAAGCAGAAAGTGAGGGTTGCTGTGCTGTACTGCGCATGTAAGTGTAGGTTAACGTCAGCATCAATACTATTCTCAGGACACCTTGCAGGGAATATGTGTGGATCTGGTTGTGAAATGTGTTTAAAATGCACTCTATAGTTGAGGGGACGGTCCGCTAACCTACACAGGTCGGGACCTGGGTATGCCTTTTTCCGAAAAAGTTCATACAAAGTCTTTGAATTCTATATATTGTGTTAAACATAGTGAAACGTGGCTAATTTAATTTGGCTATCGGCTGATCTGGAGCCAGGTGACATATATGTAGGCAGCTTTTATCACGACTGTGGAAACAGGATTATTACTTAATTAGCCTGTGAAACCTAATGTTAATTGCTAGCGTATACGCACAGTTAGCGCTAATGCTAATGGATAACATACACATATCCCAGTCTTGGGACTGGTTACGTTTGGAAGCTGACATCATACCTGCGTGGAGATGCGGTTCAGCCCACGGCACCAGAGCACCTGGCCCCTTTTCAGCTCAATCTCAGCGTGGTCGATCTCATCCAGGTCCTGCATCTCCTCCAGCTCCTCCTCAGGGATCTCCTCCTGCTGCGTGCCGTGACCTGCCGTCTTCAGGAACTTCAGCCATCGAGTGGGGACACTGGACACCAGCTAAGAGGAACATTCACCCCAGTCAGACACAACAGCACTACTTCATGTTCCTCAACACCTCTCTGAACATGTTACCACCTGAATGTTTGGAGACATCTTCTGTTGACTAATGATAATGATCAACTGCAGAGACAACCAGGTCATTATTTCCCCCTAGAAGTTTATTTGAGCATACTTTAGTTAGAAGTCCCTGTTTGAATTTCTTGTTGATAAACTCTCTCACGGACTCCCATCACTCCTAGTTTTCAGTTTGTCTTTTAAGAAAGGGAAGCATTATGCCCATCAAACAGTTGGAAGACATGTAGAGACAGACAGGTAACCAGTCTATCACAGGCTGACATGTAGAGACAGACAGGTCCATCCTGCATGTCTTTGGACTGTAGGAGGAAGCCGGAGAGAATCCACGCTGATGCGGGGAGAACATGGAACACATAGAAGGACCAAGTTGTATTATGTATTTGTGGTATTTTGTGTGCAAATGTGGGTTTTAAGTCCCCAGTTCAAGTCTGTGTCATCCCCATCATTTGCTGTCTACTATCAAATAAAGTATGTCAAAAAGCGTCCCACCTGTCCCCACAGGAGGCTGCCCAAACCCAGGAAGACACACCACAGCCACTGGTCGATGGTCAGCCTCACACAGCTGAATGGCTTACCACCAAACTGCACGATGACAATCTACAGGAGGGAAGAGAGACGCACCATCATCATCATCATCAACATCTCACAGGGAATCTGTCATGTGACTGCCTCGCCTTTCCCAATGTACCTGAATGACGAAGGTTCCCATGACGATGGAGCAGAAGATGGGGTTGTTGAAGACACCTTCAAAGACGTTCCTCTCACCGTGAATCTTGCGGGCGTTGAGCTCGTTAAAGATCTGCATCAGGACAAATGTGTTGAAGACGATGGTGTAGTGCTCAGAGGGCGGGGCATGGAGGGGCGTGTTCCTGCCGCTGTCGATGTCAAATATCTTCTCACCTGAAAGGGACGGTCAAAGATACTTGTCAGGTGAAGAAGCAAACCCAATCTGTCACATCCCACTCATTTACACATTAATATCACATTCATAATGACATATTTCACTTCTATAGATCTATTTTTACATATGTTAGTTTTTTTTTAAGGGGCTTATATCAGACCATGAAGCTGTGGTGCGTTCACTGACCAAAGAAGAGCAAGGTGAAGATTATGGTCAGCTGGAAGATGGCGTGTCCCAGGATGTTCTTCATCATAGTGCGTGAAATGAGCGGCTTCTTGCGACCGTAGGGGTTCCTGAGCAGCAGTGCCTCGGTCGGCGGCTCGGTGGCGAGGGCCAGCGAAGCAAAGGTGTCCATGATGAGATTGACCCACAACATCTGCACTGCTTTCAGAGGAGAGTCCTGCAAACACACACAGATCGACTGTCAGTAGGAGATCCCACCACGATCACGGAAAGAAGACCCCTCAATGTGCCGCAATCACACCGTTTCTGCTGAACTTTGGTTTGTTGCATAATGCTGCAGCGGTGTCTCCTTTTACACAAGTACCCAGCATTGGGGAACCAGACAGCATGACGAGGATCGAACGGGGTTGTGTGGCGTATTAAACAAGCAACGGAAGTATAGAAAACTATCCCAGTAATGTGGTGATTGATTTGGTCCTCTGCATTGAGCAACCTCCTCCTCCTCTTCTTCTTAATCCCCTGGTGGTGTGGGTAGGTTATAAATAACGTGTACCTACCATTATGTATGTATATGTAGTGTTATGCACCATGTCGCTGTGTCATTGTGTGAAGGTTGAGAGATCCTTCTCTTATGAGTGTGGATTCAGAACCCGACAGTGGTGGGTGGTGCACATAACACATCACGGAAACACCACCTTCACGCCCCATTCACACTGAGGTCATCTCTGAAACCATTTCCGTCTCTGGACCTCGCGACAACATTGCGGGAAAAAGGAGTGATAGTTCAAAAAGGCAGTGTAAAAGGGACGAGGGTCAGCTTTTTCACATCCAGTTTGATGAGTCAGAGGAATTTGGTTGACAGTATTTGGCTTTTAGAAAATGTAGTGATTGTATGGGCGTGTGTCCACATAGCCACTTTTTCTATTCCTTTTCAAGTCTTTTTTTAAATTGGTCCCAATAAGTAGAGAGTATGGGCTGCACGGTGGTGTAGTGGGTAGCACTGTCGCCTCACAGCGAGAGGGTCGCGGGTTCCTTCTGTGTGGAGTTTGCATGTTCTCCCCGTGTAAGCGTGGGTTCTCTCCGGGTTCTCCGGCTTCCTCCCACAGTCCAAAGACATGCAGGATGGGGATAGGTTCATTGGTGACTCTAAATTGCCCGTAGGTGTGAATGTGAGTGTGAATGGTTGTCTGTCTCTACATGTCTGCCCTGTGATAGACTGGCTAACTGTCCAGGTGTACCCTGACAGCTGGGATCGGCTCCAGCGCCCCCGCGACCCTGAATACAGGATAAGCGGTAGACGATGGATGTAAGTAAGTAAGTGGATGGCTTGAAGTAGAGAGTATATGCAAGTGCATACAGCCACCTGGAGAAAAAGTGCTGCACCAGCTTTTTTCCCCGAGGTCTCTGCCTATTTTGTGTGGCTGCTCTGACCGGCTCTCAGATTTATTTTCATAAAAAAGAAAAGACCAGTTGAGGGAGCAGATCGGTCAGACGGACACTGTGAGTGCTGGACTTGGATCGCATATGTGTTATGGTCATATTGAACAGCGACAAGCTCATCCATACAAGTAATGAAGCAAGCATCCTTCCTTGAAACGCAGGGATGAAGCATTCTGCAGCATCCTGCAGCATCCTGCAGCCGTTTTTCTGCCAGAAGAGGGCGCTGTGTGGACACAAGCCCTAAATCAATGTGATTTTTATGTTAAAGGTCATTTGAAAAGGAAAAAAGAGATTTCTAATGTCTTATTGTTTAAAGTAGAAGTCTGTATTCCTGGTCTCTCACCGTGATTTAAATAAATCGGTGTGTCTTTGGCGAGGCCAGCACCTGACATGGCAGCTCAGTCACTGCTGTGTGACTGTGGAAGTGTGTTAGTGATGTGTGGATAGATCCCAAAATAGCCTTGATTCCGATCCCAATGCTTCCTGTTTTAGGATCAATTTTCATATCAAAATATCAATATCTCAACTCAGTTGATTGGGGTAAATGTGTATTTTATATAATAAAGGAGACATAACACAAAGTAACTATCTAACCAAGAAAATTTCATATAATATATGTGATAGGAGCATATACGGATATATATATATATATATATATATATATATATATATATATATATATATATATAGAGAGAGAGAGAGAGAGAGAGAGAGAGAGAGAGAGAGAGATTGATTAAGAGTAGAGAGTATAGTATAGCGATATTCTGCATGACAATATTGTATCAATACACAAAGTATCAATATTTTATTGTCTAAACCAGTAGTTTTGCACATATATACAGTTAACACACATTTTTGGTAACAATTGCTTTTTCAGTGCACTAGATGGCGTTGAGTTGTTTTTTGGGTAGTCATGGGTAACGTCACTGGGATTGGACTATGTAGACGGTAGGCTGTTCTACATACCAATAACACTAGAACCTGACTATTGGCCTGTCCCATGCTAAGCAGCAGCGGTGTCGGGTGGTGCTGACCTGGGTGATGCAGGCTCCGGTGAAGGCCACGATGACAGCCACCACGTTGACAGTGAGCTGGAACTGCAGGAACTTGGAGATGCTGTCGTAGACGTTTCTGCCCCACATCACAGCCTTTACAATGCTGCTGAAGTTGTCATCAGTCAGGATGATGTCAGACGCCTCCTTTGCCACGTCTGTCCCCGCGATGCCCTGCAGAAGACAGCATGGAAGTTATTCTCCATACACCTTACAATAAAGCTTAAGTTTAGACCCAAGCTGGTCCCATTCATTTCAGTTTACATGTGAAGGATGCTGATGACATGATGTGGTCATCTAAATTCTCCTCACACCTCTGATTGGTCCCACACATACAGTATTCTTATTCACATACAATCTGAAAAGAATTGAAAAATGGATGACAATAATGAAAACCAATTAGCAATATGAAATATATTATATATATATAATATAATATGGGCTGGATCAGAATATGATCAAAACATTAAAAAAAGCCAGAATAACCTGGAGGTTTGAGGAGGTACAGCTTAAATTAATAATGATAATAATATGATATCTGAATATTTTATTACATCTTAATACATTTGCAAACAACAGGCATGTATTGTCTTCAGATCAGTTCATACAACCAACCTCACTGGATAACAGAAATGTTATCATTTATTACTATAGTTACTGTTTGATAAATCATACTGTAAATGTTACAAAGGTAGTTGGAAGCAGCAGTTTGATGACATCAGTGACAGTCGTTACCATGGCGAAGCCAACATCCGCTTTCTTGAGGGCAGGGCCGTCGTTCGTTCCGTCTCCAGTTACCGCGACAACCTGCCTCTTCTCCAGCACCGTGCTGTCGATGATACCTGGAATCATGATATACAGACACACTTCTGTGATGATGATGATGATGATGATGATGATGATGATGATGATGATGATGAGTCTTATAGGATTTGAATAACTGAAATATTCAGTACATATTAGCGAACATTGGAACAAAGGAACATTGTGCAGGGTTTGGGGGTTTTCCTAGCAGAAATGTAATAATATTCATGATCATAACTATGTTTTCATTACTGTGAAACTGAGAATGGTTTTGTTTTTCCAGTTTGCCTCCCCCATCCCTCTTTGACCAGGTTAAAGTTTGTCTGACCTTTGACCAGAGTGTGCTTGTCTGTTGGAGATGATCTGGCGAGGACTCTCAGCTTGGGCCAAATCTTATCAATACGCTCCTGCTCAATCTGCAGAGAGATGGCACATATATGAAAACATTCATTTGAATCAGGTTAGAAGAAAGGGGTCATCAGAGAATCAAAGAGGCTGCATGAACGTTTGTGTGGTAAAACAGAATGAAACACACACACTCAAGCTCGTTGCTTCTCTCATGTTGATAGTTGCGTATGCAAACATAATCTGGCATCGGTTAAAGACAGAGTATATGAGCTGAGGCACAAGCAAATTTACTTTATTTGGGTGGGTTAAGAGGATGTGGGCAAAACTCCAGATTCATTTACTAAAGTAAATATCAAACATGACAATAAGCTTCGGCCTTTATTGTTGTTTGATAACTGCTAATAAATGTATAAGGGCAAATCATGGAATTTGGTCAAGTAGATTTCTGACCACTTAGCTGCCTCGGTGAGTGAAAGAACACATGAATGTTGAACCCTGTTTGTCTGACCTCGCCCAGTTCGTTGCGGATCCGGCGGTTGAACTCTTTGCCTTCCATACACAGGAAGTCGTCTCCGGGCTCCAGGATGCCACATTTGCTGGCGATGGCCCGGGCGGTGTTGATGTTGTCTCCAGTCACCATGCGGACGGTGATTCCGGCCCGCTGGCACTTTCTGATGGCTTCCGGTACCTGATGAGGTAGACAGAAGAAAAGAAGTATCTCATATTTGTCAAAAGTGTTTTCTTTTAAAGCTCCAGTGTGGAAGATTGAGGGGATCAATTGGCACTCATTGTCATCGAACCAAAACATCTCTCCTCCAACAGAACGTCTCTGTCTAACCTCCATCTCTGCAGCTGTAAATATCCCCACAAATAGCAGTCCGACTGATTTCCTCACTCTGAGATGACATTTTTATTTAAACACATATTTTAAAAAAAAATACATCCACAGAGCTTTTAGCAAGGTGCAGAATCCAATCATTTTCATGTCTTTTGGGGATGCCCCTGTATTCTACCTTATTGGCAGGAGTTACAGAAGAGTATGGAAAAAATTCTGAAAGTGCAAATTCCACTTACATTTGAAGTATTATATTTGGGAAAAGAGAACCAGGAGATGACAAGGTCAGGAGAAAAATACATATTTCGAATAATGCTGGTAGCAGCTAAAAAAGCCATCACCAGAAAATGGCTTAAAACTGATGCACCAAAAATGGAGGATTGGGTAGAGGTAATGCTCGATATTTATAGAATGGAGAAGCTGACTTTCTCAACTAGACTAAAACAGAGACTTTTAAAAATTACTGGGAAAACTGGGTTAATTTTTTGTCTCCATTGAGAGCAGACTTTGTGCAGTAAGGACAGTGTGTATGGTAGATTGATCCCCTCAGTTCAGGCTACAAACTTGTTCATTGGTTCATAGGTTTATTATGTTTACCCTCCAACAGGAGAAAAGGGACAATGTAAGTGAGGTGTGAAAATAAGGACAGGAGTGAAAAAGTGTTTCTTTCTTTTTTTTTCTTCTTTTTTTTTCTCTTCACACTTACACTACAGTAACTTTCTTTGAGAATGTATGTCTATCCATGTCCATCTGCTACCTGGTGGTGAAGTATAGGAATGTTTTATACTGTTGGAGAATCAAAGTGTCACATTTTTGATTGTAAATTAATCATTTTAAAACATTTTGACGGGTCTGTAATGAATGTTTTGTTTACCTGTGTAGATGTGTGACATGTGGCTGCGGCTTCTAGCAAGGCTTGTGAGCCAATAGAATAACCACATTGGTATCACGTGGTATCTCTGTAGTCAGGGGTCAAGAGTCTTTGGGGTTGCCAGTTTGTGTGGAAAAAACTAAAAACTAAAAATAGAGTTTGACAGTAAGCGGGCGGCATTTCGGTACCAGTCCCAAGTAACAAAGTAACCCAAATGTAGAGCTACATGTTGCAAAATTAATTTATACCACAAAAGATTAATCACTTGTGTCACTCCACTCGACCATGAAAACGCAGTTTGTGCAATGAACTGGCAACCCATTGAGGCCGCATGCACTTCGAGTAACAGCTGTGTTGTGAATGCAATTGAAGGGGGGAGTGGGAGTGTGACATCTAGTGGCTGGATGTTGTCAATGTTGTCATTAGCACCTTTAAATAAAATACAAGCTATAATTTGATGAGACAAAAAGCCTCATGAAGCACTTTTAGATCAGACACTTAAGAATCTTACAATAAGAACGGACTGCTTCTCTTCATACGGCCGGTGAGTATGTGTATTTACTGGGAGTCTGTGCCTCCATGTGTCTCCTTGTAAAGACGGGGCTGGCGTACCTCTGGTCGGACGGGGTCCTCGATCCCAACCACGCCGATGCAGGTGAGGCCGGTGAGGATGTGGGCCTCGTCCTCCCAGTCAGGCTCTCCGTCAGCAGTGGGGAAGTCTCTGTAGGCCAGGCAGATAGTCCTCAGGCCCTCCGAGGCCATTGGCTCAATCACCTTCCTTATCAGGTCGTCTCGGTCCCGAGGCTTGAAGACCCTGGCATGGCCGGAGTCCAACAGGATTTTACAGCACCTGGAAGCATAGGAGAGAGTCATGTGATCCACATGGACCTGAGCACAGAGCTGTATGTGGAGGAGCAGTAGACCTACTTCCTGAGCAGGATCTCAGAGGCCCCCTTGCTGAACATTGTGTAGCTGCCATCGTGGTTCTTCAGCACGGTGCTCATGGACTTCCTGGTAGAGTTGAAGGTGTAGACCTTGAACAGTTTCTCCTCTGGGAATTCATTGCGGACAGTCTGGTAGTCTCGGTGCAGGTGGAGGGCTAATCCCAGTAAGGCACATTCAGTCTTGTTTCCCACCTGGCGAGCCAGCCCGCCCTCCTTCTCCGGAGGCTGCAGGGAGCAGCAGAGGCCATGTTGGGTCACACAATTAATGACAAATCAGCTTCTTTACAGAGTTTGGCAATTGACATTAACCGCAGCAGCACGTGATAAGAACACAAATCCAACAGCAGCAAATGTGTATATGCAAATATGCATTCTAATACCACAAATGCTTTGTCTGCAATTTATTGTTATTGCGTAATTATTCAAAACGATTGAAGCTATCAGAACTTATGTAAAACTTTGTGAAGCCTAACATTTGAAGCCTTTTGTGTTGAAGCGCTGTTAAATGAATTCCCAGCCAAAGCCTCAGCGGTGACAGGAAGGAACGCTGCTGTTGTATCACGGATGTGTGCTCTGATCTGTGCAGCGATCAGATGAGTCCTGAGCCGCTCCGCTCACCCACCAACCTGCTCTCTCAGCCAAATGCTTAACACACCTGAATGGATGCTATTTTTACAGCTCACCATAATCTTGGAAGTATAGGCGCAGTTGATCCCGATGCCCTTGATGAGCAGGTCCAGGACCATGGCGGGGATCTGGCTCTGCTCCGGTAACGTTTTGTGGTAACGCCCTGCGATGTAGGTCTGCACCACCGTCATGCGGTTCATGGTGAGCGTGCCCGTCTTGTCGGAGCAGATGGCCGTGGCGTTGCCCATCGTCTCGCAGGCGTCCAGGTGGCGGACCAGGTTGTTGTCCTTCATCATTTTCTGACAAAAACAGGAGAGCGGTGCGTCAGAGTGCTACTTTCTGAATAGAAGGGAATATAATGTGACTGAATGTGTGCAGGTGGCATGATGTGTAACACAGTGTACAAACACACCTTGACTGAATAAGCCAGGGAGATAGTGACGGCCAGAGGGAGGCCTTCAGGCACGGCCACCACCAGCACAGTCACACCAATGATGAAGAACTTGACCAAGAACTGCACGTAGATGGGCAGACACTCGGAGGTCCAGGGGACGCCCTGAATCCAGAAGGTATCGACCAGGAAGCGAGTGATGAGGATGAGGACCGTGGTGAACGACATGACCAGACCTGAGGTCATGACGGACAGAAAGGTCATGACGGACAGAAAGACAGAGAGACAGGGACACAGGAAGTTTATATGGGCTATAAACCTGATCATGTTGTGTACAGTAGGAGCATTGAACTGACTCTAAGACAGGTAACCGTAGTAACAGTATGACAGTAACAGTATTTTACCACACTTCTACAAAGTAGGAATGATGTAGGTTTGACAGTTGAGATTTATATTAGACAACGGTTAAAAATGTGTAGGCTTAATATGTATATATAATGCATGATAAGCACATTTATAACATATTATAATGCTTTAAGTTTTATAAAAGTCATAAATGTTCATAACCATGCATGACACCTTATAACAAGGGTTATAAAGTATTATAAGTGGTGGACATTATGTATGATAAGTTCAGCATTTATAACATGTAACTGTGTAACATCCAGGAGGGGCATGGAGGTATACAGCGTTATGAATGTTGAACTTATCATACATTATGTCCACCACTTAAAATACTTTATAAACGTTGTTATAAGGTGTCATGCATGGTTATAAACATGTATAAACATAAATGCCTATCAATGTGTTATAAATGTGCTTATGATGCATTATATGCATGCCCTTCATAGAAAGTGTGACCCAGATTACTTCACAAACATTCTGTGGTCACGTTTCCACCAAGAACATGGAGTCGTTCAACTACATCCCATTTTAACCCATGGGTGATGACTTTTTTACATTTCATCAATAAATCACTATACATATTGATTTCAAATATGAACAACTGTAACAAATTTGCACCATAGAAGTTCATAAAGATTGATTCTCTGGCTATGACAGAATCATTGCTGATCCCAACCTACATTTTCGGACAAAAATCAGTCCAACAGTAATATTTGAATACTCACATTTTTTGAACATCTCTCACCCAGTTCCTAATAAATAAGGAGACCTCTGGGACTAAATATCAGCATAGCACCTATCAACATAGGTGATAAAATGCTTTTACCCTCGTGCTGAAAGGAGGACCAAATAATACTCTTTGGACAGTCAGGATTGTTGTTCTACTATGTGATGATAAATACTGCTCCTCGCTATACAAACACACATCAATGCAACAAGGTCACACATCATGGAGTCAGCTTTCATACACAAAAAGTACTGGATGAGGTGAACAACAAGGACTGAGACCTTGGTGTTTTTTCATTGTGGAAGAGCACAGTAACACGTGGACTCCAGCCAGTAGTGGGCGCTGTTCAGCCCGTAGATGACATCTACAAGGTGACAGTCACACTCAGAGTTCATCTCATTCCCTGTTCCTACCTGCTTTGCCGATCTGCATAGCCATTTTGGTCAGCTTCCCCTGGAGAACCGACTTCTCCTTCTTTGGTGGGTTTTTCTTCTTCTGTGGTTCTCCTCCCTCATTGAGCGGCTCCACCTCCACCGTAGGTCCGTCCTTGTTCTTTCCTACAGACCACGCAGGAAGTCAGTAAAACATAAAGGTGTTCCAACACAAACATCAAAACTGCCGCTGCTGATACTTCCTGTAAGAGCATACCCAGTTTGATTTAACGGTCTAAATTGCATTCTCAAATTAAAGCCAGTATTCAAACAAAGTGTGGTTGAAACAAGTTCCTTCACTTTACGTTTTTATCCATGGCTGACAATGAAATAAACACTTCCTTCAGAAGTTTCAAAATGAAAAGCCTGCCGGGAAAGGGAGTGATTCATCCAATTGAGCCGCTGGAAGGCTTTTAATCTGAAACCTTTGCAGGAGAAGTTGGTGTTCACTCATACATTAGTAACCTACTGGTGACTCAAAAATCTGAAACACAGAATTGACTGGAATTGATCTGAGAGTGGGAACAGTGTAAGTGTGTGAACGGAGAAAGTGGTGAATATGACATTACTGTTGTGCTATGGAAATGTACATTATACTGAATTTATCAAGACAGAAGATAAAAATTGAGGAAGTGTTGAGTTTGCATCCACTAGGGATGTAACGGTATGAAATGTTAACCTCATGGTAATTGTGACTAAAATGATCATGGTTTTATTGCGGTATTTTTAAAAGTGTGTTCAATATGTTCAGAAAGAACTAATAGGCCTACACAAACTGAAATAGTTTCAAAAAGTGTCACAGTGTTTATTATATTTAAAAAATATAGGGAAAATCTCTTAACATCAAAGGAACAAGGGTTCAGCATGTAATCAGCTTATTTGTCAGGAACATTTCCAGTAGTGCAGTTTATAGAAATCCAAACATTCAAGCTAATACATAAAGATCAATATGTAAACAAATCAAAGAAACTCCACTTATTATGTACTTGTTTTCTTCATCATCCAAATTAAAATGTAGAACTATGAGCACTTTAAAGTAAACCTTAAAGAATAAGACAAAAGTGCATTATGCATAAAATAAACAAATTACAAAAATAAATATAACGACTATCATATGTAATCAAGTGTTGATGGCATTAAAATAAAAAACTAAAATAAAAAACTAATCAATGGAACAGAACTGATTGTATACTTATTATTCCCTCCATCATCAACAAATAAGATGCTGCTGATCAAGCATCATGTATGTTAAGTATGCATTTCTATTGACTTGAGATTAAAATGTAAAAATGCCAACATATTTACTTTGTTTGGTTTAAGTTCTGATCTAAGAGTGGAAACAATGTACCCGCTGGCACTGAATAGTCTCTCAGATGGAATACTGGTTGCTTGGATACACAAAAGCTTTCTTGCAATCCTGATAAGATGAGGCAGTCTGATGCATGGCCCTTCCACCACACCAGAGACCGTGACTTCCTCCTTCACTGTACCTTCTGGGCTGGCTGGACCTGAACCCTCTTCAGATCACTGCTGTCTTGTTGAGGTAATATTTTTTATCAACCCAGCCAGGCCTTTCCCTTCTGATGCTGCTGTGGAGGTACTGCTGGTGCTTTGTGGTTCCTGCCTGACTTACAGTGTCAGCTTCAAGGCCTCCTGGACACAGCTGTTCAACGTTAGTTTTGAACCTGGGGTCAACGAAGCAAGCCATCTGCATGACACCCTTTGCTTTCTCCGTGTACCGCTTGTTTAGGTCTACTCTCATTACCTGTTTCATCTGCTTGGTGAGGGCTGGATCCAAGTGCAACTGTAAACTTGCTCAGAAGTTCAAAGAACTGGCAAAGTTGCTCCATAACAGATACACTATATTGCCAAAAGTATTGGCTCACCTGCCTTGACTCGCATATAAATTTAAGTGACATCCCATTCGTAATCCATAGGGTTTAATATGACGTCGGTCCACCCTTTATAACAGCTTCAACTCTTCTGGAAGGCTTTCCACAAGGTTTAGGAGTGTTTTTATGGGACTTTTTGACCGTTCTTCCAGAAGTGTATTTGTGAGGTCACACACTGATGTTGGAGGGAAGGCCTGGCTCTCAGTCTCCACTCTAATTCATCCCAAAGGTGTTCTATCGGGTTGAGGTCAGGACTCTGTGCAGACCAGTCAAGTTCATCCACACCAAACTCTCTCCTCCATGTCTTTATGGACCTTGCTTTGTGCACTGGTGCACAGTCATGTTGGAGCAGGAAGGGGTAATCCCCAAACTGGTCCACAAAGTTGGGATCATGGAATTGTCCAACATCTCTTGGTACGCTGAAGCAGTCAGAGTTCCTTTCACTGGAACTAAGGGGCCAAGCCCAGCTCCTGAAAAACACCCCCACACCATAATCCCCCTCCACCAAACTTTACACGTGGCACAAAGCAGTCAGTACTGTTGTCCTGGCAACCGCCAAACCCAGACTCGTCCATCAGATTACCAGATGGAGAAGTGTGATTGGTCACTCCAGAGAACGTCTCCACTGCTCTAGAGTCCAGTGGCGCCGTACTTTACACCACTGCATCCAACGCTTTGCATTGAGTCATACTGTCCACTTGTCCATCACACATGGCCAGACATGTCAACAGTTACTCTGTAAATGTTTCCAGGACTTATTTTACTGTATGCATTTTAATAATTTCCTTATGGAACAACCTTCCCCTGCATATCAAACAAAGCCAAACAAAGGTCGTTTTTAAAACAAATGTTGAGGCGGCTTTGTGGGAGGGTTGATGGTTCACTTTGAAGGGTAGGAGTTTGAACCATGGCCGTGGGATGACAAGTGGGTTTATGTTGTTCTATGTTGTTTTTTATGGATTTGTTTGTTTCCATCAAGGACCACTTTGTAAATACTGCTTTAAAGTGCTATCCTCTGGGATTATTGTATTTTGATGCTCCTTGGAGTTGTTTGTACTTTGAAATTCCTAATAAAAATAAAATAAAATCAGTACTATTAGGTTGTGCTGTGATGTGAGTCAACAGGTAGAAGGTGTTTTTTCAATCCCTGTCTGTGTGTTGTGTTGGTAATCTTCATATATGAGGACCAAACTAACCAGACTACATCACATGTGTCCCGTTTAGATCACCGTGGTAACGATAAACAGTCCTACAACAAAGTCAACCAACGCTGCGGCTCTGTGACAGAGAGTGAGGGTGTCTGCAGGTGTGTGTTCGTTTCCATGTGTGTGTGAGCATGCTGATCCCAGCTCAGTGATGGGGTTATTAGTGGACAGGCAGGCATCGGCAGCAGGCAGGAGAAGAAAGCAGCTGCCGAGCTTAAGGCCGATAATCTGCTTGGTCCTAATCACCATCAACAGAGTCAGGAGCACCTGCTGCTGCTACTCAGACCACAGGGACATACAAGTAACCATGTGGGATCACAGAGACTACAAGGAACCAGGAACCAAGACATATGAACAGACTGACACCAGAACCTGAGATCCTCCTCAGACCCCATATCTTTGAACAGACCACAAACTCCCGGCTCCACATACACGTTTGATCCAGATGGAAGTTAAACCTGAATTTGAACAAAACTCCCCATAACTTAGAAGAACATCTCTACATGCATCAGGAGATGACCAATCAGCTGCAACTGTGATACTATCTGACCAATGACAGCTGTTTGTTTCTACACTGTTCCACAGGTTCCACCCTTCACTCAAAGAACACAGTTATACTGTACATATACCACCCACTTGATAGATTCATAAAACATAAAGACAAAGGCAGCTCTATAGACAAAGTAATGTTACCAGTGGATATTCATCGACAGTAACATCACAGCCACACACGTCTTTGGTGTCAAAGTTCTCCATTATGAGTGAAAAACGCTTAAGCTCGCAATTTCGTTGCCACTGCACAATAATGGAGGAACAAACTAAAATATTTGACATCACTTAACTTAAGATCTAACTAGCACAGTCAGCTAACAGGTGTTGCATTGACTTGATTATGATGCGCTCAAGCTCTGCTCAGTAAAAAATGAATATTGAGCGAAGGTAAATTATAATGATGATAATAATGATTTTGGCGAGAAACTTGAATAAATGCAGTTGTTTGAAGGAGATGTTTCCACAGCAATATAAAATAGATATTCGAAAGGGAATTACTTACTTAGTAACACTAGTTGAATGCAGCCTATATTACATAAGCCTATAAAACTACTAATGCCAAGATTTAATTTTTTAATGAAAGACAGTATTTAAATGAAATTGCTAACATCTATTTCCTAATAAGTTTAATTGTGTGTTTGTATGCAAATCTTCAGAATAGATGACGATAACAAAACTGCCTTTTTTTGGATGGTTTAACTTATTTTTTGGGATGGTGGGGAAAAAAACAGAAAAGAATAAAAAGTCAGTATTAAGCTTTGCTTTGAATTGTAGTAGTAATTGTAGTTCCTGAAAAGAAAAACAACCAGCAACCAGTCAACAGGGACCAGTACGGCTCAACCTGCCCACCTCTGGAAACTGAAGATGCTGCCCTTCAACATGACCTTCACAACCACGCAGTCGTATACAGTAACTCACAGCAATGGAGTCGTGATGCGTTGCTTACCTTTCTTTGCCTTGACGTCTTTTTTGTCTGTCAAAGAAAACATGCAGAAGTCAGTCAAAGGTAGCTTGCTGCCACTGGTATGAGTGTGTATCAGTGGATGAATGAGAAACCAACTGTACAGCCGTTTGGATCAAGGCACTATATACATGTGGGTCAGAGAACATCAATCCCAGGATACAGAAGCTAAAGTCTGGTCTATGCTGTTTACATATACTAGACTCTACTGTAACTTTAGTTTCTACCTTTGATTCATATTCTTATTTTAGGTTTTATATATTTCTTATGATTTACTTACTCTATGCATCTGTCTTGATTATATTTATTATACGCTGTGGACTGACCTTTAAAGTTGACCTCTAATGGTCAGACACAAAGATTTGTGTCAAAAATCCAAATACATTGCAAACACATGACTTTATATTCTGAACTTACTTTTCTTTTCCTTCTTCTCTTTCTTTTTGCGTTCCTTTTTCTCAGCCTTCTCCTCGCCGTCCCCGTCGCCTTCCTCACCAGCACCAAGCAGCGTGAAGATGATGCCAGTCTGAGAGTTCACCCCTACAGCGGTGACCAGCATCCTGCCGGAGCCCTCCATCACGTTGGTCCCTGACAGAAAGAGACAGAGAGGGACTTCACCATGGTGGGAGTGGTGGACAGATCTACAGCAAGCACAAAGGCAGGCCACTGTAGAAGAGCAGAGCGGGAGAAGTGACGGTCTGTTGGAACGGACGTCCAACAATCGCAGGTTATCACCCCTCGATTGGCATTTCTCAGCTTAAGCTTTGGTATGACTGTAAAGCGCTGGTATGGCCGAGTCTGGGGAGAGTCGTCGGGATGGGACGTTGTTCCTTGGTTCCAGAGTGTACAGGAGGAAACCAAGGATGCAAATCCCTGACAATCATACCTTCTGGCCTGTCAGAGTTCGGCGCCAGCTTGCAAACGAGTAAATCTGTTTCCTCGTTTCCTGGTACAGCTGACACTATTTTGGTCGTAAATGATTGTGGTTCCAAACAGATTGGCGCAACGGAACACAACAATGGATTCAACATCAAATGATGATGAGCTGGTGCTCCCTTTTCTCAGTAACAATGGGTCAAAATAAGAAATAGCTGGATCCATCAATGATTAAAGAAAGAGAGGAGGACTTGGTTCACAAGCAAAGACTGGACCACGGCAGCTCCAGAACCTACTTGATGACGATGTCCGTTTGAAGCACAGCTGGGACAGCTGGCCACGAAGAAGCATAGGAGTCATTTTAGAGAGCCGGTCGACCCACAGAGATGGGAAAAGGTTCACTGACTCACTCAACTGAAAAACCGAAACAGTTAAAGGATCCGGGAGTGTCAAGTCTTCTGTCTCAATTCCCCGGATCACTTGCTGCTAACATCAGGCCACGTATATGAATTAAAACGATGGATTGCGTCACTTGCTTCTCTCTTTATAACCTGTAAAAATCTCATTTCAAAATAAAGCCAGTCAGCTGACCCCTAGTGAGTGGCTGCTAATGCCTTACGTTTCCAGACAAGAGAAGCTGGTTCAGTGTTTGAGTTCATCACTGTCACAAACCTCAGCCATCGCATCTGAACTGTGGATAGAAACGTCCAGCTGGTTCCAAACAGCAGAGGACGCTCAGCTTCTGCTTCAGCAAAGCAACAGACCCATACTCACATAGCCTGACTGAGGGAATCTGTCTCCTCAAGTGATCCTGAAGGAGTGGGTTTAGACTTCCACAGCACAAATCATGCTAGTGCCCTCGTAGCATTCTCAAGATTCTACCGAATTCAGATCAAATTGTCAAACTAGGCAGCGCTGGCACTATATGAAGCCTGATTGTGCTCCTGCTGTGTCTATTTCTCACCTCAAATGAACCATTTAGCTGTAAAATCAGGAAGATTTGGGACCCGGCTGCCATGTTGAAACCAGTCGAGCCAAAAGCAAGCACCGGCCACCGGAAGCCAGCGTTCACTCTGCTGTTTCTGAAAACATTTGAGGAATTGGTCGAATTTGCAAATGCGGATTAGGAGTTTAAAAGCAGGCAGAGGAATCTGACAACCTGTCGCGTGTACTGCTACTATGATTTGGTGACAGTTTGAGCAAATATTATAAAAAGTCATTTCTTATAAAAATTAGCAACTGCAGCTTTAAGACATTTACAAAAGGCTGCTCACATTTTTCAGAATTGAAACCCTTTAAATGCAAGTTTGTTTACATGAAGGCACTGTTTCTAGTTCATTAATCCCATTTTCTATTTTAAGACTAGGGGGCACTTTTTATTTGTGTCATGTCATTTGTCAATTATTAGTAACAGCATTGGTTTTGATGCATTTTAATATTTGTATTGTTATGGCTGTAGGATCAAAAACTGTGTTTTTAATGCTCAATGGGTACATTTGTGTCCTTAAGGGTCTGAGTGTCTGTATGTTGGTTACTCAGTTGACTTATAGGAGCTGAGGTCGATGTATAGTTAAAACATAGTTAAAGAGTTAAAGGCACAAGGGTTAAATCCTCACTCTACTGTTATGGTGACTCCCCTGTATGTTGTAACCCTTTTTCCAGATTACATGAAGGACAAGACATCATGTGGCCTCTAGCTGTTTGGTTATGCCAGGAAGCTGCTGGACATCCTGGCACATCATTTTCACAACATAACTGAGAGGAGCCTATTCAAAGTAGCCTACTCTTTGAAAGTGAATCTGATCCTGATCAGAACCTTGCCCTGACTGGAAAATGCAACTGTTTTCCACCATAGATCCCTGTGTTTCCCAATTAAATTTTGCCTATATTGTAATTATTAAGTTGGTTATTCTGTACACATGACATCTATTGCATATCTGTCCATCCTGGGAGATGGATTTTTACATTTACATTTACATTTAGGTCATTTAGCAGACGCTTTTGTCCAAAGCGACTTACAATAAGTACATTTGTCAAAAGAAAGAAACCACAACATATTATTGCCGATAAAGTAAGAGCTAAAAATAGAAACAAGTGTTAGGTCCTCCTCTGAGTAAAGTAGTAGCTGTTCAGCAAGGATACCTAAGGAACAACAGTGCTATGATCAAATAGGTAAGAACATGGAAGTGCTTTTGGAGGGGTCATGCTATGCAGAGTCGAGGTGAGTCTTCTTGCATTGTTTTTCTCCATTAAAGGTATTTGTTGGAGAGTTTTCCTAATCTGAAGTGAGGATGGGACATGGTGTTGTATGCAGATACAGTGTTTCTCCTACAATGTTACAGGCATACACCATTCCTATGGAACCCTGCAAGGCCGAGAAAGGCCAAGGTCAAATGTTTCAACTGCCCAAATAAACAATAATACTAGGGATGCACCGATACGGGTACTCATGTACTCCCGACACCACAGTAACGTGACGTTGTGACACTGTGACGTTGTGACACTGTGACGTTGTGACACTGTGACGTTGTGACGTTAACCTCTCACCATTGAGCTGTTTGTCTGCTGCTAGAATCTGTCGGGGCTTCACCGACGTATTGCAGCCGTTGTGATGTCACATTAGTGTAGTGAGTGTCCGTGACGTGAGTATGACGTCGGCAGTAACGTTACAGCGTGAATGTAGCAGTTCAGTCGTGTTCTGCTTATTTGTCTGCAAATAAAAGCTGGCTCCTCCAGGTCCTGCTCACTTAAGGTGGGCTGACCTTTAAGGTGGACCAGCACTATTCTCCTTTAAGTGACAAGCTGCTCCTCCCAGTCTCAGATTGTTTTTATCGTTAATATTTCGTTTAACTGTGTAACTGACAGCAGGTGAAACAGTTAATTATAGATATCTTTATCATGTCTGTATCAGGAACACGCAAACTTGAATGTAAATTGAATGGAAATATCCATTGACTGCCTGCAATATGCCATCATAAGTGGGAACCACCTGGAAAAAGGAAACACTGAAATGTGTTTTTGTGGTTATGGTGTGTTTTCCCGCTGTAAAGTCATGTGACTATAGAGGAGAGTGAAGCACCTGACAGCAACATGGGGTCTTTGTCCACACTCTTCTTGACATGATCCGACTCTCCAGTCAGAGAGCTCTCATCAATCTTCAGATCATTGCTCTGAATCAGGACTCCGTCAGCAGGGAGGAGGTCACCTGGAACACACACAGCACACTGTAAAAACAGCTCCCTGTAATCAGGTCATTATGTTACATCATCATTACAACGGCTCTGTCACATGACAACGACAAGAGAAAAACAATTAAGCAATGAAATACACTGCTCAAAAACATTAGGAAACACATCAGATCTTAATGACCAAATGATTGAAGTTGAAAACTGTACAAGTATGTACATTGTAGAATTTGTTAAGAACAAAATGACCTAACAAAGGTCAATGGTCAACCAAAATGATCAACCCATTGAGTGCTGGATTCAAAATCATAAAACCAAAAATCAAAGTAAAATTGCACCGATACAGAACATCCCTTAGATGCTTAAATGGATTTAGGTAGGGAACCTGAGGGCCAATCATTGCAGCAGTCGGGGATATACTGTGGTGATTAAGAATCTGAACAGAGAAATCAGCTCTATCTTCAACATCAACGTTCTGTGGAATTTACCCTTAGACTGTTTTATGAGTCACTAAACTTAAAATTGACCCCCCACAGATACAATATTGTAATCTACATGAATATTTGATCATATTTGAATATTTGCATTTGAATGTATTTAATGATCCATAGAAGAAAGTTAAAGTTGTGTTGCAGATACTTCTTGGATTGATAATTCAGTCACAATAAGAAAATTCAAATAATTCCTTTTCTCAACTGACAGAATTGGAAGTGGATCCCTCCCAAATCAAACAACATGGAGCATGTTTGGAGAGTTCATTCCACTGCCCTGGGACCAGAACTTCAGGACTGATAATAAAACCAGACTTCTTTTGATGCCTTACTGTGAGCAATACATATAAACATCTTTGTCTAAAGAAAAATCTTTTTTTTCATTAAAGGAGTCATAACCTGGTTTTATACGTATCCAGCCCCCCTTGGATCGCTTTGGATCAATTCGTAAAACTTATTAGAAAAAAAAAAAAAAATTTTAATCAAACATTGAGCTTGTTCTGACCCTTTTTCGTACCGCGATTTTATCACGCGAGATTACGCGCGAGGTTTTGACTGGTCCGGATGTGCATTGTATAATATGTAATGAGGCAACCAACCACCGCGCACTTTACATGTGAACGACGTTTTGACATCTTGCTGTTCTCTAATGGCGGCGCTTCGGCGATTTCAGGTAGCGGACGGGGCGGGGTTGGGTGGTGAAAGAGGGGTGGGCTTATGCAAGTAGCCGCCACGGTGACGTCACCGTAGGCGCAGAATCAAAATCTCGTGCTTTAGGAATGCACACCCTTGTGTGCTATTCCTGTTCGGAAAAAGAGCAGAAGCGAAAAAACGGCGCCACTTTCAAACTCCAGCCTTTCAGGCAAGTTTCAACTGAGGTCAAACACAGATATGCATGTTTTAACAAGAGAAATTGCGATTTCCTGGTGATGACTCCTTTAAACAAAAGTTGCTCAAGTTCTAAAAAATTGTCAAAAAAATAAGGCAACAAAATGATGCATCGTTTGAGAACATCTGTGGAGTACATTTCAGTCAGTAGCAGAAAAGTACTGCGGTTTGATATCCAGCTCTAGTCACCACTCTACCAATGTTAGCACTGCTTATTCTCTCACCATATTTGACTTGGGTGATGTCTCCGACAACGATCTCGGAGACTTTGATCTGGATCACCTGCCCCCCTCGGATAACGGTGAACTTCTGCTCCTGCTCGATGCGGCTCTGGAGGCCGCGGAACTGCTTCTCTTTGCTCCAGTCGTTGAAGGCCGTCACCAGGACCACGCAGACCACCGACAGCAGGATGGCAGCACCCTCGATCCACCCAGCCTCCGCCTCCCCCTCCTCCTCCACGCCACCGGCCGCTCTGCCACAGTCTGCACAGAGAAGATTCATGTGTTCCACTGCTTCTCCACATACTCAAACAGTACATCCTCCACCAGAGGAACATGACACACTGCTGCTGGGACGCACACATCTCAGCTGGGCTCATTGGCTCCCTGCTCTTCTGTTTTTAACAAGCTGGTTCTTTGAATTTAAATATGTTTTTAAGTCCCCTTAAAAACGGTGGCATGCTTCTCTCCTGGTATACGGACTGACAAATGAACATGAAACCTATCAGGGCTCCGGACTGCAACCAAAATACCCAACATGCAATACACGATTGCACAATTCATCCAATTCCATGATGTTTATTATCATCGGTGCCACTGCCGAAACATGAGCTCATCTCTATTTCAATAGACGGTAGCTTTATAGACAGCCCCATCCATCTCTCCACCTCCAGTCTCAAAAGTCATGCGTGAGCGAGCATTGAGCATAGAAACACACAGGGAGGGTGGAGCTCATGCTTGTGCTCAGGGACAACCCTCGTGAGGATGCTCTAGGCGTGTGGACGTAACATGGACAGATTTATATGTTACCCTGTTCCAAAAATGAAGGGGGCAATAGCTGATTCATTTAAATAGTAAAACATAAAAAAGAGAGAGACAATAAGGGGTTCTGACTCACTTGCCTCTGATGATGTAACACATTGACACACTGGACAAGAACAACAGACTGGATGGCCACATCATCAGTCATAACACACAGCTCCACAAACAGCATGAACATTCAGTTTCATGTGTTTGTGTGTTCTCCGATCAGCTCACGATTGGATGTGCATGTGTATGCCTGTCTGTATGTGCCGACACACGCTTCCTTTGAGTCGTGGAAAGATACTTATCTGAAGATGTAAATGTTCTTTGAACAGAATGCTGAACTCACTGCTTCTGTCTCCATCAGGCGGGCTGTAGAGAGAAAGGCCGAGTGAAATGATGGCTGCCACCTCCAGGATGATGAGCGTGAGATCCTGCAGGGCTTCCCACACTAACTGCAGGAAGGTTTTGGGTTTTTTAGGAGGGATGAGGTTCTGTCCAAACTCCTTTTTTCTTCTGTCGATGTCCTCAGAGTTTCCATCTAAACCTGCAGCAGGAGACACAAACAGAATGTCAGAGACATGTCCTCTTTGATCCTGGTTTGACCGTTACACTGAGTTTATGTTTCAGCTTTCCTCCTGGGGATGACTTACTTTGTTTCACTTCAAATCATAACTTCATATGTGTTGACCCAAGGTAACGCTTCATCTTAAACTCTTCCCATGTTTCAGACTATGAAGTTTCCAAAGACACAAAACCTGTCATGCTATATTTTACGGAAATGTGTCTAAACTGATACAGATCATATCTGAAAACTTCAATAAAAAGCTGGATCATACGCAATATACTGTCAGTGTCATTTTGAACGAACACAAAGAAAAGATGATTGGAACTGACAGACCTGTTGCTCTGTGATGAGCTGGGAAACAACTGTAAGTGACATTACGATGTCAGAATGAAACACTTTGTCATTAATGTTGTTAAGTATCAGGTGGGTTGCATCAAGCATACAGTATACACTGCCATTGAGTTAAATTGAACCAAGGGGGTTGGTTGAAACATGGTGCACAGATAACAAGAGGCCCGAGTGAGTTTGGGGAGAATCTCCAGCCTGAAGCAGAAACAGAGCAAAAGACCAAACACGACACTGACACTGTTGCTCCCAGACACTACAGCAGGCTCCTGATGCTGGATGGGTGACATGCAGCAGGATGGATGTGTGTGTTTGGAATGAAGTCTTAAATCATTCCAACTTGATGATTTGGAACATTGTCATGCCTGGTGTGTGTCTGCAACGTAGCGTGTTGTTGTGTGGGAGCAGAGAGCAGGCTGCTTTCCTCTGAGGAGCAACACGTTGCTCTCTGTTCACGCCGGCAGTCGGTGAACCTCAGCGAGCAGAGCTGAGCCTTGCCCTCTGCTTTCAGGTGAGCGGGATTTCACCTTAATTGACGGATCTGCCCCCCCAGCTGTCACCATAGCGACACGCAGAGAAGTAAAGCAGTGTGATGGATTTTCCACAGATTTCAAGCTGCTGCTGACATTTTGCTTCTCTCTGTCAGCAGGAGTCACAACACTGACGATGTTTACTGAGTGTGTGCAGACAGACGGATTAATGAATGAATGATGAGGGGAATAATGCCAAGGGGCAGAAGCATGAGACAGACACATTGTTCAGCGTCCACTGTCTGCAGGTCAGCATGAGACACATGAGGCTCACTGAGTCCACTGATCTTTAGTTCAGAGACACTGGACTCCATGAATTAGCTTCGATTAGCTCAGGAGGTAGAGCGGGTTGGCTGGCAACCGCAAGATCGCCGGTTCGATCCCCGGCTCCTCCTAGCTGAGTGCCTGGTGTCCCTGAGCAAGGCACCTCACCCAAATTGCTGACGAGCTGGCTGTTGCCCTGCGTGGTTGACTCCGCCGTCAGTGTGTGAATGTGTGTATGAATGGGTGAATGTCAGTCATTGTTGTAAAGCGCTTTGGATAAAAGCACTATAATGAGGCCATTTAAGAATGGATCAGCTCTGCTATCTGTTCAGCAACACAACCACTTTAAATGGATCATGTCTCTGTAGGTCTACATCTATAACAATGAAGAGTACCCAGTATAACCCCCCCCCCCCCCCCCCCCCCCAAAAAAAAAAAAAAAAAACTGTGCCAGACATCATCATGTATGGGCTTTAAGTGATAAAGGTTTATTTGAAAGTATATCAGCCACTATCGGCCTACCATAATTATAAATAGGAATATGGTATATTTTTCCACAACTCACTATAGTACGTGCTCGAGCCCCGCCCCCTCTTCTATGTCTATTCTGTGATGGACTCTTATGAGACAGGGCGTCTACTTGAGCCTGTTAGTCCTCTAAAATGCTATATAACATTAAATGAATGATTTAGAAACATACAACAGCAGCTTAATATAGAAAATACCAAAAAACAAACATATTTGTTACCCTCGCTGTGGCGCCCCCTCTGGTGTGCCGCATATAGTGCATAGCCACTTTTTACGCCCCTGTACTAAAACATCCTGACAGCAGGATGCTCATTAAAAGAACAGCTCGGTTTTCAGTCGGGTCACGGATTCTACGTTTAGCATCTAAAATGTGAAACTCCTCTGGTCCTCTAGTGCACACACACACAGTGAACACACACCCCTGACCCACCAGCTCACCCTGCAGGGTTCAGCAGAGGTCACCTGAATAAAATATGTCTAGGCTGAACAGACTTCATGGGCGTCACAGACACCATACGAGTTCATGTAATGTTGCAGCCTGATGCCAGGATACATCTTCACGTCATGCTGGTGACACTGAGTCCAGCTTATTAGGACAATAAGGGCCCTGTTTACATCGCAGTGCAGCAAAATGCCTGATTGGGATGATTTGAGCTGAGCGCAATCATTTTGCATAATCAATGGATTCCACAGTTATGTGCATTTAAAGCCAATGTTACACATTTGGCACGAAATAGAAAGCATTCCATCAGCTGGTTCAATAAAGTGTCTCCACATGGTTCTAATGGAAGGAAGTTCAATTGAGACAACTGACATCCATCATGTTTGGATGGATGGGAGCTGCTAAGAGCAGCGTGGGTCCTGTCAGGGAAAGCTCAGTGAGAGAGCCAGTGTGATGGAGGGAGAGAGAGTGAAGGTGGAGGAGCTCTCAGCAGACCGTTGTGGGCGATCGGGGAGGAAGACATGAACAGTGCAGTTGTCAATTACAAGTAAGTGTGAGGTTTGGATTGGAAGGTGAATAAATGCTGTAGTGAATCAAGACTCCGGAAAGCAACATTCATTATTCCATTAAATATCTTGAACCAAGTATGTTTTTTTACATTTGGCTGGCCTACACAACAGTTTAACAACAAGCTATTTCAAATGAGATGTGAAATGTGTTCCAGCAATCTATTCCAAGATGAATTTACAATATCTTGTAACAACAACAGGGATTTAGGTCTAATGAGAGACAACACAACAGCACCGCTCTGAGGCAGAAAAGACAATTCATCCTAAATCATAACTATTGGTATGACAATGAATTGTCTACTTAAACTTGAAACTGGTGTCAGATACGGCACAGTGAAAGCAGCGGCCAGACACTTCCTGATCTTGATATTTGTTCTCCCCATTGTGTGACATTTTGGTGCCAAGCACTGCAGACAGGTGGAGGTGCGTTCAAGTAAGGACTACAAAGCTAGCTGTGGGGATTTGGGTGGAAACTGTTGCTTCAATGCTAAGAACAGATGTCTCATATGTTTCTCTTTGGTGATTTTATCAACAAGATAAAAGGAGATGTTGCTGTAACGCTGAAGTGTCTTTCCATGATTGTAGATCATCATCATTCAGTGATGTAAAGCCTCCACTCGCCACGACACGTTCAACCAAAGGCAACACGTTTGTGTCCTGTTGGCTTCATTGGTAGTTTGTCATAAGCTTTGAGGAAAAAAGGACTTTCTGTTACCTGTCATGATTTCAGTGTACATGCAGTATCAGCTTTACAGCCAGCCAGAAGCAGACGGCAGTGTAACGCATTCACTTGAGAAAAGAAATATTTGCCCTGTTTTTCTGAATTAATTAGATAATTATCTCGGAAAATCTGAGATAAATGTCATGAAATAGTTTTTTTTAATTAATGAGATAACTCAAAATCCTGCAGAAGCTCTCTTTACCTCCGAGCACAATGCAAAGCAAACATGTCCCGCCTGTTTGAACCCAGTTTTATTTGGGTTTGAGACAGTCTTTAAGTCATATAGCTGTAATGTAATTAGTGTGTGGACCTCTGCAGGATGCTTCCTGTCCAGCAGATCAGAATGGACTTTCCATCTGAACAGCTGCAAACTGTCCTGCACGTCGGGTTTTTTCACGTGGAAACTGTATCTCGTTAATTCAGGACAACAGAGCAGATTTGAAGTGAATAGGCTACATTACACTGGGGTCTTTAGCTCAGAAGGTAGAGCGGGTTGGCTGGTAAGATTGCCTGCAAGATCGCCGGTTCGATCCTCGGCTCCTCCTAGCTGAGTGCCTGGTGTCCCTGAGCAAGACACCTCACCCTAATTGCTCCTGACGAGCTGGCCGTCGGTGTGTGAATGTGTGTATGAATGGGTGAATGTCAGTCATTACTGTAAAGCGCTTTGGTCAAAAGCGCTATGTTTATTCATATGTTGTCTTCACTGAGATGCAGTATCCAGACTGTGCTGGTCTCACACGGTCCTGAAGCTGACAGAGCCGAGCAGGACTGCAGGTCACAGCTGACTTTGACTACCACACACACAAACAGCCCTTTGAGCCATGCTAAACCTCTGATGTCCCCTGTTGGTTTAACACCAGGGGCAAGGTCTGTGAGTCATGGTGGCCTCGACATCACTACACACCAAACTACCTGAGGACACCAAGGTGTATTAGAGTGGAGCACCAGAGTCTCCAGTAATTCAGTCAGCCCTGGTGGTTTGAAAAAGAAAACTCAACACAACATATTTACCCTCGACCGGTGACGTTCTGAGTCTGGCACACAGTCCGTTCACATCGCCGTAGCTCTCCTTGATCCTGGTCAGAGACTCTGCTCCTCTCAGCTCCATCAGGGAGCGCAGCTCCTGCAATGAGCAGCTGAACTCCGCCTCGTGGTTGGCCTCGCCATGTCGGCCATGTTTGGACCCACGAAAAGAGTTGTTGGCCATGGCTCCTTCCTCCGGGACTCGACCGAGGCCTCTCAGAAAGACTCAGTGGTAAACCTGAGGTGCAGATCTGGCCTGACGGGGACTCTGAGACTGTAGGGGAGAGATGGTCAGGTCATGTCAGAGGTCTCTGGAGGAACAAATAAGGTCCTGGAGGGTAAAAGTAGAAATATCACAACACGGAGGGCTGAACACGATCATGTCCTCGGTATTGTTCCTGGGATGTAGGCTTTATACAAACACATTACACATTAGGGGGTTTCAAAATATGATGACAATAAAGTAAGAGAGACTATCAGATTTATATTGATAGGATAGTGGAGATTTTAAAATATTGAATAATTTTATTATTATTATTATTATTATTATTATTATTATTATTATTATTATTATTATTATTATTATTATTAATATTATTTTAGACTGCCCTGGTTGGACAATATGGTGAATTATAACTATACAATATTTTACCAATATCAATATGTACATGGAATGACCACTGTGTTATCACGATGTCAACTACATGATCAAAAAGAAATGGTACGTACTATTTTTGTCTTTTTTTTAAACGACAGCTTGCTCAGAATGAATTATGAATTTGAACTACAAAGAGCGTAGTTTAATTACATCATATCACCATGTCATTCAAATATCACCCAGACTGTAAAGCAATCATTTAGGAAAATTATTCATTTTTAAATCCTTTAAAATTCAGTGTTTCATTTGGCTTAATGAGATTTTTTTTTAACTGAACACAAAAACCTTATTTTTTTCCTGAAATGCTCAGAATGTGTCAAATAAATAATTATGGCAGAATCCATATCTGACCCTTTCTAGCTCTGAGTACAGAGGCAGGAAATATTCATTTAAAAAGTGTCTTTTGCAGGAGGGTGAGATATACTTAAACATTTAAGGTCTGTACAGATTTGGATTCCTTATCAAACTCAATCCTCATGAACTAAAAGCGTCTAACTTTGTGCTCATGACATCATCTCACTGTATCACTGTCAGTAACCAGCTGTATGAGTGGTAACAACATAATAAGCAGTACATCTTCATTGTTCACCTGGAACAGGCTGGATGAATCTCTGCGTGGTGTTGAGTGTTGTGCATGTAAAAGAGTTTCTATGTGTTCCTCACAGGTTGTGACCTCTGTGCCTTCAACTGTAATCTGTGTCAATCAGTCAGCCGAGGCTTAATCTGAGAGAAGCCGCCTGTTTAAGGCTGAAGGAGAGAAAGAAAAGAACCACGAGGGGGGGGGACAGAAGTCATCTCTGGTCACATTGGTGGATAGAGCTTTGCTGCTCGCTGGACAAAACAAGAGCTTTTAGTGATTCCATCCATCAGTCCAAAAACAGATTCAGTTTACACCTTTACCTCACACAGAGGCGCTGTGAATCTACATATTTCTTGTTTTTAATTGGATCAGTTTATAATGAACTAATCATCATCCCAAATGCATGAAACAACACAAATGAGAGCTGTGAAACAGTTGACTAGGCTCAGCAGACAGCCCTCCCCACTAAGAAAACACATGCAGGCTTTCTGATGAAAGCTTATTGTCCCTTCACGACTGCAGCATAAAGGAGAAGAAAGGCTTTACTTACACAAACTTCCCCCATCGCCTCCTGTTAGCAGCAGCAGGTATTAGTGGCAGTCCGATTACTCTGAGCAGTGTCACATTCACAGCTCCAGAAACAGCCCATAACCCGGCCACAGCTCCTCAGCCGGCGGTCTGCACACCTGCTCCAAGACCACAAGTTGCTCCAAAAACCAGCCGCTTGTTCAGAAATTCAGTTTGACCTTCAGCAAGCTTGCAGCCACCAGCAGCGCTCTATCGGAGGAAAAAACAGGAGCTGGCTCAATGATTATCTGAGGAAAGCCTCGCTTAATCTAATTAGACAATCTGTGGCTTCAGGCAGCCAGAGAGGCTGCAGCTCCTCCTGCTGAGCAGGACGCACCAGAGTCCCAGACCTGGTCTACACAGACCCGGTCTACACACATAAGCAGGGACAGAGTCCCAGACCCGGTCTACACAGACCTGGTCTACACACATAAGCAGGGACAGAGTCCCAGACCCGGTCTACACAGACCTGGTCTACACACATAAGCAGGGACAGAGTCCCAGACCCGGTCTACACAGACCTGGTCTACACACATAAGCAGGGACAGAGTCCCAGACCCGGTCTACACGGACAAGGTCTACACACATCAACAGGTACAACGTCACAAAGGTCTACCACACACACACACACACATCAGGTCACTTACACTACTAAACCTGCGGAGAGGATGACACCACACTAAAGAACCTTGTAGAAGCTGCAGACGCAGATGATTGATGCATCGATGCAGCAAAGCTCTACCTGTCTTGTTCTTGATGTTCTGACTGCATTAGTTGTTCACTGCCGTTGTTTGGTGTTCTTCAGACACGCACATACATCTCATGCACCACCCCCCCCCCCCTGAGCACGACCTGACGTCAGGCGGCACACGCACATGTGACACACACAGGAGGATTAAATGAACATGCTCTCACACACACGGCGATATCACTGTTTCACACTTGCATGATAGTGTTTTAATAGCTAGCATGACCTTTGACCCCACACTCTAAAACTCTACCAATGAAGTGGTTTACAAACTAATTTGACAGATCAGTCTTTTAGAGCTGATTCATGTTGCCATGATAATCCGCACAGTACACTGTTTGTTATAGAATATATTCATTCATTTCATAGAGAAGATTAAAGTCTGACTTTCTTTCTGAATTGGATCACTCAACACTGGCCAATTCAATTCAATTCAATTCAATTATTATAGTTATTTACAGTGCAGTTAAGTTATCTCAGGACACAACACATTGAGCAGGACTAGAACATGCTCATGATCAAGGAGCAGGCTACCATTCTGTACAGCGTGTTTGCTGCCACCCAGTGGTCAAACACAGTCAACACTGCACACAGCACACACGGGCCAACCTGAATGAGGAAAAACATCCTACTGTTTTACTGGTCGAGAAAAGCATTATCTCCACTGCATTATACTGTTCTTTTAGGACTGGATTGTAAATCCAAGAGCTGGGTGACAAGAATGGGGAAACAACAGCAAAACAAACTATTGTCAAGAAAAAAAATTAGCGTATCAGATTGAGCAATTATCTGTACAAAATAGTCAATAGAATTGATATCTTTTAGTTTTCTCACCCTGATTAAACATAGAGATTGTAAAGGCAGGCAAATCTGAACATAAAACCATATTGTAATTATTACACAATCTCTTTGTACAGTCCCATTTTATCTTTTATGTATTATCATGACATTACAATGATGGAGGTCAGCGCCAATTTTTTTGAAATACAACCTTTTGGATAAATGTTTGTCATGCAGCAACATTTTAAAATTCATCAGTTTGTCCTATTTTTAGTTCTTTAAGAGCAACAGAAATAACAGAGTATTTAGGGTTTTTGTTTCTACACTACCCTGAATACAGGATAAGCGGTAGACAATGGATGGATGGATGTTTCTACACTCCAGACCACTAGATGGCAATAATGCACCTCTGCGCTGGTTTGAGCCGCTCAGTCGTGGCGATGGTCACGTGTAAGGGTACGCACAGCTGATCGTGACGTCACTCATCAACATGGCGGACTGGAATAGAGGTATTCTTTTTGACACGTACACACGTCTACATATTACGCCGTTAGCCGTGTTCAGCGGTGCTCAGCTACCGTTCCAGCCGTGTGTGGAGTTGACCGTTAAATGGCGGAGCAGCGCAGTGTGTGTGTAGTATCTACATCTGTTATCACTTGACTTAGAGCCGGAGCTGAGAACATTAGCTGTTTGTCATTCATGGCGTAGCTGCTCTAACAGGTGTTGACTATAAAACTTAGTTCACACGATTCTACAATGTTTCCCCGCAACTTACAGACACGATGAATCACAGATGCAACGTGAACACTTGAGTCGTCAGACCAAAACGATCATGTTACGTATAATGCATATCCGACTCTGGAGGGACACCGGCGGTCGCGGCTTTAAAGCCCGGCCGGTTGATTCGGTCTCCGGTTTGACGCGGCCGTGGGGTCGGCGACGACAAGTCATGTTGTTTGTTTGTCCCTACTTGTTGTTTTTAAATGAGTTATATATACAGTTGACATTTAATCTACATTGCAATCTCATATGACAAACTACGCGTTGCACTTAAACCTCGCAATGGCTTATGGGATCGTTTAATGAGCCAGAATATGGAATAAAGCTGGCTTCTTCTCTAATGTGCCACCAACAGTCCAATGTTTACCTTCATGAGCAGCTGACACGTCACTTTGATAGGCCCACAACCCCCTGTTGTTTTTAAATGTGCTGTATGAATCAAGCTGACTTATGTATGACTGCCCTCGCAATGCTGTACAGTTACACAGGGTTCCACCTGAAATAGAATAAAAACGGAGCTTAAAGTTGCCAGTGTGAAACAGGACTAAAGTAAACGGTGGAATTTAATTTCTAATCCGTGAGTGTAAAGCGTAGGCACATTTGACGATGGACATTAAATCCAGGGCTAGGAGAAGTCCCTATTAAAAGCTTTACAGTGTTACAGAGGGCCTAAGACTATGCTTAATTTTTATTTTATAATTGATAAATTCCCCATTTGTAAATGAATAGAATGCATCTAATGAGGGAACCTACCGAGGAGTTTGACAGAAGCAGAGCGACTCCACTGTTGCATTTCTAGCCCGGTGTGTTTGTGTTTCCAGGTCACGGCTCTGTGGACGACATGATGGACGCTGAAAACAAACGGCTGGCTGAGAACCTGGCCACCAAAGTGTCCAGACTGAAATCTGTGAGTCACACAGCCAACAATCCCTTTCTTCATCTCCCACTTGCATCATTTCACTGCCTGTTCCAAACGTACGGATTGCTTGACCTCCGGTACGGCTCCTTGCAGCTTTCTCAACAACCGCTCATCCAAACAACTTCAGTACCGCGTTTCCTTGGCTTTACACTTGCCATGACATAAAGGAAACCCCTAGAAATGTTGTAATATAGTATATTTGGGTGCAAACGGAAAAAGAGTGTACAGAGCATACCATTTGCTGGTGTAATGGGCTGTGTTCCAATTCAGATACGGTTTGTATTGATTTTAGTTCATACTGCAGCTGCCCTTACAAAGTGCATACTATTGCATGCAGTATTCATTCTATTGGAACATACTACTTCCTTGCACATGGTACCTTGAACTTTGACCTGCTTATATATCTCAATGTTAGCCCTACAATGTGACAGGCGTGTCGGTGCACCATTCCAATGGAACCCCCACCAGGCTAAGCAAGGCCAACATAAAACGTTTCTTTCTTTTCTGCCATCTAGCTAGCAACCATAGTCATGAACGGCCGAGGTGTGGGCACTTTAAATGTTGCTCTTGCAAGGAATTGTGGGTCGGCGTGATCTCCTTTCCTTTGGTAAAGGAAGGTCCGTTGCATCCTATGCTAAAGGAGGTCTGAAAGGACGCATTGGAGCTCCTTTCCTTTGCATTTAGAGAATCCGAACGGCTCTTATTATGGCGGCCACTTGTTTACTTCCAAGTCACTTCTTCAGTTAGGAACCTGGCCAGACCAGGTTCATGTCCCAGCCTTCACTTCATAGGCCTCGCAACTGTGAAGGGGATTGGGTGAATGGTTGTTGAGGAAATCACAGGACAGACAGACTCCTTCCATTTTAGTTAGATTTGTTGATGGTGTTCCGATATAACACACACATATTTTATGTTCTCTTTTCTGCCTGTAAATTGACCCTGATTTTATATTGTAGTCATTTCTTTTCTAAAAATAATAAAAACCTAAGTTTTTCAACTGTCCTGTCTCTGAATCTGACAGCTGGCGTACGACATCGACAGAGAGGCTGACGATCAGAATGAATATCTGGATGGCATGGTGAGTCCATCTGCTCTGTACAGCAATATTTATGAGATATGTTAATTAGAGCCCGACCGATATATCGGCGGGCCGATATTATCGGCCGATATTAGGCATTTTCCAAACTATTGGTATCGGCATTTATAATGGCCGATAAATGAATATTTTAAAAATAAAATAAAAACGAAACACCCTTATAGAACTTAACAGAATTTGTCTCCAGTCTTGTTGGAAGTTATATTTATGAAGCTTACCAAGTCTTTTAATACTGGTAACTTTGTGTTTGGTTGTTGTTGTTATTGTATTTTTGTTCAAAGGACTTTTAAGTTTTATATCTTAAGTTTGTATTTTTATACATTTTATTTATCAGAACTTTAATATTTTTTGATGTTCCTCTGTTCCGTTGTGACAATAAAATAAACAAGTTTATTTTTAAACTGCATTATATTATTTTAGTGAAGACTCATAAATAACTACAAATAACTAATGTTAGGGAAATCTGTTAATGTTTTGTAACGCGTTTCTGGAAAAAAAAAAAAATAAAAAATATCGGCCGATATATCGGAATATCAGATTTTTAAATCAACAAACATCGGTATCGGCCTTCAAAATCCTTTATCGGTTGGGCTATAATGTTAATAAAGAAAATACTTTCCTTTCTGATTGGCTGGCAGGTGTCCATTTAAATCCCATGTGATTATCTGTACTTTCTCTCAGACGATTTCATCCACCTTTTTTTTTACTTTTTTGTTCATCCAACAATAACCAATCCAATGCTTCTGAGCCAGCAATACACTTTTGGGAGATGTAGTTGTTGAGCTGAAATAAGGTGTAATAATAATAGCACACTGTCTCAAATATAGGACAGATTCTCTTTACAGTATAGATATAGATTTAGTATAGATTTATATTATTTTATTCTTTTCCCTTCAGGACTCAAACTTCCTGAGTGCGACGGGTCTGCTGAGCGGCAGCGTCAAGCGTTTCTCCACCATGGTCCGATCGGGCCGAGACAACCGCCGCATCCTCTGCTACGTCTCTGTGGGCCTAGTGCTGGTCTTCTTTCTGCTTTACTACATGGTCTCCAGGATTCAGAGCTGACAGGGAAACCTAGATCAGCCACAAGCTGGTTCTGATGTGGATCTGAGACTCTGACATCATAGCTCATCTCTGTGGATCTCCATCACAGGAAAAGACTACTCGTCACCAAAGTGGGAAATCACCAGAAGGAGATGGAAAACATTTTGTTGACTCGTTGAGCTAACCAGCAGGGGACGTAGGTGCTCAGCAGGTGAGAAGCGTAATACAAGATGCTGCTCTCTTAAAAAAACAACATGCTGGGGCTTTTCCACTCTGCACCACCTTTGTCCCTGTGTGCTGCAGCAAGGAAGTCCTAATACGGTCAAATGAGAAGGTGGTCCTGAATGCAGCTCCGGTGGGAACAAGGACCCACCACAGCTGAGAAGCGTGTTTAATTTCCAGACTACACAGTACTAGTAAGTAAGTAAGTTAAAGCAAGCTTGGAGTTGAAGTTCATCAAACAGCAAAAGTGACCAAATTACTTCAAGATTTTAGACATCAAAAGGAAGCAACGCCACATCTCCTATTTGCTGGTTTCCCTCATACAAGTGTCACCATCCGTTGAACGTCAGTTGGAGTTGACGTATTAAATGTTTTGACACTTTATTAAGGTAACAAGCAGATAGCACTGTTAGCATCTCATGACGTTTCGTTCATCCTGTAGTTGACTGGCAGGAGACGAGGCCACAGGCAGCAACACCACATTGTGTCAAATGTGATTTGATTTTTCACATTTTCGTTTTATTTCAGTTTGATGAGCAGTTTTACTCTACTGTGTGTTAAAGCCTGTTTCCTTCTAATCATTCATATTAAATGTTGGGACCTGTGCATTTTGTATAATTATAATCTAAGAATATTAAGAATAATTTCCCCCCTATGTGTTCACATTCCAGCAGCCTGGACTTCTAGCCATAAATGTGATGGTAAACAATAAAAAGAAAAGGGTGCATATATTTATTTTCAGAATCATATGATGGTGAAGATGATATTTTATTTTCATACCCACATGAGAATGTATTACAATTCAGATATGTGTGTAAATATTATCTCCCAACCTCCAAATGTTGTGCCAAATAAGGACTAAACTTCTGATGGGGAAATACAGTATGTTCAACTAAATGCAAACATATTTCATGGTTCATTCTTAAATGTGACGATTTAGTGCCCTTTTATTTTTTGTCATTTGAGGTTTGGACTGTTGGTTTGACAAAACAAACATTGTAATATTTTCTTAAATTGTACAAAGCAATCAAGAAAATCATCAAGAAAATAATCCCCAGATCAATCCATAATAAAAATAAACAGTTGCAGTCGTGATAGTTGAAAATGAGCCTCAACCAACAGTGAAATCCTATTGAATTATTTCTGATTAGTAATACTGCAGTAAGGGCTTTTACTTTTGATACTGTCAGTACACCTTGCTGATTATACATGTTGCTTAAATAACCATTTCAATAAAGGACTTTGAACTGTTATTGAGTATTTAACAGTGTGGCGTTAGTACTTTAGTCAGGGATCTGTATAATTCCTGACCATTGCCTTAGTTGCAGACGTAATTAATCAGGAGTTTTACAATAGCATGTGAAACAGTAAAACATCCCTGTCGAGCTGTTCATCCCCTTACATTGGCCGCTGTGTGTCGCTTCGGATCAGCTCGTGTTTTGTCGGTAGTTTCCGGTTCATCTCTTTCCTGAGCCTTCATGAAAAACAAACAGTCAAGCGGCCGTTCTCTCCTCTTTCCAGGTTCATTGTTGGACGTTTGAATGGATTCCCGGCTATAGACGGCCCCGTGGTTGCGGTGCTCGTGTAGCGGTGCTCGTGTAGCGCTGCTCGGCTGCGCTCGGACCGAGCTCTGCCCGCGGCTGCTCGGTCACATTCGGCTCTTGTCGTTCGACGGAGAAATGGACGAAGCGGACTCGGCCACGAAGGCGCTCGGGCTGGATGAACCGCCCATCGGCATGCAGGCGGTGGGGGAAGTGGGCTCGGATACCGAATCGGAGGCCGAAGTCACCACGATGGCGGTGATGGCAGAACCGGGAAACCTCGACATGGGAGCCGAGTCCCTGCCGAACTCAGACGAGGCCGAGGCGGCATTTGCAGGCAAGCTAGCAGGCCGCTGCCGTGCAGGGTGGCGCTAAAACACAGTGATGATGATAATGGCGATACAGTTTCCCTCCGTGTAAACACACGGAGACATCATGCCTGTGGATGCATCTCGTCTCATGGATAGAAGTGAACCAGTAACGACCCTCACATGAAACTACAGGGCTCTCCTTACAGTCAAATAACCACGCAGCTAGTAACGCCAAACTGCCATCAATTATTGTAGAATTTAAAGATTTGGAGCCTGTCGATTGCAAAAAACTCACGTATATCATTTTGACCATATTGCATTTACTTGTTTTGCCGTGTTCCAAAACTCAGCAATTACTGATTTTTTTAAAAAGCAACTTCAAAACGTGAATAAATTCCAACTTTACGAGTTAAGTTTACAATTCTGGTCCACCACAACGTTTACGTTAGTGGATTAGGTTGACTGTGGAAAGTACTATATTTTGCATGAATCTGATTTGCTTTATGACTCGCATATATGCCGAATTGAAGATCTGTAACACTTAAAAAACGTGCTGGCATGTGAATGAATGATCACTTCATGGTTCTGGGTTTCCCACTGTCTTCAGGGTTTAAAATGTCAGATATTGAGTGTAGTTTGGTCATGGTAAAGTGTGTCACTGCTTCCTCAACTGGCCAGACGGTGTCACCAGCGGACCGGCTCGATGCAACACACGACTCAATGGATGTTCACTTGAGTGATTGTGACTTCCATCAAAAACAACTAAAACATGCTAAAAACTAAAACGTAAACACATGTTTAGGCACACAAAGAAAAAGGAAGGAACAGGAGAGCTTCTTGAAGCTAGTGTTGGTTAGAATAAGACGGCGGTAACAACAGATGCAGCAAAAATCTTATCTACAGGTAGAAATAATTAAAAACATTACTTCAAGGCCTTCAGGTGCCCAGCATTATTATTTTCTACCTGCTGTATGAATGTGACCGTTTTAATAAAGGCTTTTTAGAGACGAGTGCCTCGGATCCGATCTTTGCTGGATATATCAATGTATCACTTAACCATAATACCCTGTTTAGTACTACTGCTGCCATCACAATACTCCAGTTTGGCTGTGATTTTATAATTGTATCCTGACTTTACAAGAGTACTGTAGTATCTAATAGTGATCTGGAAAAGGCCGTGATGCTGATTATTTGCATGTCTTGTTGTTGATCAGAGGTGACGGCTGTGACGGTGGCGGACGTTCATGCTGCAGATGACAACGTTTTCAGCACAACGGTCGCCACGTCGGGAAGTCTCCCTGAACACGTCCTGGTACATGTCAACACACGCTCAACGACGGCTACTGCACACACTCATTGTCACTTTTCAACGGATCAGCTTCAAAGAGGAATCATTAGGTCAAAGGGCAGCTTCACTGCTTTCAATCCAGACCTCATTACACAGATGTTTCTGGAAAGGGGAAGATGGGGTAGAGTCTGCCTTGCTTTCTACTTTGGAAACACTGGACCCCTGCAAAGTATTGTCAGTATAAACTAAACTGACCGTTCTAAAAGGTCCAAATGAATAGAGAGAGAGGAAAAGCAGGTTGTTTCTGTCCAGCTGAGTATCGACTGATTTCTTATCACTGATAAAGTCATGGTCAGCGGTTGAAGAAGTATTCAGTTGTGTTACCACAGTACCACAGTCTAATGCTACTCCATGAAGTAAAACTCCTGAATTCAAAACGTACCCCCCCCCATCCATTTCCATTTTTTTTTAATGCAATTCAGGATGAATGATTTATTTCAGGAAACGTATGAGCACATCTCTGGTAAACATAAGATTTGAAGAAGACTCACTTCTTTGTAGAGAAACTCAGTTTTACAGATCTGTGGATGAAATCAACCTATCGATTAGTCGATGTTATTCTTTGATTAAGTCTGAACTCAAAGTGTCAAAGGTCAAAGTATTTATGATGCAGAATGGCTCCAACATATTATGTTATTATAGTTGTCTTGAGGTTGTCAATGTGATGCCAGTTTGAAATACTTTGTTTACTACATGGTTAATTAGTAATATAATTCTCTATCATATCTTATTAACGTAGGATATGTAAAAAGTATCTCCTAACTATAAATAAAATGGAGTAGAAAGTGCACTTTTAGGGAGGTCGGTTAGGTACAAGTATGAGAAACTTGTTTGTATTCTACCACTGCTCATGGCGTCGTTACTCAAACAGCAGGGAGGAACCAGATAATAATAATAATAATAATAATAATAATAACACAAACACAAAGACGCTGTGTGATATGCAACATGTGCTTTGGTTCACTTTTGAAATGGTCATTCAGGCTTCCTGACACACGGCTGGAAGTCGGTTCCAAGCTTTCATTCTAACTGCTGAAGCACATGTGTGTTCTACATCTGACACTAAGTTCCCACATTCACATTCATTGGTTTAAACCAGGTGTCCTCTCCCTTCTACTTCTCATCCTGCTCTCCGTGTTCAGACCAGTGATGACGTTTCATGTTGTATTTCTGTAGAAACGCCAATTTTTCCTCACATATCAGACACGTAGCATTTCCCCTGAACTCCACAACAAAACACTGTAGCGTCCATCTTTGTTGAAACAGTGTGTTCCCAGTCCACCTTTCTTTCTGCTGGGAAAGACACATGTTTGCTGTTTGTGGTGAAACAAAGGAAGATACAGTCCCACATGCTTCTTTGGAGAAACGCTGCAGTCAAGGCTGGACATGCAGCATGACCTCTGACCTCTGCCGTTGTATTGGCAAACAAAATACTTTCTATTTAACTTTTTAATATTTTAAACAAATATAATAGTTTTTTTTATTACAAGGGGTCGTTTAAATTGATATGAAACAAGTATAAAATAATTTCATGTAAAAAATTTAATATTTTTGACATCAGTCGTGGACCGGATGGAGAGGGGGGATGGACCGGATGGAGAGGGGGGATGGACCGGATGGAGAGGGGGGATGGACCGGATGGAGAGGGGGGATGGACCGGATGGAGAGGGGGGATGGACCGGATGGAGAGGGAGGATGGACCGGATGGAGAGGGGGGATGGACCGGATGGAGAGGGGGGGTGGACCGGATGGAGAGGGGGGATGGACCGGATGGAGAGGGGGGGTGGACCGGATGTGGCCCGCGGGCCGCCAGTTTGAAACCCCTGGTTTAGAGGCAACTGCAGCAATTCAGAATAGTGAAACAAGCCTTCCCATCAGATTTTTCTTTTACAATCTGTGTACATGCATTACTATTAGTATGTTGTGTTGGGTACCTCAAATGAATCATACTTGTGCATCATTTGTGCTGTTGGTTTGGAGAAATGGCCTTTTTATTCCAACTCTGTTTCACT